>NC_064417.1:28713697-29037863 GCF_023375975.1 Astyanax mexicanus
CATTTTGAATCTTTAAAATTTGCAAAAAAAAAAGTATACATATACAGTGATGTAAAAAAGGCATTTGCCCTCCTACTGATTTATTTGTATTATTTGTATTTATTAACGTAGAAAATCTATTCAAACCAACTGTCTCTGTGTGAAAAAGTGCAATCAATGAGTCTTTGACATCTCTGTGGAGGAATTTTGGTTCACTCTTCTTTGTAGAACTGTTTTAAGCTCAGGCGTACTTGGGTTCTGAAGCGGAACAGTGATCGGATGCATACAAACAAGTGCACCTCAGAATGGCTCAAAACAACAAAATGAAGGTTTTGAAGTGGCCTAGTCAAAGTCTGATTGAGATGCTGAGACACAGGGGCATAGCAGCAAATTCTGCGCCCTGTATACTCTTAATGTCAGTGGGCTTCTCTCCATACCAGTACACAAGGAACAAGGGGAAAAAAAAAATCTGGATTTTTCATGGACCCCTCTCCCTACTCGGGCCCAGAATGTTGATGAACAAACTTGCAGAACAGTAGATCTCAAAGCAAGATGAAAGGAGAAAAAATAAACACACAGCCCAAGTGGGTGGAAATGGGTGGAAAACGAAAAATGGACCGAATCGGAAACAGGTGGAAAATAAAAACGGGTAGAAAACAAAACGGGTGGGAAACGAAAACGGGTGGAAAACAAAAACGGCTGGAAAACAAAAGCGGGTGGAAAATGAAAACAGGTGGAAAACAAAAACGGTTGGAAAATGAAAAAGGGTGGAAAATAACAACGGGTGGAAAACGAAAACGGATGGAAAACGAAAACGGGTGGGAAACAAAAACGGATGGGAAACAAAAACGGGCGGAAAATGAAAACAGGTGGAAAACAAAAACGGTTGGAAAATGAAAAAGGGTGGAAAATAACAACGGGTGGAAAACGAAAACGGATGGAAAACGAAAACGGGTGGGAAACAAAAATGAGTGGGAAACAAAAATGGGTGGAAAATAAAAACGGGTGGTAAACAAAAACAGGTGGAAAATAAAAACGGTGGGAAACAAAAACGAATGTAAAGCGGAAACGGGTGGAAACAGAGATCACGCAAAGCATAAGCGAGGAAGACAACAGGCAGGGTAAACAAAGGCTATCCTGGGAAGCGAGACAAACACACTGGAGAGAAGCACGAGGGAGGAGGAGGAGACAGGGAGAGAGGAGCATTCTGGGCCCTGTTCACTCTCAATGTCAGTGGGCCTCTATCCATGCCAGTACACAAGGAACATGGGAGAAAAAAAAATCAGGATTTTCATGGGCCCCTCTCCGTACTCGGGCTCTGTGTAGTTAGGTCCACTTTTCCCCTCACTACCACGCCATGTTGTGACATGATCTTAAACAGACAAATTATGCTCAAAAACCCTCCAATGTGGCTGAATTAAGGTCACAAACAGATGGCTGGGCATTCTCTTTCAGGATTGTAGACAGCAGAACCCATGGTTCCATCAATTACAGAAAGTGGTCCAGGTCCTTAAGCGGCCTCAGACCATCACGCTACCACCACCATGTTTGACTTTCAGTTCTTAAGATATTGTTCTGTTTTGGACCCCTGGGTGAGTTGTCCATGGCCTGATGGAGTAATTTTGCTTGTCCGGTTACTCCTGGGAAGTTTCACCACAGTTCCATGTTTTCTCCGTTTGTGAATAATAGTTGTTGCTTTTTGAGATTGTTTTTTATCCTGCTTCATGTTGTCAGACAGATTTTATTTAAGTGATTCCTTAAATGGGGGAGAGCAATTATGTTTTCTGGACCAGGTTGGTTGGATTTTTTTTCCCTTGATAAATGAATCCATCATTTTTTAAAAATCGGTGACTGTACATAATTAATCAGAACATTTATTTTACATTTAGTCAAAGTTCTAATATTTGTTTTAGAATTTGTATATGTCTATTTCTGAAAAATGGATATAAAAATACATGTCTCTTAGCACTGTTTAATATGGATTGAAGTTTGCAGTATTTACTGTATTCAGGCCCTTTGCATGCAATGATTTTTTTCATTGATCTCAACAAGTAAAGTATGTCTAGTGTAATATTATAATATGTAAATGTACCCTTAATCACCTAAATTTTAAAATAGCATTACAGAATTCCAATATATTTTATAACTAATAAGGTATTATAAATAAGTCATTATTGAGGCGGGTCATAAGTAGAAGAGTTTCTCAGATAAGTAATGTTTTGTGTAATTATGAAGTTACACTGTTTAACAGTGTTCAGTAAGTAAGTTTTGACTTCTGCTGGCCAATGAAGATCACAGAACAGGTATATGAAACCTGAGCTGAACCTGAGAGGCTTCAGCCAATCAAACAAAAAGCTTTGAACACAACTGCCTTTAAATCTTCTGCTTTACCCATAGAAGATTTTACTGCTTCTATTGTTTTTACTATGGACTCAGGTCAGGTCTGGATTCTTATTCTGTGTTTCTAAAAAATTAGTAAGTTTTAAAAGATTTTTAAAAACTGAAATTATAAATTTAGAACAATCAAACCATGTTGTTAAAATTTAAGAGTGTTCTTTTTGTATTGGATTGTATTTAATTTATTCACCTGCCAATATTATTACAAAAAAATAAAAATAAAAATATATGATCTCCATTAATGTTATGTCAAATTCTTGCATCTCCATATTTGCAATTTCTCACCTTTTTACATATTTTAAATCTGATTGTTTTATGAGAACAATTTAATTCAAAGCTGCTCCCAACTGACTTTGAATTCAATCTTATTTACTTCGACTTTCATTAAAAGTATTAAAAGGCATGTTCCTCTTCCTGTAAAGTTGAATTTTGTATGACAGTGATGATTGTCACTGTTGAACAAACTTTATATTTCTATTTTTGCTGCTTACTTTCATTTTTGTCATAATATAAATCTGGCAGTTGTAATTATTATTGTGTCCAAATGTCATGATAAAAGGACCAATAAAAATACATAAAAAATTTAATAGGAACAAAATGTTTTTACATTGACTTCCATACAAATTCATACTGTTGACTAGGAGTTACTGTTTAGGAGAAGTACATTTTTGTCTTTATAATTATGTGTTTACATAAACCAATAGAAATTCTCCAAAATAACATGGTTAACAATGTATTATTTTCACACTGACTTCCATTTTAATTAAAGTGCTCTCGTTTTGGAATAATATGGTTTTTGCATGACAGTAATGATTGTCACTGTCTCAAACATTGTCTCAGTGGTTGCGCTATTTTTGTTGAAGTCATTTTATTGTGTCCAAATTTCAAAATGAATGGACAAATAGTAATTGTCCAAACTTTGATTTGGACTAACTAGTTTTCTCTAAAGTAATATTCAGTGTATACAAGGATCCAATCAGAAATCACACTGCTGAAAGTATTCTGCATTGAGGAGTGAGAAAATATACAAACTCCATTCCTCAGTACTGTTTAAACAATGCTCAAATAAAATATGTTTTAAAAAAAGCATTTTAAATTTTTTGTATTTTTTTTTTCATGGGCTTTTCTAATTTTTTACATAACTGTATAGGGGATTTGTCCATCAGTGGCTATGTATGATGTATATATAATAAAATAATTTCTTTATTGTTTTGTAGTTCCTAAAGCGATGATGGCTCTTTATCAGCTGGAATCATTAGTCATTGTTGAGCATGGGGAATCGATCACGCTTCAGTGCACAGTTGGAAAAAAATCCAGTGATCTTTTTCTTTGGTACAAAGAAAGACTGGGACACACTCCTCAGCAGGTGGGAATGGTGGGATCATATTCAGATTCTATAATTTTCCCACCATTCCAGCACTCTGGTTTTAAAATAGAAAGAACTGAAAATACGATTTCTCTGACGATTCTCCGTGCTACTAAAGAGGATGAAGGAATGTACTTCTGTGGATTATCTCTAGTGAACGTGATCACATTCTACAATGGAATGTTTCTAGCTGTTTCAGGTAATTAATTGTTTCACCTATTCAGTTACATTTTTTACAGCAATAAAAAAACAAATACACAAAGTTTTATTCATTCAATGCATTACATCTGGGATTTTATTGAATGAAATGAATGCTACTAGGTAATATTAAACAATTATAGCACATTATGACAGATTAATAATAATAATAATAATAATAGTGTATCATTTTTATTATCATTATGTCTTGTTTAAGATCAGGTTTAAACTGAGAAAGGTTCCTCATATACACTAGTTAAAAGCCACATATAAAGATAAATACTATCTATCTATCTATCTATCTATCTATCTATCTATCTATCTATCTATCTATCTATCTATCTATCTATCTATCTATCTATCTATCTATCTATCTATCTATCTATCTATCTAACTGGCATTTAGCTAGTCTATCTAATTGACTAACTAACTACCTAACTAATGTTAACTAACTAGCATTTAGATAGCTGTCTATTTAGCTGTCTGACTGACTGAATAACTAACTAAATATCTAGCTAACTAACTAACTAACATTTAGCTAGCTAACTAGCTAGCTAATTAGCATTTAGCTAGCTAGCTAATATGCAATTAGCTAGCTAACAATCTAACTAAGTAAATACCTAGATAACTAATTAACTAACTAAGAAACTAATTATCTGGCTAACTTACTAGCATTTAGCTAGTTAGATAACTATCAAACTAGATAGCTAGCTGGCAAACTATTAAACTAACCAGCTAAGTATGTAACTGACTAACAATAAGCTTGCATGGTGGATTCTAAGCTTACAGTAAATAAACAAAAGTGCTTTACTCACCCAAACAGTTTTCAGGGGAGAAATCTGTGTAGATTAAAGTTTTAAGTCTATTGACTTTGAAAGAAAATGTTTTTTTTTTTTTTTTTTATTACAACTTTGTTTACTTAGGTGTTCCCCAGTGACAAGACCTGAGAAATTACGAGCCTTAAAATAATAAATATGATTTTTTTTTGTAAACATAAAGCGATAAAAGAAAAAATATTTTGAAATATTGAAGAAATACTTAAAAAATAGTTTATTAATTATTAAAACAACAAAACATTAATAAATTAATGGGGCAAACAATTGAAAATTTAAATTTAAAGAAAGATGTGACAGAGGACATTTATTTATTTTTTTACAGTTCCTAAGAGAAATGACCAAAGTATCTTTGTTCCAGCTTTGTAGCTATAGGCCATAGCTAATATGTTTTAATAAGAAAATGTTATAAAAACTAGGTCACTAGTGCTCTAATCATTTTGCTGTTTTCTCAAACAGGTCCCCCAGATACGAACTATAACATCTCACTTCTCCAAACTCCAGCACTGCAGTCGGTTCCTCCAGGAGAAGCAGTGAATCTTCAGTGTACGGTTCTCTCTGAGATCAGATCAGCAGAACTGAGAGTGTTCTGGATCAGATCTGCTGCAGGATCATCCTTTCCTGAAATCATCTTCACTCATCACAACAGCAGCAGCAGCAGCAGCAGCAGCCGTCAGTGTGAGATCAGCTCTTCTAAACACAGCAGTGTGTACAACTTCTCCACCAACATCCCCAACAACCACCATGCTGCAACTTACTACTGCGCTGTGGAGACCTGTGGGAGGATCATCGTTGGGAATGGGACACCAGTAGATCTGAGTGAGCATTAGAAATTATATATTATAACAGTAGAAGCAAATAAACCCCAGAATCCAAACCTTAAGAATGCTTGTCCTGTCAACCAATCACCAATCCTAGTTGTTATTAACATGATTTTATGTGTGTTAAGGTTTATCAATGTACAATGTACAGTAAATGTGAGTATCACTTTAGTGTTCATTATAGATGGCTCATAAATGCTTAACTAACATTCAACTAACATTAACCTGCATGTCTATTAAATGCAACTGAACTGAAGGTGAAAGTAAATTATCATTTCCGTTTCAATATTTGATTTAAATATTGGCATTGCTTCAAACCTGTAGTTTGACTTCTTGCAAGTGAAAATGATTACTCACGGATAGAATAAAGGAAAGCCTAGGACAAGATTGGTTGTTTGGTTAAGGGTTGGTGGGCTTGAGTGTATTATCTTTTTGTGTTTAGTTTTTCTTTATTTTTTCCAACAGTGCTGCCTGTGAGCTCCTCAATTATGTGTTTTGCCATTGCTTTGGGAGTGTGTGTGGTTGTGATCTCAGTTCAGGCAATTGTGATCTATAAAGGGAAAAACTGTGATCACTGTGATGGTAAGTATGCAGATCTTCGTTTGTGTTTGGTATTTTGTAATGACGGTAGTATTTGGCTTCTATAATGTAATTGAGCTGTAATATAGCCTGGGTAGATCGATAAATGACTGTGCTGGGCTTAGTTTTACAAAAGCCTTTTAGTGCTAAGATGACTCCTAAACGGTCAAGCGAACATTACATTGAATACTCCCTCTACAAAAATGTTAACACTAAGATGCTTTTGTGAAACTGGTTCCAGACCTGTCTTTTTATCTCAGTGTTATTGAACTCTACTAATGCATGAGTAGACTGATAAATCAATGTGCTCTTCAGGTACATATCTAAGCTCTACTAAAGCATGAGTAGACTGATAAATCACTGTGCTCATATCAGTTATTTATCACACTGTTACTGAGGTCTACTAAAGCATGAGTAGACTAATAAATTATTGTGCTGATCACTTTAAAACTTGAAAAAATTGAATGATACTTTACGTTTTGACATTAAAGACATGAAACATCATGCTTATTTTCAGGTAAACAACATCAAAGTACTGGCACAGAAATGGCAGCCAATGAGGTATGTTCTTTCTCGTCTTACATATACAAATTTATAAGGTGCTGTAGTGTTACATCTCCAATGTCCATTCTCACAGGTTTACGATGCTGCAGAGCTTAATTATGCTGCTTTACATTTCTCCAAGAAGAAATCCAAACATGGGAAAAGGAAGCAGCAACAACTCAGTGTATATTCTGAAGTGAAGTACTCCACCAACACTGACAAAAGAATAACTCAGTAATAATGCTTTTACCAGGTAAAAGTACTTTTGATATTTTTGCATTTTTAACATACTATAAATGTGTAATGATGTATAAAAAGTACCTTATCTCTTTTTTGATCCTGTGAACTGACTGATACACATAAATATTTTCTATATATCTATATTCACCCCTGAACCCCAGTGTGTTTGGGTGGTGCTCAACTGTGATAGGCTGATAAGGCAGAGATAGTGAATGTCAATGATGCATGTTGGACATAATGAAGAGGAAACTTTTGCAGCTGGCCATGGCATATCTGTTTCTTTAAGATAAGCTCTTGAAATGGCAGCAGTATGTGAATGAACATTGTCCTGTTGGAATAGTGCACTGTAGTGTGACTAGGCAGACACGCCAACGCTGCATATTTTTTTACCCTGCCGGTGTGTTTTCCTCCCCCGCCCTGCTCCTCTAGCCCTACCCACAACCCCACCACCCGCCCAACCGCTGTTTTTTTCCTTTCAACAGAAGAAAGAACACTTTAACTTGAGTTTGATAATTCCCTGTTAAGAAAATAAAAAGCTTGAGTTTGTCCAACTGTCTCTGTCTGGTTCTGGTCCTTATCTGGCTCGCTGGTGACAAAACTTAAATGTTTCATTTGTGGTAATGGATTGGACACATTCTGTGTATTGGGCGATGTGTATTAGAACCTTTTTTATATATTTCTCTCAGCGTGTTTCTCCACAACCATGCAATTAATCAGAACTTTTTCTAAATTTCCCAGGAGCAAATCAGCGCTCCGAAGGCAGATGCTGAAGATTTGAGGGCTGATTAAACAAAACATTCTCAGCTGCGTTATCATGGCAAGTGAACGCGAAACGAAGAAAAGTACATTTGAAGAGGTGCTGTTAGCTTATATATATATATATATATATAGCTTATATATATATATCTGGCCATATATATATATATATATATATATATATATATATATATATATATATGGCCAGAGAAGAACAACAGGATTTCTGCTCTTACTCATGAATTTTCATGACATGCAAATTTCTCACATTTGATTGGCAGCGCTGTAATTCTCCCTCCATGGTGTGGCAGTGGTGAGACCATGAATCCTAATTTAATCTGAGTGACCTATTCTCGCGGTTATAGTTTCTAGAGAAATGACATCTTTAAACTTTTTTTTTTATTGTTGTCAAGAATGGAATTACTGGGGAAATTCTGTCTGATTTAACCACAGTACTATGGACAAATCAGACAGAATTTTAAGTTAAATTAGAATTTAACTTAAATAGGGTTTTATAAAGATTTGAGTTGAGTGCAGTTTCAAGGTGGATTATTTGGTTTAAGTAAGTATAGTTAATGAAGCGATGAAACGAGTGGAGGTGGATGATCTAGTTCAACATGAAGATATAGGAACAAGGATCGTGTTGACCCTTTCTGAAAATGTTATAAAGTGTAGTTCCTCTCTCAAAATTCTGTTTTCATAACTCCAATTAGAGTTTGTCACTTTTGTGTTTTCTGTTTAAAACAGTGTTTTCTCTTTTGTGGTCTAGTTATTTTTCTTATATTTTTTTATTAAGCCAACAACAATCAACATTGCTACATTCCTGCACAGTCTGTTCATTTCTAAATTCATTTTTAAAGCACACGTTATACAGGACACATTGTCAAATCGCTGGGAGGCAAAAAAAGAAGAAACGGTTTTCATTCACTGGGTTGAGCTCTGTATCTTTCAGTACACTTGCAATGCCTATGGTTTGCAACCCTCACTGCTATTGACAAGTCTCTGAGGGCTTCTGGTGGAGACATAGAGATAAGCACATTAGGCATGATGACACCCTGTGACTGTGAGCAGCCAATAAATCTCTAGATACCAGCAGACTAACACAGAGTTTTTAATACAGTGGTGTGAATTGCTTCCTTTTCACCTTGCTTCTAATAAATGCTGCTTATTTTCTGATGATGTCTTCAGCCTGGCTTCTCTTTCTCTTTCTGCATAAAATATGTAAGTTTTTGAATTATTCACTAATGTATAATGAAGAAGTCAGTACTGTAGAAACTGTTTACAGCATTTTGCTGCAGATTTTGCTGACTTTACTGCAACTCATCAAGGTCAAAATATCAGTTTTTTTCAGGAAGCATATATTTCTCCTGTAAATGACATACCAGTAATTTTAGCACAATATTTATTTTTAAGCAGTTTAAACAAGAATCTGTGTTTGAAAATATATTTTAACTTAATTTCCAAACCAGTATTTTTTATTATTATGCAGAGAGAAGGACATTTTTATATAATCCATAACTGTATATAAACACAGAAAGCTACAGCAGGTTAGATCATCTGAAGCTGAAATGTACAGCGAACGGCAGTCATTCGCTAATTAGTTTAGCAGGTGTAAGCTAGTGGTTGGTTAGATCAGCTTGCTAACACTAGTAAAGATAATTACTAACTAACCATAAGTAAAGATGTAGTAACTGATGGAATTTTGAACAATGGTCTTGAAAGCTTTATAATCATCAGTTTTTAGCTGAGTAGAGTCAAATAAAAGGAATAGTACTAATTTTTTTTATTGAACTAATACAAATAACTGATGTGGCAAAAATATGGCATTAAAAGGTTTATTTACTTTAGTTTGCACTGATAATACTATAATTGGTATATTTAAGTAATATAAATTACAGTATTTTAAATGTATTGTGATTAAATATACAGTGTTCACACTGTACTTTATCCTTATGAATAGGGCTCTGCATGCCATCCATCACACTGGATTTTAAATTAAACAAGTGAAATGTAACTGAAGTTTAGACTTTCAGGTTTAAATCATGGGGTAAACAAAAATATCCTATGGAACGATTAGGAATTACAACCATCTTTTTTTGCAAAGCCTCCTCATTATTATAAATGAGACAAATTACCTCAAAAGCTAATTTATGACAGAAAGCCCCTCACCTCCTCTGTAAAACATGGAGGTGGTGACATGGGGATGCGTGGCTTCCAATGGCACCGGGTCATTAGTTTATTGATGATGTGACAGAAGACAGAAACAGAAGGATGAATTCTGAAGTGCACAGGGATTTGCTTTCTGCTCAGATTCAACCAAATTTAGCAAGGTTGACTAGAAGCTTAGGGACAAAACCAAAATCTGAAAACAGCTGCAGTAAAGGCCTGGCAAAACATCATAAAGGAGGAAACCCTGTGTTTGGTGATATTCATGAGCTCCAGACTACAAACAGTCATTGCCTGCAAAGTATTGTGGTGTAGGGACTGGAGTGGGGGCGGGAGGAATTATGGGAGCCCACCCTGTTGGGAGATGTGGGTTGTTTTCGGTGTGCTTATATTACTGTTTATCCCAGAGTTTCATGTCATGTTTACCCCCCACTGTTTTACTATAATTCATGAAGTTATCAGTAATGTGGTTGTTTTGTATAATACCTCACACTTTGTGTGTTCTCTGTGTGTAAGAGTGGGTTTAGCTGAGTTGCGGCTGTAGTTAGTTCTACTCCTGGTGGAATTCTGTGTATATCCAGCTCTTAGTGCCCTCCTCACAGCAAAATAAAAAGAGCAAGAGAGCACTGACATGAGTCTCGCTGGTTTTCCTTCCTCCTCCACACCACAGTATTCTCCAATAAGTTTTAAAAATTAATATTTTGTTTAAGGTAGCTCATTTGTCCAATTATCTTTAAGTCACTAAATTAGGAAGGTTTTGTAGAAAAAATGTTGCAGGTCCTAAACGCTTCTGAAAATCTACACTTTATCTGCATTTCAGTAGTCAGATTTTAAATTCAGAGTGGTGGCATGCAGAGCCCAAATCATGAAGATTGTGTCTTTACTATACTATACTTTACTATACATTCCACAGTGTAATATTACATTGTAACTTTATGTAGCTCATTATTGAACTGAACTGATTGATACTCGTATCTTCTACTGTGTCTACTGTACTTTCACTGATCTAGATCTTATTTCTCCATCTTATTTAATAGACGCCGCTGAAGCTGTGGTACACTATGAGCCATCGTTGATCTCAGTGAGCTCTGGATCGAGTGTAACTCTGCAGTGCAGACTTGATCAGAGGACCAGTTACTGTGCTAAGTCTTGGTACATGCAGAAACTAGGACAGGAACCAAAGGAACTGGTAATCCGGTTAGCTAATAAAACGGAACCCATATACAGCACAGGTTCAAACAGACTAAACATGAACGGCAATTTTCTGACTATTAAAAAGGCTAGTAAGGATGATGAAGGAATCTACTTCTGTGGAGGGACTAAAATGAACAATGTAGTGTTTTCATCTGGCATGTTCTTAACAGTGACAGGTAATCAGATTACTGTTTTTATTTTTATTTTTTTTGTAAAATATAATTTAACAAAAACAAATTGTGAAAGTGTATTTACCTGCAACAGACAGAACATTTTATATTCAGTATATATGATAAAATAACACTTATATGTTAAATATGGGTCATTCTCCTATTGGGGTGGGAATTCAGGTTGATATTATTTTAAAGGGACCTTTTTTAGTGATCTGTAGGCGAGCCAGCAACTGTGCCCCTAACAGAAAGCTTGATTTAACATGACATAAACCAATCAGCATGCTGTAAAGTGTGCTAGCAGGTTATTTGTTTATTTAGGAACACAAATGTTAGTTTATTTTGTCTTCTGTTTATTGTTGATGTAAAAGTTGAGTTTACGCACTGAGGCCCATCCTTGTGTGTGTGTGTGTGCAATGAGCAGGGCTGTATGTGTGTACTCATTGTTGGAAATAAATTCACAAGCACCGTTGCTACTTAAACAACCCAGACTCAGGGCCAAAAACAAACTGTTGGTTAGCAATGAGCATTGTGACACGCCTTATGCAAGGGTGTAAGATAAGGGCCCAAAATCAAGTTACATCCATCCAGTTTTCAAACCAGTCACTGGTGTTCCAGCATATCAGGTGTCAGGATGCAGGATGTAACTCCAGGGACTGTGACATCAGTGACATTCTGGTAAAAAAAACAAACAAACAAACAAACAAACAAACAAACAAACAAAGACTAATAGTTTTCAAAATAAAAAAGTAAAAAAAAATCCAAATTTCAGATTTAAATTATGTCAAAAATGTCAAAAACCAATAATCAAACATGACTGCAATCATGTACGAAAAAAACAAGAAAACATTTGGCAAGTCATGTGACACTCTTAAACATAAGCTGTGTTAAATTGACATTGTGATTTAACACTGTTATATTCAGCAGCAATATTGCTACTGTATATATAGTAGAGGGAGAGAGAGAGAGAGAGAGAGAGAGAGAGAGAGAGAGAGCTGCTGGCTAATGTGATTTTGATAAAGCCAATCCAACCTAATTCACGTAGAACTTATATTCTGCATAATATCTCCACCAGGTCACCCTCAGTTCAGCATCTCAGTTCTACAAACTCCAGAATCAGGATTGGTTCCTCCAGGAGAAGCAGTGAATCTGCAGTGTACTGTTACTCCTAATGTCCCAGTAGCAGAACTGAGAGTGTCCTGGATCAGATCTGCTGCAGGATCATCCTTTCCTGAAATCATCTTTACTCATCACAACAGCAGCAGCAGCAGCAGCAGCAGCAGCCGTCAGTGTGAGATCAGCTCCTCTAAAGATAACTGTTTCCACACTTTCTCCAAGATCATTCTCAACAATGAGAACAACTCTGGGACGTACTACTGTGCTGTGGTGACCAGCAATGAGATTGTCTTTAGCGCTGGAGCAACATTAGATTTCAGTAAGCCTGATTTTAATCATGTACAGTATCTGTTTCCAGGGATGTGCACAGGAATCTTAAAGGAACCCCCCCCCCCAAAATAAATAAACAGCAACAGAACAACCTCAGAGGTTTTTCACTTTAAGCACACTGTCTTTATTGAAATATTACATTGTGAAAATGTAAGCAGTGTAAAGTGTTAGCAGTGTAGCAGTGTACTTTTTCTGCATTAACACAACGTGCATGTGAATAATTCGAATAGTGCTTTATGTCTGTCATTCATCTTGCTTGACAAAATGAAATGTTATCAGCTGCATGTAAATTAGTTTGGTTAGCCTTCCACAAAACAACCTGAGCCATGTAAAATGTTGACTGCAAGATAGCTGACTGTCGGGTTTTTTTTGCTACCTAAACGTGGCACAGTAGGTGGCTGTCAGATTATTTAGGATCACTAAACGTCCTAAACTCGACGACATCGGATTTTAGAGAAGTTGATTGTGATCGTCTTGTAATACTATAAAGGCTACATTTCAAGCTCACCTTCAGGGCAGTCACTCTACTCCCACGGCATCTTTAAACTCCTCCCGCGCCCCACCCCTCTCGAGGTGTCTGAATCTGAATAATTGACTCTGAAAACTTTGTTTTACGAAACTTCAATCAAAATTACGAATTATAAAGAAAATCTTGTTGAATATGAAATCATATTTGCCTATATTTTTTTCCCCTCCCTCGGAAGGGCAATATCAGCCAAGGACAGCAAAAGGGCAGGTGCCCTGCACTTTACTGTCTGTTTCTCTGTATATATTTTGATATTATTCTACTGTTACCCTGTATCCCCTTTAATGGTCAGGACCCCACGAGATAGATCATTTTTTTTAAACACCTCACTGTCTGGCCCGTGAATAGTCCACCAACAGTGTCCTGTGGGCAGCGTCCTGTGGGCAGCATCCTAGTCACTATTATGTGACAGCACTATTACCAGTGCATTATCATGACCCACCACCCAAATAATAGCTAATCTGTGGTGGACATGTGGGGTCCTGACCATTAATGAACAAGATGGATAATAATTGTCACATCCACAAACATTACTGACTGTTGCTTTATAAGTATAAATTAATAAATAGATCACATAAACCTTCATTGCTTATAAAAAAAAACTTTATTTAGCTGCATTTATTAATGTGTATATGTTGTATTGCTGGTATTATGGTACATAATACAACGTAGGATATTTAACATTTAAATATTTGAATGTATTGTATGATATTAACTAATGCTTCTATGTAGACAGGTCTGATGATCGCACTACGTTCAGTCTGGAAGTGGCTTTTGGTGTGTCTGTGATTTGGATCGTTGCTCAAGCTGTTCTAATCTGTAAGAGGACTCAGTGCAAACACTGCAGGGGTGAGATTCTACAGTGATTAAAATAATGTTGGCCCTATTTTAGTAATCTTATGTGTAAACTGTTCTTGTGTGTGTAACAAGTGGGAGAGTATGCTAGCAGGGCACACCTGCGTCCCGAAGATAGCAGTGAACATCTGACTGTTGACTGTTGTCAGGGTTTTGTTTAGTCAGTGGAGCACCTGTGTTTGCGTGAACATATACTGTTTGGAGTTATGTAAGATAGCAATGAGCATCATGATGAGACTTTCCCAAGGTGTAACATAGGCCCTAAAATGGCTTTAGTATACATCCTTTTCATTATGTGTTTGTTTCATGTGTCTTAATATCTTATTTAATAATCCAACAAACATTTGAATCAATTTAATGAGTATCGGTACTAGTTTTAGCAATTTACTGTAAGTGTTTTGATGTAATGTTCCATGACAAATAGAACAATAAAATTTTATTGTATTTATTAAATAATGTTTTTTTTTTCCTTCCAAAATAGGCCTACAGGAGAAGCCAGCTAGTCAGGTACTAAATTATGTGTGTTCCCTTATGCATCTTTATAGTCTTGTACTACTTTGAGTAATGCTTCATTTCCAGGCTACCTATTAATAGCATCATAGCACCTAAAAACATACACATGAATAGTTGTATATTTTTTACACAATTATAATTTAGTTGTTTTTCAATAGTAGAATAATGTACCGATACAAATGTCCCAAAATTATTTTCAATTAAATATTTCTTGTTTTTTTGGGGATTTATGCCATTTATAAAGTTGTTTATAGCATAAATAAGCATTGCTTTAAATATGTTACAACACGTTATTATATGCATACATATGTGCTATAAAGTTATGACACATATATAAGTCAATTTTTCTAACTTGCTGTGCTTGATCTCACAGGGCCACTACACTTCCTCTAGACTGAGGCTGAAGCGAGGACAGTCTGATGTGAACTCTAAAGTGCAATACTCCACATTTACTGATCATCAAACTCATTAGCTTTTATCATTTCCAATCTACATCTACGTATATACATCTATAATCGTTCACTATGACTGTGATCATTAATTAACAATCCTCCATTATACGATAAAATGTTATAAATTCACATCTCTTTAAATCTTTTTTAATTAATGTTTTATTTTGCTCTGTGACTGTGAGAATAAATAATTCTGCATGTGTTTTTATTGCAAATTCCCTCTTTTTGACCTCTACTGTTTCCATTTGTGGAGATCTGTAGTAAAGCTTCACACAGTGTTTAGGGAAATATATCATAGGTGTTGAAAGTGGGTGAGAGGAAACTGTTGAATGTAGTTTCAGTTCTCTAAAGGAGAGATGTGTGAAACTCAGCTCAGTAGAATTTTTCACACGTGATAAACTAACAGACTGATGGTGTGTGATAAGATTCAGCCCGTGTGGAAATGTAGGTCTTTCTGATGTAGTATCTTTCAGATTTAATATTGACTGCTTTTGTTGTTCAAATATTTAAAAGCATATGTGAATCTGTACTTTTACTAATAAACAATGTTCAGCTTTTACCTATTAGACAGAGAGTAAATGCATAAGCTGATATTTCTATTGTCTGGTTTTATTAAATAAACTTTCCTGTTTTGATAATAGATTTGTTTGTGACCTTTATTTTGCTATGTTCTACAAATGTGTTGTATGCATGGGTTCTTTTAACAATATTATTATTATTATTATTATTATTATTATTATTATTATTATTATTATTATTATTATTATTATTGTTGTTGTGTGTATATATCTTCATGTTGGATAGTACAAGAATTAACCTTAAAAACGGTAAAGAATAAAAAAAAAATAATAATAAGAGGAATTGTATTCATATATACACGAGTTTCTTCTTTTTCTTATGTACAAGCGCAATTACAAACACATCACATACATCCCTTAACACAGGTGTAGCACAGCGTCTGCTAAAGTAGCCCCTCCCCTGGATTATACCATCCCTAAGTACAATTACAACGATACATTATAAATTACTATAAATTACAAACACACACACACACACACACACATATATATATATATATATATATATATATATATATATATATATATATATATATATATATATATTTACAGTATGTTTATTTTATTATATATAAGAACAAAAAAATGCAGAGCTTTCAGACCTCAAATAATGCAAAGAAAACAAGTTCAGAAATCAATATTTGGTGGAATAACCCTGGTTTTTAATCACAGTTTTCATGCATCTTGGCATGTTCTCCTCCACACACTGCTTTTGGATAACTCTACATCACTCCTGGTGCAAAAATCATCCAGTTCAGTTTGGTTTGATGGCTTGTGATCATCCATCGTCCTCTTGGTTATATTTCGGAGGATCTCATTTTGGTAAAATCAAGGAAACTATAACTATATATATATATATATAGTTATACAGTACCACATCCTGTTATTGGACACAGCTTATTATTTATTTATTTATTTATTTATTTATTTATTTCATTTATTTATTTCCTACACTGTAGTTAAACACATCTAAGAAGAGTGAGTAGAAGAGAAGAGTCTCAGATCTGTCCTCAAAGCTACTTGTGGTACTTAGAAGAATCTAAAGTATAGAACATATTCTGTTTTTACAAAAAAAAAAAAAACTGCATTTGTTCCTGTATAGCTTTAATGTCTTCAGTATTATGTGTCTAAATGTTTGATTGGTACTTTGCTTGGTATATATATATTGAATTTAATATTGATTTCTTGAAATAAGTCTATTAGACTAAAACGGTATCTTCTATTAAACAGACTGTCTGATACTAAAGCTCATGCAGACAGTCTCTCACTGAGACCAGTGGCGCTCTGGTGGTCAGACGTGGTTAAAGTCAGTAAGTGAGAGAATCTGACTGACTGTGTGACTTTAACTCAGCCAGTGAGCTCTGACTCTCCGGTGCAGGAAACTGAGAACATGCAGTCTTTAATATATATTTTTCTTCAGTTTATTTTTCATTTCTCTCTAGTTAATCTATATCTGCTGTTTATTCACTGATGGCTCAAGTTGGGATTATTATTTTCTTTCTCTTCAAAATCTGTAAGTAAATTGCTTAAAGTGAATTGCTTTTGCTTATATGTGTTCAAATAGCTTTATAAACATGAATGAACTATTTGTAAAATGGAATATGATAAGAAATATGATGTATTGTATCCAGCCAACAGTTTGGAAACACCTATTTTGTTTTTTATTTTGCGATTTTATACATTGGAAATTTAAGAAATTAAAGCCTACAGAAACTTGTTTGTAAACAAAAAAAGTTAAAGAAGCCAGAATGTTTATTATACTTTAGTACCATATTTAGCTTTGGGGACAGATCTGCACACCCTTGATATTTTAATCTCAGTGTCTTCATGAGGGAGAGTCTTGAAGGAGTTCCTGGAGGTGCTGAACAATAGTTGCTGCTTTTCCAACGCGCTGTAAAGCTCCAGCTCATACCTCAAATCACCATCTCAGTTGGGTTTAGATCAGGGAATATTTGTGCAATATATAATATAATGCTAGTTAAATTATTATTTTTAATAGTCCATAAACTATTACAACATTAAATATTTAATAACATATAATTCATAAGTGATTAAAGGTATTTACAGCATGGCTCAGTGTGTGTTTACAGGTAGATTTTAAGGCAGCGTTGTTAGTTATAATGCACTCTGCAAGCTGGGGCTACAATTCGTAGTATTGAAATGTTATATTATGTTAATGGAGCTTATGATGCATTATAATAAGAAAACAATGTAAAGTTATATATATATATATATAACTTCATATGCATTTTATAAATGTTTATACCCAAGCTAATAGTGCCTTATAAATGCATTATGAGTTGTTATCATTTTTTATCAACATGTGTTGTAACATGTTAGTAATGTGGTTATAGACATATTTATAATATATTATTAATGCATTATAGAGTGTTATGAATGTGTTTATAAACATATCTGTAATGCCTTATTAATGCATTATAACATGTTATGAATGTGTTTATTGATGTTTTTATAATGTGTCTATGGACATAATTATAATACCTTATTGGTGTCTTATAGAGTGTAATGAATGTGTCCATAGACACATTTATAATGCTGCATTAATTCAATATAAAATGTAATGAATGTGTTTATAGATACATTTATAATAAGGCCTAATGAATACATTAAAAGACGTTATGAATGTGTGCATAGATATACTGTTTTATAATGCTTTATGAATGCATTATAACTAGGGATGTCATTGTTGAGTCTGAGTTATTGATTCTGAGTATCTGCTGATACAAAGTCCCAATCTAATACTTTGGCAATGCAGTAAAAAAAGAAAGAACACATCTTAAAGTTACAACTTAAGTTTACAATTTAAATTGTCCCTATTTTTAAAGAAAACAATATTATAATTAAAACAGCAATATCAAAAATGACAATTTTAGCGACAAATAAACAGGTGCTAAATAACCATATAAAAGTCTATAGTTTTTTATACTTTTTAACTGATCTTTTCCACCTAATTTTTCACCCTAATTATAATGTATTATCTTTTTTTATTAATCTATCTTTTTAAAGGTTCTGTTGAAGCCGTGAGAGACTCCGAGGTTTTCTCAGTTAACCCAGGCGACACCGTTCCTCTTAACTGCAGGTCTCAGAGTGCAGCCTGGTACAAGCAGAGACTGTGGCGAGCATCACTGGAAGCTGAACAGACGTCAGATGATGGAAGAAATTCTGTTATTCAGACACAATTTGAACTGAAATGGATCGAGAGCAGCAGCAGCCCAGGAGCTCTTCATTTAGAAAAAGTTAGTGAAGAAGATCAGGGAATGTACTTCTGTGGAGTGAAAGATGAAAACACCTTGAACTTTATTACCAGCGCTTTCATAGACGTGACAGGTAACGGCACTGCTTTTCAGCTGCTTTCATTCACTGATATTTAAAAAAAAAAAAGATTTTATTAGTTTATGAAAAAAGTCAACCTTTTCTTCGTTTTGGGACAACAAGACTTTAAATTTGCTAATTCACTTAAAATAAAAGTAACTTAAGTTAGTGAAGAAAATATTATTTGATTTATTTCTTGATTTATTGGACACATTTTTGCTCTTATAGTAGTGATGGATCCCATTGTACTTATAAACTGAACACATTTTAGATAAAATAAGAAAATAAATAAATAAATAAATAAATAAATAACATTAGGGAATGTTAGATTCTTTGTGAAAAATGAAATAAAATGGATTTTAAAATACATATCTTGTGAATAAGGCTCTTCTGGAAATTTGAAAATTAATCCTTTAAATTGCTATATTGCTAAAAATAGACACAAGAATATGTCATAATATAGATATTACTATTGAAAATAAAATATATTTAAATGCCATGTTAGTCTTTTTTTGCTTAATTTAAATGCAGCTAAAAGTTCAATCGATCAATCAATCAATCAATCAATCAATCAATCAATCAATCTTTATTTTGACTGAAAAGGACATTAAGAGCAACTCTCATTTTAAATGAAGCAGAGCATTTACAAAAACAGGGATTGATATGACAGTTAATAAATACATTTAATAGTTTTAAATTAAAAGATAAAGTAAAGTAAATAACAGTGAATTAAAGAAACATAGATAAAAAAATATATAAAAATAAAACCTGCAGTTTAATTGATAGGAAATTAAGATCAAAACAAGATAAGAGATAAAAAAAAAACTGTTAAAAGCTTAAAGCAGTTTAAGCTAGAACCAACATTTAAAAAAAATAAAATATATATATTAATACTACTACTACTACTACTACTAATAATAATAATAATAATAAAAAACAAAAATAAAAAATAACTAAGAGAAGAATTAAAATATGAAATAAAAGTTAATAATAAATAAGTAAAACAGGTACAGGCTGTCTAAAGGTCGTTAGATATTAAAATATTAAAATGATTTAGTGACACCAGAGAGCTGAGATTTAGAGTTTCCTGTAGAGAATTCCAGCTCACTGCTGCTCTGTAGCTGAAAGCAGATTTTCCCAGTTCAGTAAAAACTCTTGCTATCTGATAGCTGGTCCAGTCACTAGAGCGAGTCTGATAATTACTGTTATTTGTATTCATCAATGAAGTGATGGATTCTGGCAAGTGACCAGAGAGTGTCTTATAAACAAAAATAAACCAATATGTTTCCCTTCGTACAATTAATAATGGCTAACCAACTAAACTTAACAGCTAAAAAAAAGATTCCACTTCAACATTTGTTTTTATTTTTACAATAATTCAATTTCTGTTAAATATTTTCCTTTAACAGTTCTTCACATGATCATACTGTATCTATACTGTATAATTAGCCAGTTATTATCAGCCACTGTAATGAACTGTTCTGAACACTGTTGAACAGATGTTAAACAGATGTTGATCAGGTGATTAACAGCTGTATTATAAGAATATCTTCCTGTATTGTATTTTTCCAGGATATCCTCAGCTAAACGTTTCAGTGGACGAGACTCCAGTACCGGGATCAGTTTCTCCAGCAGATCCCGTGATTCTACAGTGCTCAGTTCTCTCTGAGATCAGATCAGCAGAACTGAGAGTGTTCTGGTTCAGATCTGCTGCAGGATCATCCTTTCCTGAAATCATCTTCACTCATCACAACAGCAGTCAGCCCGGAACACACCGCTGCGTTTACAACTTCTCCACCAACATCACCAACAACAGCCACGCCCACTACTGTGCCATGGCAACCTGCTGGAGACTCCTACCATACAGATCATCTGCTGACCTCAGTAAGCTGCACTAATACCATTATTATTGATCACAGAAATAAAAAAATCTGACTTCTGTTATGTACCATATTTTTCACACTATATAGTGTCTCTAAAAATGTGCCTCGTAAACCATTGCGCCTTATGTATAAAAATAGACCAGTAATTAGACGTCCATTGATAGTGCACCTCATATGGTATGCCTTATAAAAAAAATACGATACATCGAACCAATACAACAGAAGGTCTTCTTTAACCATTCATTGCAGGAATTTAATATTTTTGCAAAATGTTCTATATGTACTCCACTTTTTAGGGTGTGTAACAGTCATTTTGTGTATCAGTCATTTTGTGATTTTAAGAATTTTTCCAACACACTGCTAATAATGTGGTTCCGAGACAACGAATGAAATAACTCTTATGTAGTAAATGAAAACAAAATATTTATTTGATTAACCATATCTACTTTTTATATTTACATGCATACATACATTTTTTAATATATAATGATATTTCAGTTGTTAAAAAAAAAAAGTTTATCTGTATGGCATATGATTTTGGTTCCTAAAAGAGTTGTTTAACCCCCAAAATGAACTGCCAACCCCATTTCTAGTGTTGATATATTAATACAAAACATTGTTTGTTGCTTTATGGCAACACCATGCCATAGAGGGCTAATGTTATTTTCTTCACTCTTTTTAAACTTCTAGTCTCATATTTTGAATACGTTATGTATATATTTATTTATTTATTTAGTATATTTGCTGTTGGGTTAATTGGAGACTGGGAAGATGTATGCCTATACTTTAAAGTAAAGAAACATCATGTATTTATTATTATTGACACATAACTATTCTTGTTTTTTAGTCAAGTCTGTCCAGAACACTGTGTTCTACCTGTGGCCGGCGCTGGGAGTGTGTATCACTGTGATCTTTGCTCAAATCCTTGTGATCTGCACAACAACAAAGTGTGACCACTGCAGCGGTGAGTTTGTTCAGGCTTGCTTTTATTCATTTATCATTCTACAATTTGTTTAAACTCTTTATATGGTGTGGACATCAACACCAATGACATTATTTAGGGATCTGTAAATTAACTACAGGTGAAAATATAGGGGGAGGCCATACAGAAATCTGAAACATGTCCATATACAGTACATGTCATAACAGAAAATATAAAAATGATCCAAAATCTTTATTTGTCACACTTTTGACTGATCTGGCAGGTGTTCTTATAATGTGTATAAAGTGTTTTTACCAATAGAAAAAGTACTGATTCATAATTGTTGAACATGCTACTGGGAAAGTCTTGTTGAATTCAGGCCTAAACAGGATAAAACTGATTTGTTGGCATGAACGGAAGATCTGGCTGATTTAGTGGTGTAGATTATTATATAATAAGCTTTATGTTCAGTTCAAGTAGTTATTTATTGAAAAAAAAAGTTATTGTTATTTTACAGTGGTATGAGTGGTATTTTACTTTATAAATCATTGGATGTTCAGATCAGCAATTTCAGTTAAATATATCATGTAGCAGAAGAACACAGTGATATTTGAAAAGTGAAATTAAGTTTATAGGATTTACAGAAAGTGCAATAATTCTTAAATAAAAGTAGGCAGGTGGATATAATTGCACAATCTTGTCTTTTTATTGATTTGAATACCTTTAGTAGTACCTTTAGTGGAACACAAAATATGTATGGTAAGCTCAGTGACCTTCGACCTACATTCACAGGTGAATCCTATTATGAGAAAGGCTTAAGGTGCCAATTACAAGAGTGGCAAGACTGTTCAACATAATGGTTTAGGGGCTGTTATTTCTGCAAAAGGAGGATCTACTACATATTGATGTCATTTTTATGTTGGGGTGCCCAAATGTACGCACCTGCCTAATGTTGTTTAAAGAATTTCTGTAAATCCTATATATGATATATTTAACTGAAATTGCTGATCTGAACAACCAATGATTTATAAAAGAAAATCATAAAAATGATCAGGGGTGCACAAACGTTTTTACATCACTGTATATTGTATAGGTATTGTATAGACAATCATTAGAAAGGTTTTAACCAATGTCCTCATTCATTTTTATTTAAATAATATAAGAGGGAATTATAGCAGAATGTCAGCAAGATACAATTATTCAAGACTTGGTATTTATTTGTTGTATAAATGCATCTTGGTAATACATGTTATACTGTTGGAAAGCATGCAATTTTTTTTTTTTAATGGAGCTACAAGTGTGAGGAACATGCATTTGTGGTATGAGCAGCAGAGCAGAATATGTGGGTTACACCCACAAACAGGCTTTCCAACACTATTAGATTTATTGCCAATAAGCTTTGTTACAACAAAGAAATATACAGCTCTGGGCAAAAATAAGAGACTCAGTTTCTGAATCAGTTTCTCTGATATTGCTATTTATAGGTGTATGTTTGAGTAAAATTAACATTGTTGTTTTATTCTATAAACTCTGGACAAAATTTAAATAAAATTCTATTCCAATAAAATTTAAATTCTAAATAAAAATATTTTCATTTACAGCATTTTTTTTTCAAAAAATGAGAAATGGCTGAATTAACAGAAAAGATGCAGAGCTTTCAGACCTCAAATAATGCAAAGAAAACAATTACATGTTCATAAAGTTTTAAGAGTTTAGAAATGAATGGTGGAATAAAATTGGTGCAAAAAAATTAAGCAGTTTAGCTTGGTTTTATGGCTTGTTATCATCCATCTTCCTCTTGATTATATTCCAGAAGTTTTCAATTTGGTAAAATCAAAGAAACTCATCATTTTTAAGTGGTCTGTTATTGTTTTTTTCAGAGCTGTAAATGTACCAAACACTAACTTCTTTACTTTTTGTGTGATGTTTTATTTAATTGTAAAACTGTCATTTTCTGTTTGTAGCGCTCCCTAGAGGTGACTACAGGTAAGTTTAATTTTAGAATGGACAAAGGGAACTGATGGACCAGTTTAGGTTCGCTCGTGAAGCAGCAATAATAAAGACACAAAATTAAACTGGGGTAAAATTACAGAAATTGTATTAAAACTTTAAAAATAGGGGTCTCAATAGGTAAACAGGGTAGGGGGTAAGGAAATAAAATAAAATAAAAAAAGATCAAAGAAAACACAGTATCACAATAAAACAAATAATAAACAATGGTATTCACCAAGAGGTATGTATCAATTTTGTTTCCCTCTTTCTATAAATATTTTACATAATACCCAGTGTTAGACGTTTATAATATTTTAGATATATATTTAGAAAGTATTTACTATTTTATTACTCAGTCCTCAGTGTTAGTATTTTAGGTTTTATTAGGGTTTTTAATCATCGGTTTCTTTTCCTTATTTTAGGTTTTAAGTTAGGGGTTTTGGATCAATATCTAAGGTAAGTATAATTAGGGAATTATGGTAAGTATTTAAGGTAGGTATTGTCTATTTTGCAGGTTAAGAGGTAAGTATGGTATTTATATTATTCTATAATATAATTTACACAGTTTTCAGTCTCAGATTTCTTTTTCCAACAGAATAAATGATTCCCAATGTTTCACAGTAACAATATAACCAAACAATTAACCAAAATAACAAAATAACAAAAATAAATGATTCAACAGTAAATTAAGTTCAAAAGAATTCAACCCAATCATTCAATTAAATTCAATAAAAGAAATATAGTAAAGGTGTGGATTTCAACAAGATAAAAGTCTCTAGTGAAGGTTTAGCGCTTCCAGTAACCTTTAGAGATTAGAGAACTTCAGTCTATTATGTTTAGCGCAGTGTAACTCACTCAGAGTAGTTGGAAAAACAGTCCAACCTCAAAAATATGGGATACTCAGAATCAATGCTCGGGTACGAAGTTCCGTGGACCGTGGCTCGCCAGCTCGTGTCCCACTCGACTGGACTCTCGCACCCAGGCGGCAGGTCAGAGCAGATCAGTAAGATTCATCCCCAGGGAAACTGGCCAAATCCGATCCGGAATTCTTTTATTTTTTGTTAGTCTGGGATCCGCGTCAAGGACTCGGCTCCCGCTCGGGCGACGAAACGATTCACAGCGAAGAATCGGCTCCTTGCGGTGATGACAAAGCGATCGCGGTGAAGACTCTGTGTCCCGCAGCGATGACTAAGCGATCCGCTGTACAGTCTCGGCTCACCGCGGCGATGACTAAGCGATCCGCGGTACACTCGGCTCACCTCGGCGATGACGAAGCGATCCGCTGTACAGACTCGCTCCCCGCTCGGAATAACTCCGTCTCTGTTACAAATCCTCTCGCCGGTTTACACGACCGAACTGCTTGTTAGCCGTCTAGCGTTAGTACCGATGGCTAATAAGCATTACTCACGTATGAGGTACTTATATCTCAACGTAGCTTTCTATTCTCAGCGCGATAGCTGTGCCGCGATCCGCACGGTTCAGCTTCCAACTCAAGAGTGAATGCGTTTTCCACACAGGGGGTACTAGACTAACTTACTAAGCTGCTGATTGGTTGGTCTTCCCGCGCAGTAGGCTGCTTCAGAGTTATCTATTGGTTAAAATAGTGGCGTGATCTGTTTCAGGGTTTCTACTGGATAAAATTGGCGCGATAGGGGTTGTCCTATTACCACTGCTGGTCAGATTTAAAGAAATAGTTGCCTTATTTTTAAAATAAGTATTTTCTGAAATAATTATTTAGTTCTTTTTTTTCTAATTTCAGTTCACAAAGAAATTCCTATTAATTATATTTTTAGTTCTTTAATATTTTAATTAATTAATATTTTATTATTTTCATCTTATTCGTTAGGACTTGATAATCTATAATACTTACTAGGGGTAATTTCTCTAAAGGGTGTCAGCTTTAGTAACCTGGGTTACATCCTCCCGCCTTAAACGGTATGCACGTCCCTGTGCATGCGAAGGGCATGGTAATCAGGTGAATCTGGGTTCCCATAAGGGGTTTCTAGGAGGGACTGGGTAAAGGCAGTACTTAGGCCTTGAAATAGTGACTGTACTACGGAGATGAGGGGATTCCCTAACTCAGGGTAGGTTAATCTTTTGGCTCTTGTTCTAGACCTAGTAGAGTGTCTCACTGGGTTTTCCATTTCATCCTCTTCAGCTATACAAGACTGTTGATGAATTTCTGTCTCTTCTTCCATCTTGCTTTCAGGTTCCACTTGTTCGGGTGTGTCCTTGGAGTCAGTTTGGTGTACAGTAGGATCAGTAGCTACAAGTGTGATATGTGATGTTTCTCCTGGTAACTCGGGAAAGACATCCCTATCCTCAGGTGGGTTTTCAGGAATCATTTCAGGTAAGTTTTCAGGAATCATTTCAGGTAGGTTTTCAGGTAAATTCTCAGAGATTACTTCAGGTATGTTTTCAGAGGTTGTTTTTGGTGGGTTCTCAATAGAGCATGTTGCTTCTATTGGATTGAATCTGAGTGGGTATGTGTAGTAGTGAATGGGGCTTTCATCAAAATCTGAATCGACTTCAGATTCTTCAGGGTCATTTATATGTGATGCTGCTCTTGTCCTAGGTTTTGTTACCTTGATTTTGGGAGTTACATCTTCTGTCGACAAGAAGTTACAGGGTCGCAACAGATCCCTGTGTAGTGTGCGCAGCTGTCCTTTTTGATTTTCAGGTCTGACAGTGTACACAGGAAGTTCCCCTGCTCTCTTCACAATAACATGGACTGTAGGTTCCCATCTGTCAGCCAGCTTGTGCTTGCCTCGTAGCTTTACATTCCTGACCAACACTCGATCTCCCTCCTCCAAAGTAGACTCTACCACTCTTTTGTCAAATCTGGTCTTGTTCTTTTCTGCCATCTTAGTTGTGTTCCCCATGGCTAGCTTGTAACTCTCCTCTAGTCGCATTTTGAGATGTTTCACATATTGAGAGTGAGATTTCCCTTCTGGCTGACCAGGAAAGATATCAAAGATGAGGTCAATCGGTAATCGTGGTCTTCTCCCGAACATAAGCTCGTAGGGTGTAAATCCGGTGCTTTCATGTTTGGTGCAGTTGTAAGCGTGCACTAGAGGTTTTACAAAGTCATGCCAGTGGGCTTTTTGTTCTTCTCTTAGGGTTCCAATCATACTTAGTAGTGTTCGGTTGAACCTTTCTACTGGATTCCCTCTTGGATGGTATGGTGTGGTGCGAATTTTGTGTGTACCAATCACTTCACATAATTCTTTTATTGTCTTTGATTCAAAGTCAGGACCTTGATCGCTGTGGAGTCGTTCTGGAATGCCATAGTGAACTATGAAATGTTCCCACAAACATTTAGCGACTGTCTTGGCTTTTTGGTTTGGGGTAGGCACGGCTACAGCGTACTTGGTGAAGAAATCGGTGATGACCAGCACGTCTTTTGTGTTGCTTCGGTCAGGCTCAATCGAAAGGAAATCCATGCAGACTAACTCTAGAGGTCTGGTAGCTCGGATGTTGACCAAAGGGGCAGCTCTCTCCAGCGGTGCTTTACGTAGGATGCAGCGGCGACAAGTTCTAATCTTGTGGCTGATGTCATGTGCCATTCCAGGCCAGTAGAATCGTGACCTTACTAAATCTAAGGTGCGTTCTACACCTAAATGACCCATATTATCATGAAGGCTTGTCATGACCATGTCTCGCCACTGTTCAGGGAGGACCAGTTGGTACTGCATCTCCTGTTCTCCTTGGCGTCTCCTATACAGTATGCCGTCTTTCAAGAACAGTTTGTTCCACTCTCGACACAAAAGGGACAACTGTGGGATCTCCTTCTTTACTGACGGAGATGGCACCCCTCCCCCCTTTAAAGAAGAGATTATTTCTCGAATAGCCACATCCGAGTTCTGTTTCTCACGGACTTCTGCTGCAGGCACTCTAGAATTTAGCGGGAACCCATCAAGGAATTCATCTTGTACAAAGTCATCTGGTAGGCAATCCGGATTTGAAGCCAATGATTCTACAAATGGGATTCTGGAACCTTCTGAGGATTTATTTGAAGACTGGCGTACTAAGCGAGCTTCACAGATGGCGTGAACTACTTCAGTGTCAAGTTTGGTGTTGTCAGCAAGCTCTGGCAAATGCTTCAAGGTAAACTGACGGATTCTATCCTCTTCCTTCTGTGAGATGGGGTCATCTATTGTATGGTCGTGAGGACGTCTGGAAAGAGCATCAGCGTCTAGGTTCTGTTTTCCAGGTCGGTACCAAAGGGTGAATGAGAAAGTGGATAAAGCAGACAACCACCGGTAACTTGTGGCATCTAGTTTGGCAGAGGTTAGGATGTAGGTTAAGGGATTACTGTCTGTGATGACTGTGAATGTATTGCCATAGAGATAGTCGCTGAACTTCTCAGTTACAGCCCACTTGAGGGCTAAAAACTCCAGCTTGTGGGCGGGATACCTAGACTCACTGTGTGAAAGTCCACGACTAGCGAAGGCGATTGCTCTTAGTTGTCCATCCTGTTCTTGGTAGAGTGCAGCTCCTAAACCTGTGGTGCTTGCGTCAGTATGTAGAACATACGGGAGTTTGGAATTGGCATACGCTAGCACAGGGGCTGAAGTCAATTTGTCGATGATTGTGGTAAAGGCGGATTGACATTCCTCTGTCCAACGGCATCCAAAGGGTTCTTTAGGCTTAAAAAGAGGAGATTTCCCAGAGTTCACTTTGCTTCTCTTCGCAGGACCATAACCAATGGTTAAGGAGTTCAAAGGCTTCACTATTTTTGAGTAGTCCTGTATGAATCTTCTGTAGTATCCGGCGAATCCTAAAAACGATTGTAGCTCTTTAAGGTGTCTCGGACTTGGCCAGTCTCTAAGAGTTTTGATTTTTTCAGGGTCAGTTTCAACACCATTCCGGGATACGACATGTCCAAGGTACTTGACAGATGTTTGGAAAAATTTACATTTTTCGGGGGACAATTTCAACCCGTACTCTTTTAACCTTTGAAGGACCCTGAGCAGCCGTTGCTCATGTTCTTCCAGGGTTGCAGAGAATACTATAAGGTCGTCTAAAAAGACAATGACTTCTTTTAAATTCAGGTCAGATACGCATCTCTCCATGAGCCTCTGGAAAGTACTAGGGGCGTTGGTAATCCCCTGCGGCAGCCTGTTAAATTCCCAGAACCCTAATGGACATACGAAAGCGGTCTTGTGTTTGTCTTCTTCTGCTAGTTCTATCTGGTAGTAACCAGATTTCAGATCTAGCACTGAGAACCATTGGGAACCACTCAGCACCGAAAAAGTCTCTTCAAGATTTGGCAGGGCATAGGCATCCTTCACTGTCTGCAGATTCAACTTGCGGTAATCCACGCAAAGCCTGATGTCACCATTCTTTTTTCGGACTACGACAATGGGAGATGAAAACGATGACTCAGATTCTCTAATCACTCCAGCTTCTAGCAGTTCTTCCAGGTGTTGGCGCACAGCATTGATGTCTTGGGGGTGTATGGGTCTGGCCCTTTGTTTAAAGGGAGTCTCATCATTTAGTCTGATGTGGTGTCTTATTTTGCTTGAATGACCAAAGTCAAGATCGTGGTGTGCGAAAACTTCAGGGATGGCATTAAGCTTTTGAGTTATCCTTTCTTTCCATCTTTCGGGAATGGGAGAATCAGCAAAGTCAATCTGCACTCCTGGAGTAGGGGTAGATGATTGGGATTTTGAAGCTAATTTCTCTGCAGGGGTTACACTAGGGACAACCTGCTGCACTGCATGTAGCTCAGCTATAACTCGTTTGGGCATAAGCACTATGTCGTGATCTGATTCATTCCTCAACATTACTGGCAATCTGGCACGGGGCTTGCTAGGTAAGGTAAGTAAACTACTTGTGATTATCAGCCCTCCTGGAAGAGGAGTAGTGGGTTGTTGTATGACGACTCTGGTCTCTGGGTTTTTGGTGGTCACTGAACCCTCTAACACTAAACTTTGACGTGCAGGAATGACGCGTGGTTCTTGGCTGGAGAGTCGTACATCTCCTACTCGGCTGTCGTCTGTTTGCTTGTGTCGGATTTCAAGCGTTTGCAGTACCATCTTATACCCATAGCGATGTGGAAGAGGTTTTTCTGGGCTACCTTCACAGTAGCTCTCATAGAGGGCATCTAAGGTGTTGGTACCGATCAGTACAGAAGACTGGGTTGAGCCATTTGCATCTGGAACTACCAGGGCTAGGGTGGGGATAGTCAGAGTGGTGCCCAATATCTCTTTGGGAAATGTGATGGTCAGTTCGATGTATCCATGATATGGTACAAGCTGTCCGTTCGCTGCTTCTACTTCAAGCAAATCACTAAGGGGTTTAACACTTATGTGGGGCAACCAGGTTTCATGAAATGACTGAGGAACTGTGGTGACTTGAGATCCGGTGTCCAGAAGGCAATCGTGGCTGTGACCATTGATAGTTACTCGGGAAGTACATTTGGTTCCTACCAGCCTATGCGGTAGTTGGTTTTGTGAAGTTGCATGAACAGCATTACTCTTTGCTGACATCTTGTAAGGGTGGGGACTTTTCACATGGTCAGCCTCCATCCGTCCCTCGACAGAGCCTGACATCAGTTTAAAGAGGGTTCGGAGGTTTCTCCCAAGTCCCACGCTCGTTGTTTTTCCTTCAGATGTTTTCTTTTAGTGGCCACTAAAGATGGATTCGGGACAGACTGGCATGAAGCAGCTATATGTCCATCTTCGCCACACGAAAAACAATACCAGGCTCTGGGCCTCCCATCAGCTGGCTTAGAGACAGTGGTTGGAGGATTATGTCTCACAGTTTTGTTAGGTCGTCTCACCTTGTCATCCTGGCGTAGTTCTTTCTTCTCAGAGGTGCAACTGGTTTGTAGACGTGCTACTTGACTCTGAAGCTGAACAACTTGGTTTCTCAACTCGGACATATCTTCAGAAGGAGTGGGATTCTTTTGAGATCTTAAGGCCTTGAGGTGTCCATGAAACTCACCCATCTGTGTCTTTAGCTCCTTCACCATCTTGGTCAGTGATTCTTCTTTTCCTTCAGCCTCATTCGTTGCCTGAATAGCATGAGAGCCAATGCGGTGCTTAACAGCTCCAAGGTGTTTTTTCATCCGTCTCTCCTTGGCTACTTGCTTCTCTTCTTCCGTACGTAGCAGGAGTAACATTTCAGAGAGTGGTGGGGGCTCATGTTTCCTCTGCTCTAACTGGAGGTCAGCGATCAACCCATTGTCCCAGCATCCGCGACAGAACTGACGCAGTATCTGTTTATCAGCTTCAACAGCAGGTACAACTCCTTGCTTCGTAACTCTATTCATCACTGAATGCAGCCTCTGGAAATATTCCGATGGCTTCTCGTTTGCGTCTTGCAGAGTATTTAGAAATTTTGCAAAAAGTTCACCGCCCTCCTCAATCGTGGCAAAAGCTGAATCAAGCAACTCGAGGTAGGCCTTGGGTGCAGACATCGGGCCTAAATGCTTTACAAGGTGGGCGGCTGGAGGCAGAAGACTATCCAGAATCTTACGGGCTCGGTGTAAATCTGACAAGACAGGGTCTCTCAGGAGAAGTTCGACATTGTTACGCCAAGTGTCGTAATCTACCTCATGAGCGGGATGAGGAATTCTTCCTGAGAAGGTTCGGAGTTTTATGGTTGCATGGGAATGAGAAGCAGCTTCTTCACTTCTCACTATATGCTCAACGACGACGCGCTGTACTGCAGGTGGGTTTGCATCGCACAATGGGATGTTTACACTTGCACTGGCTTGTGTTCCAGAGTCAGTTGATACGGCACTTGGGCGGTGTGAATAAGAAGGTGCTTGATGAATCGATGGAACATCACTCACAACAGCAGCTGCTGGGTGTTCTACACTGGTATCATCATGAACTGGTTTAGGTATGCTCGACTCACTGCACAGGGAGAGGTGTTCTTGTAGGAGTTCAGAGAACGGTTTACCACTCTTATTTGAGAGTTTCCTTAATTCTTCCAGGAAGCAGTGGGTGGCGCGTTCAGCGGCTGAAGGTGCATACACTGTGGCTAGGGCTTTTAGGTGATAAGCAACACCTTCTTGGCTAGGGCTATGATAGGTGTGTGGAAGTGCTTTAAGTGTTTTCAAAGCATGAGCAGTTTTGAACTCAACTACTACAGCTCTATGAAATGAGGATGTTGGGTCATCAATGCGGAGTACTCGACTGATGGGACCATGCTGCTCTAAGTAGGTAGTTAGATCATTATCAGTTTCAGTTTCGGTTAGACCACTAACGAGGACTGAGTTTGCCACCACAACAGCTTCTTGTTCTATTAATTCCATGTTGGCTATTTAGGTTATCTGTTAGTTGACAAGGCACTCTAATTTGAATAATTATAGTAAGTTGGGCAGAGGCTTTTATTTTAGTGTCTTTTAGTGTTAACTGCTCCTGGCTGGCTCGCCAAGCTCTGTAGCGCTCCCTAGAGGTGACTACAGGTAAGTTTAATTTTAGAATGGACAAAGGGAACTGATGGACCAGTTTAGGTTCGCTCGTGAAGCAGCAATAATAAAGACACAAAATTAAACTGGGGTAAAATTACAGAAATTGTATTAAAACTTTAAAAATAGGGGTCTCAATAGGTAAACAGGGTAGGGGGTAAGGAAATAAAATAAAATAAAAAAAGATCAAAGAAAACACAGTATCACAATAAAACAAATAATAAACAATGGTATTCACCAAGAGGTATGTATCAATTTTGTTTCCCTCTTTCTATAAATATTTTACATAATACCCAGTGTTAGACGTTTATAATATTTTAGATATATATTTAGAAAGTATTTACTATTTTATTACTCAGTCCTCAGTGTTAGTATTTTAGGTTTTATTAGGGTTTTTAATCATCGGTTTCTTTTCCTTATTTTAGGTTTTAAGTTAGGGGTTTTGGATCAATATCTAAGGTAAGTATAATTAGGGAATTATGGTAAGTATTTAAGGTAGGTATTGTCTATTTTGCAGGTTAAGAGGTAAGTATGGTATTTATATTATTCTATAATATAATTTACACAGTTTTCAGTCTCAGATTTCTTTTTCCAACAGAATAAATGATTCCCAATGTTTCACAGTAACAATATAACCAAACAATTAACCAAAATAACAAAATAACAAAAATAAATGATTCAACAGTAAATTAAGTTCAAAAGAATTCAACCCAATCATTCAATTAAATTCAATAAAAGAAATATAGTAAAGGTGTGGATTTCAACAAGATAAAAGTCTCTAGTGAAGGTTTAGCGCTTCCAGTAACCTTTAGAGATTAGAGAACTTCAGTCTATTATGTTTAGCGCAGTGTAACTCACTCAGAGTAGTTGGAAAAACAGTCCAACCTCAAAAATATGGGATACTCAGAATCAATGCTCGGGTACGAAGTTCCGTGGACCGTGGCTCGCCAGCTCGTGTCCCACTCGACTGGACTCTCGCACCCAGGCGGCAGGTCAGAGCAGATCAGTAAGATTCATCCCCAGGGAAACTGGCCAAATCCGATCCGGAATTCTTTTATTTTTTGTTAGTCTGGGATCCGCGTCAAGGACTCGGCTCCCGCTCGGGCGACGAAACGATTCACAGCGAAGAATCGGCTCCTTGCGGTGATGACAAAGCGATCGCGGTGAAGACTCTGTGTCCCGCAGCGATGACTAAGCGATCCGCTGTACAGTCTCGGCTCACCGCGGCGATGACTAAGCGATCCGCGGTACACTCGGCTCACCTCGGCGATGACGAAGCGATCCGCTGTACAGACTCGCTCCCCGCTCGGAATAACTCCGTCTCTGTTACAAATCCTCTCGCCGGTTTACACGACCGAACTGCTTGTTAGCCGTCTAGCGTTAGTACCGATGGCTAATAAGCATTACTCACGTATGAGGTACTTATATCTCAACGTAGCTTTCTATTCTCAGCGCGATAGCTGTGCCGCGATCCGCACGGTTCAGCTTCCAACTCAAGAGTGAATGCGTTTTCCACACAGGGGGTACTAGACTAACTTACTAAGCTGCTGATTGGTTGGTCTTCCCGCGCAGTAGGCTGCTTCAGAGTTATCTATTGGTTAAAATAGTGGCGTGATCTGTTTCAGGGTTTCTACTGGATAAAATTGGCGCGATAGGGGTTGTCCTATTACCACTGCTGGTCAGATTTAAAGAAATAGTTGCCTTATTTTTAAAATAAGTATTTTCTGAAATAATTATTTAGTTCTTTTTTTTCTAATTTCAGTTCACAAAGAAATTCCTATTAATTATATTTTTAGTTCTTTAATATTTTAATTAATTAATATTTTATTATTTTCATCTTATTCGTTAGGACTTGATAATCTATAATACTTACTAGGGGTAATTTCTCTAAAGGGTGTCAGCTTTAGTAACCTGGGTTACATGTTCTTTTCAGAGTCAGCAGCAGAGCTAATCCCCAATCAGGTACGGCTGTTCTCTAATGCTTTAAGAAAAAAGAAAATCTAGCCCTGTCCTGCACATTTCAGTGTTTCCCCTGCTTGCCTTACACCTGATCTATTATTGAGCAGAAGGTGATGAATTAGAAAAGGAAGTCACTTAAAATACACAGGAGAGGGTTAGAATAAAGGTAAAAGATCTTCAGGATCTTGTTTAGAACAATAGTTTTAATCTTCACTTTTTAACCCTTTCTGCTTGTTTTCACAGGACCTCGCTGCTGCAGAGCGGACCTACGCTGCCAAGCAGCCGAGAGTGACGAGTGGAAACAGCGTGCACTGTGAACTGGAATACTTTATGGTGACTGATATGAGAGTGTGATATGAGGCCACAGTGTCAGAGGGTGTGATCAGACTGATGGTGTCTGATGGTACGCCCACATGGACGACTGGTCACTGTTTTTCTGTTTTATTTTATTATAATCTGTGTGAAAAAAGCAGCAAGTCAGTTGGTTGAATTAAAGCTGTGATCACACTTTATCAGAACTGAGACTTCATTAGAAAACAACTAGACTCCACCTAAGAATAAACACTGCATCTTATCAGATCAGATCAGAATGACCCACCACCCAATAATAGCTGCTCTGTGGTGGTCTCTCCTGTGGGGTCCTAATCGTTGAAGAACAGGGTGAAAGGAGAATAATAATAAAGTATGCAAAGAAACAGATTGTAATAATAGAACTGCAAATATAGTGTCCTCTATGATCATTAGTAGCATCTTAAAAAGTGAACAGTAAATAGCCCTATTTGAGTAATGTTTTAATCCATATTATGGCAATAACTTCTCCACTAAGTAAAGAAAAATAATTATTTTAAGAAATGAGGGTTAGTCAATCCTATAAAAAATTCAAATTTTAAAGGATCCTTAAGTGCAGTCACAAAGACCATCAAAAATATTATGATGAAACTGGCACTCATCAGGACCACCCCTGGAAAAGAAAGACCAAGAGTTATCTCTGTTGCACAGGATAAGTTCATCAGAGTTCCCAGCATCAGAAACCGCAAGTTAACAGCATCCCAGATACTGTAAGAGCCACCTAAATGCTTTACAGAGTATTTTTGTTTGTTTAACATTTTTAAGTTTAATACTGTAGATGATTCATTATGTGTTCCTTCATAGTCTGGATAACTTCAGTATTCATTTACAATGTATGGAAAATGTGTGTCCAAACTTTTGATTGGTACTGTATGTAGATGTAGTATCTCTTCCATGGGATCAGTAAACAATTTCACACATAATTTCAAAAGCAAATGTCAGTATAAAAAATAGAGATACAAGGTTTTTGCCATCTTTCATATATATAAACCTGTTTTTTATATTTTATATTTGTTTTTACTTTTTAATGTGAATCATATAATAATTTATTTTAAAACTCACTGACCTCTTTTTGTTATTTTTAAATAAATGCTTTTGGTTGTTACTCCAGTGATGTAATATCTGTGCCTATTTAGAAACTGTTGTTCTGTGCCTGATTTCTCAATATGCTGTATATACTTTTATATTTGTAATACCCAAATATTATTTAGAGGAATTTGCTGATAGCAGAAATTTAGATTTTGAATTATTCCTCTCTGACTGGTACAGAAGAATGTCTCTAATGTCTCTCTCATCTTTAAATGGGTCTAACTGTGTTCATATCTTACTGCTATGAAGCTGTAAATTATGTTTTTCATGAAATGGTAAAATGTTTCTTTTACAACATTGATATGTGTTCTATGATCTATTGTGAATAAAATATGACTATGACATTTGCAAATCCTTTTATTTGTAAGTATTCATTTTTTTTCCCACACAGTCCCAACTTTTTTGGAACTGGGGTTGTAAATTATATGTAAGATAATTGAAATTTGATTTTAAATGATGGGTATGTGGGATTTCGTCCACCTGTAATATGCTAACATAATGATTTCAATACTCAGTGACTTTTAAAGATACTTTTATATATTATATATTTTTTCAGAATAAATACAGTATGAGGTATTACTGTGTTATTACCAGTTAACAAGGTAATGTCCAAAAATATAGGAGCTTAACACACACTTATTTTTGGGGTCCCTTTTACTTCTAATCTACCCCAGTTATATTAATTTGTACACACAAAAAATAAACAGTAATGAGTTAAACATTCATTCAAATGTGATGAAAATGGTTTCACATGTTTAGACAACTATGTAAAAAATATATTTTGTGTGTATAAACTATATATTATTGTTTTTATAGATGTAACATTGGTATCAGTCAGAAATATTTTCAGCTGCTTCGGTTTGTAGATTTCAGGCCCAGGATACCTAACCCCATAATTAAAAAATAAGTATAAACATATTTAAGTATAACGAATGTTTCATATGTCGTCATCTCAGATTATTACTTATTTTATTAATTTACCAAAAACATATTTTTTAAACTGGAGAGAAAGAGAGAGAGAGAGAGAGAGAGAGAGAGAGAGAGAGAGAGAGTGCTCAATATATTCCTCGCTTGACCATCTAAGGATAAATTCAGTGTTTTTGGGAAGGGAAGGGGAAACAATTAAAAATATTACTTTTTAGAACTTTTCCAATTATATCCAATTGTAATTATAATAAATAATGTTCACTCATATTATTTTGGATCATTTTTATTATTGTTGTTGTTTCAATTTGCTACATTAAATAAATGTAAATGTGTTTGTATTTTCTGGAGAGATATTACTACAGAAACGTCAGTTTCAGTTACTTAGTTATTGCATGCTGGACTGTGGCTCAGTTTATCAGGAAATTAAACTATTCATGAGAAAAAAAAAATGCTATTTAAGAGATGCGGCAGCTTCTTGTGGTCATTCAAATGAAGCAGAAAGAAAGAACCCTGTGACTTTTATCAGCCAATGAGGTTTGTTCCATGTGCTCACCAGACTATTTCAGCTCGCTCGCTTTCTTTAAGACTTTTCCACCAGGTTATAGCGGTTGATATTGTTGAGGATGGCTCGAGCTGGGATTATATTCTTGATTCTCTATGAAATATGTAAGTGAAAAACCTTCAGCAGAACTTTTTTTCAGTTATTGTCCTTATTGTTTTACTTTTAACTGAAATTTAATGTAATTGTATTTGATGTTTTAGGTTCTGCTGAAACTGTAGGAAATACAGAACCGTCGGTTGTCTCAGTTAAAGTTGGAGAATCGGTTACTCTAAACTGCATATCTGCACTTACAGCTGAGTCTAAAACTGCATACTGGTTTAAGCACAGACTGGAGCACAAACCACAGGAAGTGGGATATAAGCTCAATGGAAAGGATTATTTTCTTCAAAATCCGTTTAATGACTCAAAATTAGGATTTGAGTTGAAGGAAGTTGGCGGTGGGGTTTCTCTCAGTATTAAACAGGTTCAGAAACAAGATGAAGGAATGTACTTCTGTGGATCGATTAGCGAGAGTTCTGTGAAATTTTCTACTGGAACTTTCTTAGCTGTGTCGGGTAAATACACTGTTTCTGATTTTGCCTTTAATATTCTGACTATGGTGAATCACTTAAATATGTAAATATTATTTTATGTTTTAGTTTATTATTGTTGTTATGTTCTATTGCCGGGTTCAGAGGCGAGTTTCCCCCTCTCTGCCTCTTTTAGTTTATCTGTTATTTTACTTATATTATCTCATTATTGTGTGATATATGTCCTCCCTCTGCACAATTATCACAGTTACTAGAACTTTGAATTAAGACTGATAAGTAAGACAAACAGTAACACTGTAACATAAATGTCACAAATAGCAGTACATTTATAGTAATAAACATTGTGAAATTATTAAGTAATGTCTCAACTAATTATCAATTTACACCCGTTAAGACATTATTAAACATTACTACATTTCAATGCTTAAGATTGTAAATAATAATGAATTACGACACTTGTTAGAAATGTTATAACGATTTATAATGTCTCAATTACTTATTATGCAGTAAATACTGTTAATTAACATATTTACTATTATAATTAATGTATATACAATCAAAATTGTATCCCTGGACATGGTTTACTTATGAGAATAAACAATTATTTTCTTCTTTATTTAAAAATCTATTTACCATTTACATAATCATTACATTAATCCCAGCTATGGTTATAAGCTAAGATGTATTAAAAAATGAAAAAAAAAAAAAAAAAAAAACTTTGATAATTAAAAAAAATCGTTCTATATATCCTTTGAAATAGGTCAAACATAACATAATAGAAGAGTTAATCATAATAACAAAATTATCCTAAATTCAGATTCAAGCTAATAGCACATACAGTTTGTTTATATAGTTATCAGTTCCGTCTTTATCAGAAGGAAAAAAACCTTGGACTGTCTATGTTTTATTAACCAGATCCTTCAGACATCTCAGTTCTCCAAACTCCAGCACTGCAGTCGGTTCCTCCAGGAGAAGCAGTGAATCTTCAGTGTACGGTTCTCTCTGAGATCAGATCAGCAGAACTGAGAGTGTTCTGGATCAGATCTGCTGCAGGATCATCCTTTCCTGAAATCATCTTCACTCATCACAACAGCAGCAGCAGCAGCAGCAGCAGCAGCCGTCAGTGTGAGATCAGCTCTTCTAAACACAGCAGTGTGTACAACTTCTCCCCCAACATCCCCAACAACCACCATGCTGCAACTTACTACTGCGCTGTGGAGGCCTGTGGAAGGATCATCGTTGGAAATGGAACAACAGTAGAAATAAGTACGATTTTACTACCTAATAAGCACACACACATTCACTTACTCACTATTAGTGAGGACAGTTCTAGGGAATTCTAAGCCTAAGCAGTGACTCAGGAGATCAAAGTGATAGCGGTCTTTTATGAAGCAAATGATGGTTTTGCAACTGAAATAAGTGAAATAGTAAAATCAGTATATGATATTGTTGCTTCTAAACAACACATTCATAAAAACTTCAAATTCTGTCAATAACTAAGAAACAGTTCAATAGTCAGTGATGATTACAGGCAGCTGCAAAGGAGAGATGAGGTTTGGGATGGGGATTAGGTTGGATGTGGTCTAGCACAAAAGCCTCTGCCCTAGTGCCTCCATGCTCTAAAGTATCCTCTATAGGGGTAAAACAAGACAAAGTTTTGTAATTGCTGCTCTGTGTAGGGAAACAGTGATTAAGCCCCTACTAGGCTGCCCCTTTCTGTAATAAATTATGATTATGTGCTGAGAACATGAATAATTTGATAGTGTATCTGAATGAGTGAGGGCCTTTCTGGTCCTCAAATAAAAAATGTTGCAATTATAAAGTGTTTGCTTCTGTCTATGAGCTGTGTCCCAAAGCGTGCTCCCTCCAGTAGAGAAAATTGGAATGTCTATATGGAATGTGTGTATGGTATATGGTGAGAAAGCATGATGCGGTGACCAGTGTGGTGCCCTCTAATAAAGAAGTGCCCCACCAGTGAAATGTTTAGTGTGATGTGGTGCCCTATATTTTTCCTTACAATAGGAGAAACTGCATTGGATAGTAAAAGACAAAGTAAATTGAAGTTGTCAGTGATAGTTTTTTTTTGTACACTGTATGTAATTTTTGCTCCACATTCTATAGAATGTTTAGATACCAGAGGCCGAGTCTTTAACCAGAGTTGCCAGGTTTGTGGTTTTCCCGCCAAATTGGGCTAGTTTTAAAATCCAGTCGCAGGTAAATAATTTAGAGGTGGTGGGGTGGGCTTTTTTTGGGCTACTTTTAAAAAATTACTGCGGCCGCCAAAAAAAGAAGGGTGTTGCCTTGGATGTCAACACGGCGGACAAACATGTAGAAATCGACACTAACATATGAAAGGATTGATTACAATCAATTAATTAATTAATTCATTTATTTATTCATAAAAGACAGAGAGAGAGAGAGAGAGAGAGAAAGAGAGAGAGAGAGAGAGAGAGATCACAATGTAAACAGAAATCACAAGGTGAAAAAAATGTTAGAGGGTCAAGAACAAAAATTAGTAAGTAAAAGTTTTTGCTAATTATGTTGATATTAAATGTTCTACTCTGGAATATAAAAAAAGAAAAAGAACTAGAACAACACTAATGCTACAGTATTATTAATCATTTTTAAATAAATAGAAATACTCATAACAAATCCCTTATAAACAAAATACTAAGTCAATCCGTGTATCATTCGTTCATTTGATATTCAATTGAGAATCAAAATCGGAAAATTGAAAAACCAATTCGTTTTTTCGTTTTTTCGTTTTTGAATATAATACCAAAAAACGAATAACGGCTTGTATTTTGTATTTTTATTTGGTTATCCAAACAAAAATTGGAAATTTAAAAAACGGACCAGGAGCCGAATTTGATTTTGATTTTGAACTTGACCCATTTGTGTGCCCCGGAAGTTACTGATTTGTTTATTCTTGGTGGGTTTCTAGCTACGTTGTTGTCATCAGTGATGTAGACACTGGGACTGTGTACCTTTTCAAATGAAAACAGTGAGGGAAGAAGTTTACTACACCATGTATAGACTAACCAGCTAGCTAGCTAGGTTAGTTAGCCAGCTAGTCACGTATATAAAAAAGTATGTAGGCGGCAATTCACAGAATAACATTAACTAAATATGACATTTAGCTACGGAACGTTAGACAAACACCTGAAAGATCCTGCCGATTTTTTCTGTTGTCATATCGTCTTCTTTCACTGCAACGCGTTTAGTTCCTCTGAACAAGATAAAACTCTCCATCCTCAACTCCATCCAAAGCCTACAGCAATACAGACTGTGTAGATAACACTGCAGTGAACTCGCGCGCAACAGAAACCCACCAAGAATAAACAAATCAGTAACTTCCGGGGCACACAAATGGGTCAAGTTCAAAATCAAAATCAAATTCGGCTCCTGGTCCGTTTTTTAAATTTCCAATTTTTGTTTGGATAACCAAATAAAAATACAAAATACAAGCCGTTATTCGTTTTTTGGTATTATATTCAAAAACGAAAAAACGAAAAAACGAATTGGTTTTTCAATTTTCCGATTTTGATTCTCAATTGAATATCAAATGAACGAATGATACACGGATTTAAGTCGTACACTCATAGTTGTTTTCCCATTTGTCTCACATGTGTGACAGACAGATACTTTAAGCTTGTTTTGATTCTAAATGGTGGGTTTTAGACTGACTTTGGGCTGGATATTTCTGTTGGACCTGGCAACCCTGTCCGTAACCCTGGCACCCTGTTAAAATGTGTGTGAGGAAGTAAAACAGCAAGATTTGTTTGTAGCTGTAAAGATTGAGTTTAACCTAAAATCACTTATTTAAGCAATCTATAGGTGAGCCCTGTAATTGTGCACCAAGCAACTTGATTTAGACCGTGTCAGTGTGTCTTTGCTATCGTAACAATGCAAAAATTATGCCTTGTGCATCCTAAAACACACAAAAGGCATGCATTAATTCTCTTAATTCATCATGAGTGTGTTTTGGGCTTAACGTGAAATAAACCAATCAGTGTGTCACCTGCCATTCCCTTTTAAGAGCCAGATGTGCTCAGGTGGATTGCTATTTTAATGGCGCAGAGCCTCTGCAATTCTCAGCAGAGGAAACTGACCTGCTCGTTCACGCTGTGAAGGTGCACAAGCAGGTCATTTATGCTTTATTTTCTATTCCGTTTATTGTTGATGTAAAAGTTGATAAAGGTTTAACGATGATAAAAAGTAAGGATTTAATAATGAGGACAGATTTCACAGAACAGGTGGATCGAAAAGAATAAAGTAACAATTTGATATGAACTCCAAAAACAGAACAATGAGCAGAAAAAAACATCATTGTTTTTTTACTATATTATGCACAAATGTGGGTAGTGATTAGTGAACAGTGGATGTGACACTATATGTTCAATCGTAACTTTATTTTGAGGTAAAATCTGAAGTTCATGCTGACTGTTATTGTGATGTATGTTCTATCACAGAACAGTGGGACAGTTCTACACGTGTACTGGTAGTCGCTCTCGGGGTGTTTTCAGGAGTGTGTGTGGTTGTAATCTGTGCTCAGGCCATCATCATTTTGAAGCTGAAGAGAACCGGGCCATGTGCTGGTAAGAATCACTTATAATACAATAACTACAGTAGATTAGATTTACTTAAATCAGACATACTGTATCTGAAATAATATTCCATCACTGTCTTTATCTTCTTTCTGCTCTACAGGGAAACTTCAGCCGGGTGCTGTGGTGGAGAACGCTTTCAGTCAGGTACTCTTCATATAATCTGTAATTATGAAATAATACTGATTAGAAGCTTAGTTTAGTTTTTAAAGTGTAGCTGAAAAAGTGTGGAATTAATTGAGAGACATAAATAGTGAATAAATAAGCAAATTGCATTGCCATGAGTAATTAGCATATCGAGGAGATATAAATGTTAACTCTTTTTTTAAGGAAAACTAATTAGTGGCTTATTAACATCTTGTTCTTTGCTCAATAAAGTTTCAATTAGACATTTGTAAATTATGTATTTACTGCTTATTCAAGCTTTATTCACTTATTTAAGTGGCTTCTGCTTGCAGTTTAGCACCTTAAACACCAGAGATGAGGAAGAAATTTTATTTTACATATCAATAATCATTATTATTTCTGTGGTTGTTTATATATTCTATTATATTATATTATATTATATTACACACTAATGAAATCTTTTGTCTGTTGCTTATAGTCTAACTGCGCATTAAAGTCATAGATTATATAGCTTTTCAACACTTTGTTAACTGGTACTTAAGATTTATCATTAAGTGTTAAGAATTAACAAAATTTTGGAATATGAACCACGACTCAATTTCCCAAGCTCCTCCCCCTGCTCCTATATATACCTTCCAGGTGCTCACCTACATGACTTTCGACCTCGCACCCGCCTCCTCCCCATCACCACCCTCGTCTTCATCACTCATCTTCATTACTCACCTAGCTGCGGGGGGGACCTTGCTTGAGAACCGTCTCAAGCTTTTCTGAACTGTACCCCAAGTAACAACATCAGTTCCCCTCCCCGCATCACATAGGCGGGGTTCATTATAGCAAAATAACTCACAGAACTGACTTGTTCTTTTTTCACATCATGCGTTAGTTTGCTTGTTATTCACTAAGATGGATCGCTTTTGTGAAACGCACCCCTGGTTTGTTATCAAATCTGTATTTTTGTAGAATACTGAATGTCATTATTAATCAGAATCAAACAATTTCTATTTCCCAATAAATTAACCCACCTCCTAGAAAATACTGATGCTGCACTAATTAAGCCATCAATGCAGTAATCCTGCTGACACCGGTTAAATATCCAATGTTTTATTATAGTGTGAGGGATTGGAATTTAATGCTGACTTTCACTGGGCTTATTTAAATGTATCTCCAAAATATCTGCAAACAAGAATTATACAATCGATACAAAAATATATATATATTACCTTTCAATAGAAGTGGATGAAAGACAATTTCAGCTTTGAATATTCTGTTGCCTATGTATCATGGAGTGTGAACACAATGTAAGGATATCAGATTTACATTTGATAAAAAAGAAAAAAAAGATAGTTATACATAAGCTCTGCTTTGTGCTCTAGTAAAAGTAAGGGATCAAATCCTGAATTTTTATGTCTCTTTCAGCAGGACCAGAATGCTGATAGTCTGAATTACGCTTCAGTTCAGTTTAAAGAGAAGAAACCTAAACGAGAAGAGAGACGGAGGAGAGAGGAACCGGAGGAACTGGTCTACTCTCAAGTCAGATCCACCACTCACCGTCCAAAACATTAGATCTACTAGAGCTTATTACAGTCTTTACAGACAGACAAAAAAGATAGATAGACAGGCATACAGATATTAGATATTAGACAGAGCAACATATATTAAGTAGAATAAAAAAAAAACATTGTACAGTATTAAGAGTAAATCTATTACCATATTTACGTGCAGGTACACATATTGTGTTTGAATTTAAATTTATTATTTTTATTTTATTTTTCAGATTTGTTTTATGTGGCATTTTTAATTGTATTCTCTTTTTCTGTTTGGCCTGTAAATAGCCATGTTTTCATTAACTTTTAACAATAGGAGATGTTTGATTTATTAATATCATGAATGTAACATCATTTAAGCTTTATATAGATTTAAATCTAAGCAGCATGTCAAAAGGTAGAATTAAAAAAATGATTAATTCAATTCCAAGCGGTTTCTATTGAAATTTAATTTTTTCTAATGAAACTTAATTTGTGGAAAAGAATTTTCAAATCAAATTGTTCTTTTTTTTGTGATATGTGGTCTGTTTTTTGTTTTAATTTCATGTTATTGTGCTCTTTAGGTTTCTAAATATAGAATGTAAATCATTTGATTTGGTATTCATTTAGATCAAATACAAGAGTTTATATTTAATAAATTATTATTTGAAGTTCAGAAGATACTTTTTAGTGTTTTATTTTATTTTTATTTTTTTTTTTAACTTAATCATATCATGTTAGTTTAAAATAGAGAATGATATCATCATCTGCTCTAAAAAAAGCAAATAAAAAAACATTTTTTAATTCACACCAGTCAGTGGATTTACTTACGGATCAGAAATAAACATGTGTTAGATTATCACCTCATGATATTATATGTTTTAATCCCAAACTTAAGTAATGTTCTCTAAAAACTGATGAATTTATTTACAATTCAAAGAGAATGTATATATATATATATATATATATATATATATATCTCTTTATAACACCATTTCAGCTCTTCAACACCATATAATGATATTTATATGATATTTAAATACAATTTATAAAGCTCATTAAATGGTGTTGAGGGGCTGAAATGGATACAGGATATAGAGACTCAGCTAATGTTGGTGTTGGATGTAAGCGGAAAAAGAAAATCAAAAATACACCCATTATTGACTTTTTTTCAGTGGCACTGATGATCATCTAGGAAGCACTGTGCTTTTTGTGCGCAGATCCAGAGTGTCTTTAATTTAAGTAATTTAATTTAAGGATTTTTTTTTCGGCAAATTAAGTTTTTTTAGGTAAAATGGCAGGTAAAAAAAATTGGGAAATGCATCCCATATTTGAATCCATTATGAATGCATTACAGTGTTCCTGTAACAAAATTACAAATCCTTATAGGTTCCTCCTGGAACAACTGTAAAATCACCATGTTGTTCCTTTGTAGAGTCTCACAGGAATAACATTCAATTTCAACAAAAGCCACTTCTGATCTGTTCTTCTTCTTCTTTTCTGGTGAAAGCAGATGTGAACTGATTGAGATGTGGGTAAAAGTCAAAGAGCTGATTTAATTTTGTACACATATTTTAAAACTCTGCAGATTTGTACAGTGCACTTCTGCTTTTGTAAACTTGGTCTAAAGAAGCGATGCTGTGGTTCACCCTGGCCAGAAATAACTGAGCATCCTGTGGAAACTTTGATGAGTGGGAGGGAGGCTGTTTTATCTCAGAAGCTCGATCAGGGTGGTCAGAGCGGTCTGCATAAACACAGCATCAAAAACACTTCAGCGGCAGTATGTGTAAAAACCACAAAAGGCCTCAGTCAGAAGCAAAGGTGCCCACTGACATGCACTTGCTTTAAACTGTTCAGACAAAATTACTGGACACATAGATATTGTAGTATTGCTGTGAGAATCTCCAACTCCCCAACTCAATGCATTTAAAAATAATGGATTGAGTTCCATCTTTCCAGAAAACCCAGTTCTGCTTTTCCACACATCAGGCCTGACATTAAGCATGGTGCCGAGGTGAAAAAATATTTTCTCCCTACAGATTTCTTTTGTGTTTCAAACAAAACCTTAGTATCAGACAAAGAAAACGAATTTGAGGAATTTTGTTTTAATTAAGACACATTGGAGGGTTGAACATGAACATCATGTTTAAGATCATTCACAACATCTCAGTCAGACTTTGACTAGGCCGATCCAAAACCTTTTTTTTTAAAAGACATTTAAAGGGGGACTTGTTTGGGTGCTTCGGGTCATTGTCCTGCTGCAGAACCCAAGTACGCCTGAACGTGAGGTCACAATCTGATGGCCAGATTCCTGGTTCCATCTATTACAGCAAGTTGTCCAGGCCCTGAAGCAGCAAAGCAGCCTCAGACCATCACACTACCACCACCATGTTTTTACTTTCACTATGATGTTCTTTTTCTGAAATTATGTGTTAGTTTTACGCCAGATGTAACGGGACTCACACCTTCCAAAAAGTGGATCTTAAATCTGATAGATGGTCAAAGACTTTGTTTTCTCATCTGCTGTTAAATTTCTTCAGATCAGGGCATAATGTGTTTCTTTTTGAGATCTTTTAGCTGCTTCATGTCAGACAGGTTCTATTTAAGTGATTTGTTGATTCTCCAGGTCTGACTGTGGTTTCCTCTAATAATAAAAATTATAAACTAAATTAAATTCTACTGTATAAATATGTACACGAACAAGTTATTGGTAGAAGAAAGATCTCCAGCAAGGACAGACGTTAACCCCACCCACATTGTTCACGAAATTAAAGCTTCAGTTTATTGTATTTAATTACTTTATTTGAATATTTTATATAAAAAAATTGACACATAATGGAAAATATTTACCAAGTTACAACAAAGCTGCAACTCAAAAATAAAAAAAATGTAAATTGATTCAAGAGAACCACAGAAATTGACACTGATAGAGCTCAGTAAAAGCAGTAAAACAGCGAAAGAAAATTTGTGATAATTTCTTTAAAACTCTGATAAATGTTGTGACTGGAAATATAATATGAACTTGAGACCTTCCAATGAATATATGCTGTATTTATTGCCTATTATTTTAATTATTGTTTTATTTGTTTTGTTTTAGTAAATGGTGAAATATAAGAATAAATTAAGCACCTAATTATGCACAAGAATAAATACCCAATTTCTCTCAATAGGGGTTATTTAACACCTTACAATAAGTGTTACAAATAACAGGACTTAGTACAGTAAAAAACTTTGTTAAATGGTTAAGTATTTTTTTTAAGCAATTATTATTTTAACTTTAGTTGATACATTATTTAATGTTTATGCTTAAAAATACTCTAAGTAATAATAAAATAAAGCATTAGTTCAAAATTTTGTAATGATTAATAATAGTGTCAATTAATAGTTAGTTGAGACGTTCTGTTGTAAGTACTGTTTATAGATGGACCATTATTGAAAAATGTTTCCTGAAAATATTGTATTAATTAAAAGATTCAGCTTATTGATGAAATAAATGTGATAATGATTTGCTGGTTCAGTAACCAATCACATCAGCTCCATTATTTTTAAACACAGTGAGTGTGGATTCATGTCTGACTGGTGTAGCTCACTTCAGAGTATACACTATTCTGAGGACGTCCGCTTTTCTTCTTCCTTTTTCTTTTAGATTTTTTCTCAGCGAAGTTCAAAGCAGCATAATTCAGCTCTACATCATCACCAGGTTCCTGTAACAAAATCACAAATCCCTATATGTGTATGTTCCTCCTGTGGTCATCATATTTTATTATTATTTTTATTATTATTATTATGTTTATTTGTATTTAACCAGGCAATGGCAGCCTGGCAACCAAAGTTCACTCATGCTAAACCTCAATACACCTTTTTAACCCAGATTAAAATCTAGTTTAAGACCAACTGATCTTTGATGGTTAAGGCGGTTGAAATGTGGTCAGCCAGGTAAAAATATAACCTATACTGGTTATTTACCTTGGTCAGTTTGGTCATGTGTGTAGACCAGCTGAACCATGTAACTCAATTAAACACATACAAAAACATTTTTATTTATTGAAAACTGCTGGCCAACCTGAAGTTCTTGATGCTTAGGATTGTGCAACAATAAAATGTGTAGGATTTTCAGAGCATGTAGAATTAAATGTTTTATTTTCCCCCAATTGATATAAAATTGGATATTGCACAACAATAAAAAAGAGAGGACAGTATGTGTAGTGAAACACTACCAACCCATGTAATAACAGTTGGTAAAGATTACTTAGAGTTGTACAGTTTTTGTAATTGAATGTGTGTCAAGGTCCTTTTAGACATTAATAGCAAGTTTAATAATATCTCTAAAAAATTTTGGAGGTTCTTTTGTTCAATCCGAGCAGCATAAATCATTTCTGGGAATTTAAAAATTAAAACGCCAGAAATGTTTGACGTTTTTGTAAATTGCTGACCAAACTGGGATTCTGGAAGCTTGTAACTCTGCAACAATAAAAAAAAATACAGAACCTTCTAGACATTTGATTTGATACCTGGAATTTTAATCCCTCTGCTATTGTGAGATCCTGGTGAGATTTATTACCTTGAGAGACGGAAATGATGTCAGATTATCACAGAAAAAAAAAATACATCAAATACAAATTGTGTGTGTGTATATATATATATATATATATATATATATATATATATATATATATACTCACCTCTACAGTGTTCGTAACCATTTCTCCATCGCACACAAAAGCAGCACAGAGTGATATTCCAGATAACACACAAGCCCAGTGCCAGTCCCATTCCAACGAGTAGAGAGGAATGTGTTTCTGTAAAATCACATTTTCAGTTAATAAAACTGAGAAAAATATGTTTAGTTTGAACTTTATAACCAATTCAATCCAATATTAAAAATTGAATGTATATTATCTACTTTAATAATTACAGTGACATGAACACAAACTCGAGCGGCAGTCTGTAAATTCTAGAAAACCGTTGCTTTAGGAAACGGCGTAGATCAACCCATGTAAGGCCTCATCTTACGAGGGAGACGGAACACTAACCACAGTGCTTTTTTTTATGGAAAATATAATAATATAAAAATGTATTTACGCTCTTTAAAGAACTTTAAAGTTAACTTGTAAATATTAATTATATTTATATATTTGCTTTTTGAAAGATGTTTCCAATATCCTTTTTATTAATAAAGTTGAAATACTGATCATGTTACTTTTTTGTAAACAGAAAAGGAAATATTGACGTCAGCAAAAATGTTTGCTGTTCTGCCCAAATATTGTATAAAATCCCTATTAAAACTAACCCGTGGCCACAGCTGTTCCATTCCCGATGATGATCCTCCCACAGGTCTCCACAGCGCAGTAGTAAGTTGCAGCATGGTGGTTGTTGGGGATGTTGGGGGAGAAGTTGTACACACTGCTGTGTTTAGAAGAGCTGATCTCACACTGACGGCTGCTGCTGCTGCTGCTGCTGCTGTTGTGATGAGTGAAGATGATTTCAGGAAAGGATGATCCTGCAGCAGATCTGATCCAGAACACTCTCAGTTCTGCTGATCTGATCTCAGAGAGAACCGTACACTGAAGATTCACTGCTTCTCCTGGAGGAACCGACTGCAGTGCTGGAGTTTGGAGAACTGAGATGTTGAACTGTGAATCATCTGGATAATACATAATATAGAGGGTCAATGTGGATGTGTGAACTTTCTAAAATAAAATAATGTGTTAATAAAAAAATATGGACACAGTAGGTGAACTGACGTTTATTAAAACAATGATTGGAATTAGAAATGCTTAGATGATTTTTATTTGTATATTTAGGTTATAATTAACTATATTCATTTAGTATTGATACATTAATCATTGATGTATAATTGGTATCTTCAGTTTTTTTTATTTGTGGATATTTTTTTACTTTATATGATTTCATGGGCGTGGTAGTGAGGGGAAAAGTGGACCTGACTACCCAGGGCCCGAGTAGGGAGAGGGGCCCATGAAAATCCTGATTTTTTTTTCGCTCACTTTCCTTTGTTTACTGGCATGGGTAGGGGCCCATTAACATAGAGGGTCTTATTTTTTCTACTCTTATCCTGAAACATGAACCAAACTCTTTGCTTTATAAGCCAAATGCTTTTAAATCAAACTATTGTATGAAAATCTCACTAAAATATATTTTATAAGTTCAGATTCTTCTTGCACAGAATTGCCATTAAATTATTGCAATGGCCTAAATTTACTTTTTGTGTTTTTTACTACTAAATATAGTTATATATTTACATTGCATCCCATATTTAAAAAAAAAAAAGACTTTTGGATATTTTCATAAAAAAACATTATCAAAATATAAAATTACTTTGGTAATGTAATAAAAATATTTTTATACATAAATTAGATGTGGAATTTAAGAAATTGTATGTTTCTTACAAAGAGAAAAATTGCTATACTGTATGTAGCTTATTAGAAGCCACCAAATTAAAAATCAAATGTATTCAATTGTAGCCAACAACAAAAAACACCTTTGCCAAACAACAGGTCTTACATCCATTTTCTTCATGTGTTATACAGTCAGATTTTATTTTGAAATGATTGTGGTATTAATGGCAATGCATGTTTAGATGGTTAGTGTGTTCAGTAAAATACATTTAATTTAGAAATTTATTTAAATGTTTTTTTTTATTCTACTCTTAACCTGAACCATGAATTGCACAAGTGACAAACTTTTTTGCTTTATGGACCAAATGCTGATAAACTGAACTATTGTATGAAAATCTCACTAAGATACATCTATAAATTCAGTTTCTTCTTTCACAGAGCTGTTTTTTAATGAAATTGCATAACATTTCTTTATTATATTGTTTTTATAACTTAATTTATAACTTATGCTGAATAAAATAGTGATATATTACATACATAATAGATCTATAAATAGATAGTGATTTAAATTAATTAATTCATTAATTTTAACTTGACCAATAAGAAATTAATCTAGACCAAGAGATCTATTGTGGAACATTTTTTATTTATTAAAATACCTTTATTATCACTCTTTGATAAAAAAAAGGCAGTTAAAATATTTTTTTATCCGTGGACACCACAGGACTGTAAAAAATGATGCTTAGTAATTTTGTTCAGACTTTTTACTGGTTTCAACAAAACCATATATTTCAGCTTTAATAAATCACCAATATAAGCTACATAAATTATAATTTACCTAGAAATATAAGACACTTAACACTGCAATGTTCTGTTCATTAATGTAAATACATATAAAATCATGATATTCACATACTGACTGATGTAAAAAGATACATATATTTACCTGTAACAGCCAAAAACGTTCCTTTATAAAAGCTGATTATTTTTAATGCAGATGTTGCACAGTAATAAATCCCTTCATCATCTTTAGTGGTGTGAGGTATAGTCAGACTGATGTATTTTTCTGTTCTCTCCAGTTTAATGCTGGAGTTTTGGAAACCTGGGTACAGGATTGTATCCATAGTCCTCCCCTTGAGTGCCATTTCCTGAGGAATCTGTCCCAGTGGCTGTTTATACCAGAGAGCGTCCTCATACTGGTCAGGTAACGTACAGTTCAGAGTGACGGCCTCCCCAGAGTGAACCGAGACCAGCGACTGTCCCTGATAAATATCCACAGCTCCTGCAGAAACTAAACAAAAGAATATATTATCAGAATTTACTGTCAAAAAAAAAATACAAGGTTATTTTTAAGGAATGTTATTAGTAAATAATTAAAGTACATAAATATTTTCCTCTTTTTAACGTGTAATAGACACTCACATATCTTTATATAGATGCATAAACTGCAGAGAATCCAGACTGAAGTCGTCTTCATGACTAAAGCACTTGAAGCAACTGATTTTCTGAACAACACAGCGGAAAGAAATGATTGACAGGCCTGAAGCTGTGAGATGGGCTCACAGCTTATCCACCTCATTGGTTCTCACCAGTCATGAGTTACTTTTCCATTCACCTGTTTGTAACCTCCTCTAAACCCCCGTCTTCTTTTAACTCTTATTTTAACCCTAGTCTTATACAGTGATGATCAAAATACAAAGACATGTTAACAACTAGAACAGACCCATTGAAAAATGGCTTTAAGTAAATCAGAAATTTTGTTCAATTGGTAAAATAATTAGTGGTGTCAATCAATTAGAAAAAAATATCTGATTAATCACAACAATATTTTATGATTAACTGTGATTAATCACACTTTTTTTCTTAATGTGCAAGTTTTTATCGAGGATATTTACATGTAAATAAAATTTATTTGCATTGAAAAAAATATATAATTCCAAATCAGTAGCGTGGGCACATGCCTCCTCTGATACAGTTTGTGAAATTAAACTCGACCACTTTTTGGACAGTCACTGATGCAGCATTACTGGGAAGCCTGGGCGCTTAGTATGGAGTGAATTTTGAGCCAAAATTTTCACACAAAATTTTAAGAATCAAAAGGTAAAATTGTATGTTGTTAGCTAGTTACCTAGTCAGTGGACTAGTGAGTTACTTAGTCTGTGAACTAGTGAGTTACCTAGTCAGTGAATTAGTGAGTTACCTAGTCAGTGGACTAGTGAGTTACCTAGTCAGTGAACTAGTGAGTTACCTAGTCAGTGAATTAGTGAGTTACCTAGTCAGTGGACTAGTGAGTTACCTAGTCAGTGAACTAGTGAGTTACCTAGTCAGTGAACTAGTAAATTACTTAGTCAGTGAACTAGTGAATGACCTAGTCAGTGAACTAGTGAGTTACTTAGTCTGTGAACTAGTGAGGTACCTAGTCAGTGAACTAGTGAATGACCTAGTGTAAGGCCGCGTTACTCGCCTTTAAAAGCCTCCGCCGAAAGGGGCGGAGCAATGAAAACGGGCGGAGAACGAAAACGGGCAGAAAACAAGTCATGCCTAGCGTGAGTGAGATAGAGTGGGAAAATCGTAAATAAAGCCCGCCGGGAGCGTGTGGCTACCTCTTATGGCGCGAGGTAAAAACTAAAGAGCTTTCAAAGAAAAGCAGAACTGAACTGAGGTGATTGTGGATTTAAACGCTGCTCCACCAGAGAGGGGAGGAACAGCGCGGGAGAGAGAAGGTAAACAAACTGCGTGCCTCGCGCTGCTTTACACACACACGCTCACACACACACACACACACACACACGAGAGAGAGAGAGGGGCGGTGGAGGCGAGCACACCGCTCTCCTCCACCAGACTAGAGAAAGAGAGATGGAGGCTGTGGAGCACACTGCTCTACATAACTACACCAAACTCGAAGGGAAAAAACGGCACTTGCCATGGATAGGACAGAAGGAAAAGAAAGAGCCGAAGCTCGCTCGGAAAACCGGCATAGATTGAGTGGCTGGTTGGCTTGCTTATAAGCTGTTGAAAGCAGGTGTTGATAATTAGCCAATTAACCCTTGGCGCTGGCCTGGCACGCCCTCCGATGCACTGGAGGACACCGCAATCGGGCACAAGCCCTTACACCTAGTCAGTGAACTAGTGAGTTACCTAGTCAGTGGACTAGTGAGTTACCTAGTCAGTGAACTAGTGAGTTTCATAGTCAGTGAACTAGTGAGTTATGTAGTCAGTGGACTAGTGAGTTACCTGGTCAGTGGACTAGTGAGTTATGTAGTCAGTGGACTAGTGAGTTACCTGGTCAGTGGACTAGTGAGTTACCGAGTCAGTGAACTAGTGAGTTACCTAGTCAGTGAACTAGTGAGTTATGTAATCAGTGAACTAGTGAGTTACTTAGTCTGTGAACTAGTGAGTTACTTAGTCTGTGAACTAGTGAGTTACATAGTCAGTGGACTAGTGAGTTACCTAGTCAGTGAACTAGTGAGTTATGTAATCAGTGAAATAGTGAGTTACCTGGTCAGTGAACTAGTGAGTTACCGAGTCAGTGAACTAGTGAGTTATGTAATCAGTGAACTAGTGAGTTACCTGGTTAGTGAACTAGTGAGTTACCGAGTCAGTGAACTAGTTAATGAGCTTGTCACCTACATTGCGCATGAATATTTCGCACACCTTGTTAACGTGAGTTTTTCAATGGAGTGAAACACTTATTTAGAGAATAAATATAACATTAAACAGAACGTTTGTATAAAATTTAATTGTAAAAGTATCTGCTGCTGTTGTGCGCTGGAATCTGTTCACTCCTGTGTTTGGAAGAAAGTCTCAGACAAGGGTTCAGGGTACCAGCAGTCAGTCCAGAACCAGCTGATCAATGGAGATTCAAGGGGAACGCCTTCTTCTAAGCCCCGCCCACCCATCAAAACTGTGCCAAAACTCAGAAGCAAAAAACTGAAGCAGAAGCAAATGAGAGATTCCAAAACCAAAACAGATAAAAAATAAAAAGAAATCCACATAAAATTCACAAAAACAATGACTGAAAAAAAAATAACTGAAATATTTTCAAATAACTGCAAAAGTTATAAAGTAACAAAGTATATTTAAAAATACATATTTGCAATATTTTTTTTTCTCTTTTTTGAATTTGCAACATACAATTTTTCCTTTTGATTTTAAAATTCACTCCATAGCTTAGAGGAAAGCAACGGATCCCCAGCTCTGATACATCAGCTAAAACTATATTTACTGTAAATGGCTTTTAGCCAGATTTAACCCTAATTTTCAGTTGTGGCAAGCCTGTTTTATTTGAGTTTAATCTGCAGTTGGAGTGGACTTTCGGAGTAAAAGTCGTGAAGTGAATGATGAGCTGAGACTCGATTTTCAGCCTCAAAATCACATCTGACTTCAGTTGCAGAAAATCAAACAGGAATCTGGTAGTATAAACTCTTCACCAACTCGAGTCTGAACCGACTCCAACAACAGACAATGAAAACTGATCTTTCTGAAGTAACCCTTCATCTATCTAACATAATGGGTGACATAAAAATAACGATTTTTTTTTCTTAAAAAAATTCTGTTCCATCATATCATATTATATTATTAGCACTACTGCAGCAGCTGGAGTCAGTCCATTACTGCTGCACCATTTGTAGCCAGCAAGTGGCTCATTTTAACTCCAATATAAAACTGATAAACCTGTAAAAAAAAAAGTTAAACTGCTAGCGGTTAGCCACTAATGCTAATGCTCCAGCTTTAGAGGAAATCTGTAAATCTAAGCTTACTGTAAATAATCAGAAGCGCTTTACTCACCCAAATTCGTGTTTCAGAAGGAAAATCTGTGTAGATTTTAATCCAGTGCTGACTGTTTTTTTTTTCTTTTAAAGAATTACAGTTTTATGTACTTACTGTAGCTTAGCCTTACAGGTCTCGCCACCCAGAGTTTAGAAGGAAAACATGGCAACACCGTTCCTACTACTAGTTACTGCATCACATAAAATACCCCTAATAATATAGTTTGCTTTATGTTTGAAAATAGACCAAAAAATAGACATTTATTTATAGTGTGCCTGATAATCCAGTGCTTCTTATTGTGTGAAAAATATGTGATCAAACCAAGCTAACTTTATTTTTTAGAGTAAAGGTAATTAAAATGTCTTTGTTTTTACTGTGACTTATAATAATAATAATAATAATAATACAGAATTGCATATAATTTAGTTATTAACACAATACCATGTTTTAAATGTATTATAGAATTTGCTGAATGTGCTCAAGAGTGACTCCTTCCTCAGATTATACCTCTACATCACCTTGTTGTTGAAACAGCAGCTCCCCCATGTGGCCACAGTGAAATCATCAAGTCATCAGCAAAAATATAAAGGATAAAAAAACATTGTTTTGTGAATTCATTGAAAACAGAGAAATATATTTGTACTGGGCTGATGCAGCCAGTGCACTCTGAGGACCAGTTTACAGATGCCTGTGGTGGCCAGCATTACAAAGGGGTTGAAAAAGGGAAAGGGTGCCACCTACTGTTCCCACACAGAGAGAGCATGGCTGTACTCTCTCAGACTCTGACGGCTGATGGAGAAGCAGCATGCTTAATCCAAGCAGAGCTCGACCACCCTATCTGCTTAATATTTTGTCAGCCCCCTTAATTTAAAATAAGGCATCTGTGTCCAAGGCCCCACTTACTTCACATTAGGTGTCACAGGTCGAGTCAGTTAGTGCCCCAAATCAGAAGATGAAAATAAAGTGTTTCTCAGTACAGGAAAAGTGTGAAAACAATCCACAATAGTGAACTGACAGAAACAGCAGTCAGGTCAACCTGTGATCGTTTTTCTTGAGGTGGAGACCATTAATAAATAATAGTTTATTTAACAAATAATAATAAGAATTAATAATAGAACCACAATCACAAGAAGATATTTACAGGACTCCACAGCCTTAAAATATAGAATATAGAGATATTTCAATATAGTGATACAATATATAGCTCAATTCAGGGGTTGCCTATGGTTCAATATATCGCAATAAATTGTGGAAGTGTACACAAGGCGACTGCATGAGATAACACACTTTCAAATTTTTTTAATCATTTTAAATTAGAAAAGTTTTTACTCAAAATGCTTAAAAATACTGCTTCCTAGTTAGTGTGGTTTAAACAGAACACAGAACTGTCTGACTTCATTATTTACATGTACACTAATAATTATCTGTATTTTTTTGCTTTAAATAAGTAAAGTTTACTTTATTTTTACACAAAATACTGTACAATACTGCCTCGTAGTAGGCGGGGTTTTAACACAACCATTGTCTGACATCATTATTTTTCACTTGTAAACTACTAATTAAAAAGTCTGTACAGTATAGCAACAAAAAATATCGTAAAACAATACAGTGCTGATATTTTCATATATCACTATGAAAAGCTTTGCAGCACCACAGTGAACATGCAAAAATTCTTAATCACAATCTTAAACACACCAATAAGTTTCCTACTATTCCATTCCACTTTAAAAAGTAATGCATTAGTTACGTTCAAGTTGGTAAGAACCTCGTAGTTTCAGTTCCACCTTAAATGCTGGAGCATATTGACACAATCACTCTAATGTTAGATTATTTTACATTTTCATTACACCTTAAACAGTGAAGCAGTTACAGGTGTCTAGACGAAACTGCTGCACCTTTTAAGGAATAAACAGGGGAGCATTAACAAATTAGCAAACTCACAAATGATCTTGGCGCTTTTCGTCAAAACAACTTTATGAATGACATAACATTAAGAAAGCCATTAGACAGCCTAAAACCTCCACTAGATAGAGAATGTTTTTGGGGAAATGAAGATGGATATATGGATAGATAATGATGATAATATTGTGACACAAATGTGTTCAACAGGTGTGATTTACCTGTGATTAGTCTCTGTGAATGTATGTATTGTGGTTTAAGCAAGAAGGGAAATTTATATATCTATAATCAAATGAACAGTGTTGTACATAGTTTAAGAAAATATTAAATTAGAAACACGTTAATTCCCACATTCATATATGTAAATAATCGATGATCATGATTAATAAATGAAAGTGTATATATTTAGGAAACACAAAAGGTAGATGTTTTTTTTTTTATCACAGCATATTTTTTGCAGCTAAACAGCTCATAATGCTCCAAATAGCTCTTCTAGTGGCTAAACATTACTTTATCAAGCAATCTTTAAAAAAGAAAAAAAAAAAAGAAAAACCCATGTGACTCCCCCAACCAATCAGCTTCAGCTTATTTTCCTTTTAGTGATTTTGGCTCTTTGGTCAGTTACTTTCTTTTCAAGTTTGCTTCAGTGAAGATCTCTGGAGTTTCTTTTACAGAAATGTCTCTGATATGGATTTTCCTTCTGTTTTTCCAGATAGTCTGTAAGTGTTTGAATTTCTTACGCTTTATTTTGGTCATTTGTACTTGTTTTATGAGTTTGTGGTTAACTGTGTTTGTTAAAATGTCAGCCACTTTTTTATTCTTATTTGAGATTTAATTTCTTTTATCTTCCAGATTCTGCTGAAGCTGTGGATCCTAATGAGCCGTCGTTTGTCTCAGTTGATTCTGGTAAAACTGTAACTCTTATCTGTAAAGAAGAAAATGCTGGTCAAAGCCCTAAGATTTGGGTTTGGTACAGACAAAGAGCGGGACAGGAACCTCAAGAAGTGGTATTTCAATTAGCTAAGAAAGATCCCACAGTAATATCAGACAGATTCAAAATAAAGGAAACATTTTCTCTGATGATCAAAAACGCTACTAAAGATGATGAAGGAATGTACTTCTGTGGATCTCTGGAAAATAATAATAACAAAATAATACTAAAGTTTTCTAATGGAACATCATTTTTAGCTGTGCAAGGTAAGATTTGTGTGTGTGTGTGTGTGTGTGTGTGTGTAAATTAATTTAAAACATGTACATTAATAAATATATATATATATGTAAACGCTTCCTGTACTGCTGTTATATACATATTGTAAATGATATACATATATTACCCATTTATTTCCAGATTATGCACATTTTCTGAGTACTACATTGTAGGTTTATATCTTATGTTAAGTTCTTTCTATCTACTCTTTATTCTACTATGTATATTTTTGCACTTCTGTTTTATAAGGATGTCATGTGTAAACACCGTTTGGGTTGCTACTTAACCGTATTTTTCAGTAGTACTCTTATGGACATAAATCATAATGAAATCCACAAAGCCATGTCAAGATTTTAATTTCACATTCTATTGTATTTGTAGAATCTCATTGTTTTGTATTTTATCTAACAATCACATTATTTAGGCTAAACTCATGTTTATTTATTTTATTGATCAGGTCATCCCCAATTAAACATCTCAGTGATCCAAACTCCAGTCTCAGCATCAGTTCCTTCAGGACAGCGAGTGAATCTGCAGTGCTCCGTCTACCCTGAGAACCAATCAGCAGAACTGAGAGTCTTCTGGTTCAGATCTGCTGCAGGATCATCCTCTCCTGAAATCATCCACACTCATAACTTCAGCAGGAGCAGCCGTCAGTGTGTGTACAACTTCTCCAAGATCATCACCGATGAGAGCGATACTGGAACTTTCTACTGCGCTGTGGCCACCTGTGGGAGGATCATTGTCGGGAATGGAACACCAGTGAACTTGAGTAACTGAATTATTATTGATTATTTATGTAGTGAAGGTAAAATCATAGACTGGAGAATGAATATTAGGGAGGTTTATTGAGTAAAGTTACGGATAATAGTCAGTTGTTGTTAGTTTGCATTGTTTAGTCACATTTACACTATTTATATTCGCTGTTATTTCTTCCAGAGGGGCCTGCAGATCCCACTGTGATCATTCTGGGAGCTGCTGTGGGAGTGTGTGTGGTTGTGATCATCGCTCAGGCCATTGTGTTTTATAAAAGAAGAAACAGCGAACAAAGCAGTGGTGAGTTTCTGAGTTTAGAAGTTTGAGAGCTCTTTTTTAAATTTATTGAATCATAAAATATTTTTTTCCTTTTTTTACTTTAAAATGTGTTTAAAATGGATAAGAACCTGTTTTATAGTAGAAAAAATCACAAAAATTAATAAATACACTGAACATGTAGATAAGAAGTGGAAAACTGTTAAAAAATGTTACTACATTTCCACAAATGTTTTCTTTTTGTTTCCACTTAAAACAGTTGTTATGTTGAATTTATTACAGTGTACAAATAAATAAAAAAAAAAATGTTACACCCAGTCAACAATATATTTTCATATCTTGCGCCTGCTTCGTCAAAATAGCGAGTTTGGGAATATATCCACACTGATGGGCGTGGAGGTCTGGAAGTGAATTGTGTTTAGGTAAATATCAGGCATGTTTCTATGATGGTGGTGGGAAATACAGGTGCGCCACTAACTGACTATAAGTCTGACAACAGTCAACAGTCACACGTCCATACCTAAAAATAGTTTTATTCATGTTTTTCATGCCTAAAACTCACCCAGGATTAATTAAGATAATTAGTTCATTCCCTTTGTGTGTTTTGAGCTGCGCAAGACATATTTTTGCGTCCTCATGATACCAAAGACACATCGTCATGCACTAAAAATCAAGCTACGCTGTGCGTGCTTGATCTATAGCGCATCAGTAAATTGTGCATCGTGCAACTGGATTTAAATATATATTTCTAAATCTAACGCTGTTTTATAAATGTTGGCACAAAGCGTGAAAATTGAAAATAGACTGTTCACAGGGTGTAAGATAACAATGCGTATCACCTCAGGTTGCACAGTTTCAAATAATAAATCATATAAGTAAACCAATCTTTCAGATTTTCTAGAATTAAATAGCTGAATTTAAGAATAAGTAACCTTTTAATTAGAATAATGTGAGATATCAGGTCTGATAGAGATAACTGTAGATAGAAATACAAAATACACAATATTTCTTGATAGTAAAATTACATTCCACACATTCTGAGTGATGGTACTGTATATTCTTTTCCTCTATAGGAAGATCTACCAACAGTGAGCAGCCGTGGTCTGCAGTACAGAACTCAGCCAATCAGGTACATCATGAGCAGTAAATAATTCACAAATTCTCACTAATCTCACACTGTCTTTTCCTTTTATTTAACTCTGCTCTGTGTCTCTGTGTTCCAGCAGGACGGTGAATCTGCTGGAGTGAATTACGCTTCTGTTCAGTTTAAAGATCGTAAAGCTAAAGCGGGCAGAGTGAAGAGGGAACAGTCTGAGGACGTGGTTTACTCTGATGTGAGGAGACACGCTGCTGCTAATAATCGATCACATCGCTAAATAATAATACTACACTCTTTATACATAATCCCAGCTGATGAGTGTACTGTAATACATGTTATTAAATTCAGTAACACTTTACAATATGGGTACATTCATTAACAGTACTTACAAAAGAATGCATCAACTAATTAATAATTAACACTAGTTAAGGAAATATTAATAATTACAAATGTTTCTAACTAATGTCTTAATTCATTATTATTATCAACATTCTTAAGCAATAAAATTTAGTATTGATTTATAATGTCTAAACTAGTTTTCACTCAATAATTCAATAATTATTTGAAAAATGACTTTGGTGTAAGTGCTGTCATTTGTGACTTATCGTAAAGTGTTACTTTAAATTTTATATTTACTAACATTCTATAATGTTGATAATTGATTTCCATTCATCAAAAAAGTGATTCTATTGTAATTTAATGCAAAAAATGTTTTACATACAATGACACTCATAAAAAAAGAACATTTTTAATTGGTTAACGATTTCTTAAAATCAGTGGAAAACATTGTGTATAGAAATTATTATTATTATTATTATTATTATTATTATTATTATTATTATTATTATTATTATTATTATTATTATTAACAATAACTGTTAATATATAGAGATTAACTATAGTAAAGGATTTTTTTATGTTTTATTCAGAAGTCAGTATTAGTTTTTTGTGTCCACTGATTTATGTTTTCTTTATTTTCTAATGTTTTGTATAAAAAACACATCCAGATTTCCAAAGTGTCATTTTTTATTGTTTTAAATATTCCAATTTTAATGATAATTAATTCTAATTTAAATTGTGGAAATTCTGTAAAATAAGATTAATAGAGATAATCTGCAATGTTTAGTTGCTATTTTTAATTGCTCTTTTTCTTTATTTTTTTCATTTTTACATGTTTTTGTTCAATAAAGATATGTTTAAATACCATATTTCACAATAATAAAATACATATTACAAATGTAACGTATTACAAATGTATTTGTTGCATAATTGTAATAAAGCTTTATTTAAATTGATTGCGGTAAAATTGATTATTTTATCTAACACTGTTACTTAGAGTGTGAATTTGGATTAATTGTTGAATGTCAATGAAATAAGACTTTCAAAGTTTATGAACACACTCTACAGAGGTTCTTTGAATATGCTGTTAAAAGAAATAAGAACGAAAATTGAATGAAAATGCTATAAATTAAAATAGAAATGTATGTTTGGTTGCCCCAATCAATTAACAAATCAATAAATCAATAAACAAAAGAAAATTACAGATATACATTTTAAATCAGTTGTATCTCTTAAACATAAAAATGTTCTATTGGGTAAAATAACATCAGGACTATTTTTTTAGGCATTAATTACATTGTACTAATTATATAAATTGTAGTCTAATTTATGATATAGCCTAACACTTGAATAAAATGTTTTTGTCTATACATAAATGTTTATTTTTCTTTCAGAAAAAAAAAGAATTCATGTGTTCATTTGTCACAGAGAGGGAGGGGGCTTTTATTATATTTCTATCCAGAACAAAAAGCTTCTGATCACCAAATATGGTTCGAAGGAAGCTGAGGAGAAAAAAAAAAACTTTTCCAGCCAATCAGCTTCAACCAAGACAGTTCAGTGGTTAACTCAGTCACTTCTTTACTTAAATGCTCTCCTCCAGGCTGTACTGGCTTCTGTTTTTACACCATGGCTCTACAAAGGACTGGAATTATCATGCTATTTCTTTACAACATCTGTGAGTTTCATTATATCATTATTTTATTATTTTATAATGCTATTTTTATTATGGTTATGGTTTGAGCAACATTATATAATATCCACATTTCTTAAACAATATTCATTAAAAAAAAAAACTTATTTAATTTTATTTTGCATAAAAAAAAAAAAAAAAAAAAAATATATATATATATATATATATATATATATATATATATATATATATATATATATATATATATATATATATATACCAAAAACCAAAAACATGCTAGATTTAAAACTGTTCTGAACATTGACATTTAGACATTGAAAGATAATGTAACGTACTGTTATGGTTCATCAACTGGACTCTGAAGAGTCACTCTTCTTCCTAACCTTCATGTCAGTAGTGCACACTTTACTGACAGACTTTTTTTAAACTTTATTTTACAGGTTCTTCTCAAGCAGCTCTAAATCCACAGCCGCTGGTTCTCTCAGTTGAACTTGGAAAAGCTGCTCATCTCCACTGTTCACTTGGAGACCAGTCCAGTGCAGAGGTTAGGATGTGGTACAAGCAGAGACTGGAGCATTCTCCACTGGAAGTGGTTTTTAAGTTAGGAATCAGGGATGCAGTACTATCATCCCAGTTTAACCAGTCAAGATTTAAAGTGCAGAAAGATACGACAGGCTTTTCTCTCACTATTGAAAATGTTGTTAAAGAAGATGAGGGGATGTACTTCTGTGGAACCGGTGAAGGAAAAACACTGAAATTTTCAAACAGCACATTCTTAACTGTGACAGGTAATTACTCCAATTGTTTATTGTCTTTGGTTCACATTATTTGACAAATCCAAATTATGTGCCAATGTATCTTATTGTTTGATGTGAGACTTGGGTAAACTCTCAGAAAAAAAAAAAAAAATCGTACCAAGCTGTAAATGGGGTGATACCCTCAAGGCTATGCTTTCAGTACCTTTAGTTCCTTCGCAGTTGTTTGTCCCTGTTTTTGATGGACCTGAAGGATCATGATGTATGGTGAATTAACGATGATTGGGACAATCAAAGATCAAATGGGACAGTTTAGCTATACAAACAATATATTTAAAAAAAGTTTGCTTAGGCCTAGCTGTGAAACTACAAAACCAAATTTCTATAACTTAATATCTTCAGTATTTCAGAAATGGAACATTTGTTTTTTGGTTTTTGTCCATCAATGGCAAAAAAACTCAAAAACGATCTAAATCACTCCTAATTCACCCCAGATTTAAGGGTACATTTTACCATGTTGAACAAAAAGAACCTGTATTCTTATGACACTTTGCTTTCAGCACATCAGGCTCATGAAAAATGATCATAATTATAGTAATAATAACAACAACATATTTAAATAAATAAAACATTATTTAAACAGTATTCTGTTCGATTATGCTTCAATCTCACCAGTGCTCCTTCTTTTAGCCATCAGAAGTCATCAGCCAACTATTACACAAGTTTATATAGCGTTTTGTATTTGGTGCTTGCTATGTTCTGTACTAAACAAACTCACGAGTATATAATTATGTAGAGACAAAAGGAATGCTACAGGTGATACTCACTAAAATAATGGTAATGTAAGCTTTTGAAGAAATGCAAATGTGTGCCTCTGAAAGGCCTCTAAAAACTGGTATTTGTAAAAATAACTTACATACTTCTACAGGATAGCATGGTCTCTTCGTAGAGATGGTAAAGTTATTATGTTGATTGAATTTATTTACTCAACAGAATAACTTTATTATTCAAAGGTCACCTAAAGGCCCAGCTCTTTAACAGCACTGGATAAAGCACAAATATTGGTTAAAGCTTTGGTTGCACTTACTATGTCTTGTTCTTGTTCTTCTACATAGAATTGATATGTATATATTAGTAATATCTATGCTATATCTTTGTCAGATCTATGTGAAAAGTGTGTGTGGCAAGCAATATGGTTACTGTGTGGCTAAATTCTGGCACTATCAGAGCTCAAACGTATCTAGAATTTGGGGTCTGTCAGGAGTATCTTTGGATAATCTGAGTAAAGACTTTTGCACTGTTGAAAGTTACTATTTACACTCATAGTTTCTTGCTGATTTAACTAGAACGGTATTCCTGCTCAGACTATTGTTTTTTTAAGGTTCAATCAGTATTAAAAAATAGCCATTTAAAATGTATTAAGTGGACTGTGTAGAGTGTATAATACATTTCCTTATTCTGACACTGATGACACTATATTTACAGATCATTCCAACATCTCAGTTCTCCAGACTCCAGCACTGCAGTCGGTTCCTCCAGGAGAAGCAGTGAATCTTCAGTGTACGGTTCTCTCTGAGATCAGATCAGCAGAACTGAGAGTGTTCTGGATCAGATCTGCTGCAGGATCATCCTTTCCTGAAATCATCTTCACTCATCACAACAGCAGCAGCAGCAGCAGCAGCAGCAGCAGCCGTCAGTGTGAGATCAGCTCTTCTAAACACAGCAGTGTGTACAACTTCTCCCCCAACATCCCCAACAACCACCATGCTGCAACTTACTACTGCGCTGTGGAGACCTGTGGGAGGATCATTATCGGGAACGGGACAACAATATGCTCAAGTAAGATTTTTTTATTTTTTATTTTAAGCATTATATTATAGCTACATTAAATTGGCAAAAAACATGAAAAATTCTGTAATATTTTGTTGCGATATTTTTGGATTTCGTATAAAGACAATAGGCCAATATGTCAAGATCATTTTGAGTGGTGGACGGTAACAAAGCAACAAATTATTAATTTGTTTTAAAACTGCAATTAAGTATATTTATTATTGTATCTTTACTTTTATCTGGTATCTAAAGTATTCCAAATTTCTATTTAAAATTTTACTTTAACTTAAATATCCTGAAATATCTCAACATATCTCAAATATCCTACCTTTTACTCCACAACTTTATACAGAATATGCCATTTACTTTGACTTATGCACATAATTTGAAATTAAAAAAAAAAAAGCTCAAAGCAAGCTCACCATTTAGGGTACACTTAACTAGCATCCAGTTAGTTTTGGACTTGTTTTGACCTGTTAGTTATACTATAACAATCCAGTGCAAATGTGCAGTTCAGTATCAGTGCAACAGTATAACATTTCACCACAATTTTGTTATAGTTAACAGAAATACATACAGGATTGTAGTACTTTTATTTAATTATGACACTTAAGTACATATTAATGTGATCACATTTGTACAAGTCACTATCTACTTTTACTGGAGTAATACTGTATTGTACCTTGGGTATCTCTACTGTTCTGCTCCACCAGTCTTACACTCTGCTTCTGGATAACTTTTTGCCACTACTGGTGCAAAACTTTAAGCAGTTCAGCTTGATTTGGTGGCTTGTGATAACCTATCTTCCTCTTGATTATATTCCAGAGGTTTTCAGTTTGGTAAAATCAAAGAAACTCATAATTTTTAAGTGGTATCTTATTTTTTTAAGAGCTGTATGTAATTTATATCAATTTGTGTGCAAATTACGCTCCTTTTTTCCAGAACCCTCTGATCATTCTGTTCTGGTTGTGATCCTCAGTCTGGCTCTGGGTTTGAGTTTATTCTGGAACATCACTCTGACCTTCTGGAGCTGGAAGAGAGGGATCTGCAGTGGTGAGTTTACTCAGATGCAAAGAAAGGTCTTTAGTTTTCTTGTGTTGCTCAACCTCTAACAGATGTTCTCTCATTGTATTTTTTAAGGTAAAACATATACATCTGTTCTTCTTCCAGAGGTTCTACAAGATCTGGTATGTGCCTGTTCTGCTCAGACTGTGGGCAACAACATACAAAGTATACATAACCAAGTTATGTTTCGTACCAATATATAATCTGCATGGTAGTAATGAGTTTTTATATGCCCATACATATATACCATTAGTCTGCCATGGACTAAGACCACACACAACATTGTAATGATTAAATATTTTAATATTAAATAATTATTATAAACTATAGTTACTGAATATGTTACTGAACTATATTAATTACTGTAGAATATGTATAAGAATTTTCAGGGTTGAGCAGGTAAAGCACTACTACCTTATAAAAGGCCTCATTAAAATAAGAAATCTAAACGTTAGATCTAACAACATTTTCACACCTTTTAGAAGACTGGGGTGTGAAAGTCTCACTCACACTGCACTGCTGCCCTTGTGGGTCTGATGTCAGCTTCCTGGCACAGATGTACACTGAGATACATTCTGAGAAGCATTCTCAAAAATTTGATTAACAGTCTGATACTTTGGTGAGGTCAATTATATTTACACTTAAAACTATACAATTGGTTAAATAAGGGTGATTTTGACAGCTTTTGATTATATATTCCAAACTTACAGCAAAGTAATTCCAAACTCACCCCAAACTCATTCCAAACTTATCCCAAACTCATTCTAAATGTATCCTAAACTTATCCCAAACTCATTCTAAATGTATCCTAAACTTATCCCAAACTTATCCCAAACTCATTCCAAACTTATCCAAAAAAGCCACCCCAAACTTACCGGAAAGTCAACCCCAACTCATCCACAAACTATCCCAAAACTCATTCAACTAACCCAAACTTATTCAAAACTAATCCCAAATTTATTTTAACATGAAGAACAACTCATCCTAAACTCATCCTAAACTCATCCCAAACTTAATAAAAGCTGATACACAACTCACTCCCAAAATCATTGCTCAAATCACAATACATAAATCATTTTTTTTATATATGTTATATATATATACATTTTTTTTCATACTTTTGATCTTTTCAACCCACAGTATAAAAAAAAACATAAAAAGGCTGTTTCAGAAATGTTACCGGTCCTGTTTATCATCTGACTACTGCAGTTACACTGTCCACTACCTTATTTTAGCTTTTTTATCCCAAAGCCACCCCAAAGTCAAAGTCGGAAAGTCAACCCCAACTCATCCACAAACTCATCACACCAAACTATCCAAAAACTCATTCAACTAACCCAAATTTATTGAAGACTAATCCCAAACTTATTCCAAACTCACCCAAAACTCATCCCAAATTTATTTTAAACTGAAGAACAACTCATCCAAAACTCATCCCAAACTTATTCCAAGCTGATACCAAACTCACTCCCAAAATCATTGCTCAAATCACAATATATTGAAATTGAAACCCAACTCATTTGAAACTAGTCCCAAACCCATGCCAACTGTATCCAAGACTAATCCCAAACTTATTCCAAATTCACCCAAAACTCATTCCAAGTTTATTTTAAACTGAAAAACAACTCATCCAAAACTCACACCAAACCTCTCAAAACTCATCCCAAACTCATTCCAAACTTATCAAAACGCATCCCAAATATATATATAAAGGCTGGTTAAGAAGTATTATAGGTCCTGATTATAATTTTATTACTGCAGTTATATGATCCCCTACCTTATTTTACTTTCTTTTTTTCTGCAGGATGATGATGATGATGATGAAGAGTTTGACTTTTCTGCTTTACATTTCTCTGATAAGATGAAGAGAAGAGTGTTGAAGGAGAACATTTTCACCAAAGTCAGATTTACTGGTTTTAATTTCAATAAACTAACACAGTAAAACTGTATCATACAGAGTACAGAGTTGTAGAGTGCCCTTGTTCCTTATGAGATTTCGTTATACATTTTTGTTGTATATTTTCTTGTAATTTCTTTATTTTTTTTTCTGTAATGTTACGATGAACCACTGATTTTAATCAGTTCCATATAAAAAAAAATTGTTAAAATGTCATATTAAACTTTTTTTTGTTATTTTTGCTGTTTTGCTGTTGTTTGTCCTGGTTTAGAGCCCATGTAGCATAAAGGAAGAAGCTCTTCCTCGTCCTCTCTGTGTTGGCCTTCAGGGAGCAAAAAGAGGCACTTCCTTTTTAGTTAAAGGGAAAATTCTTGCATAAAACTTTACAAAACAGTATTTATAACAGATACAATACAGTTAAACGTTAAATGTTGAAGTAATGTTTCATCTAATAATTAGTTCTTACTAATTAAAACATTATGAAACATAACTGAAACTTAATGCTTAAGAACCATTAGTTAGACAACAGTATTGACTGATAATAACTAACTGCTTTTCCCAAGTCAGGCTGTAATGTTTCCTGTGTGTTCTTCTGTGAGTTAAGGTTTGTTTAATGTTATACTAAGTTTTAATGCAAGTAATTAGATATTGTCTTACTTATTTGCTTAAAATATGCTGCTTGTTATGCAAAGGTCAAAAGGTCAATTAATTGAAGTTTGGGAGCTCTCTGTGACTATGACAGTCTACAAAACTCAACATGTTTTACAACAAGAATGAAATTATTACTAAATGTTAAACTGGCAATCCTGGCTCTGACAAATACGCATTGTGTCTAAAAGTATTAACAGGCTAATGCATATTTTTAAATAAAACTTAAAATCTATCCCTATCCAGCAACAGCAATAATACATTAATTTGACAGTTGAAGAGAGAATAGATTTTTTATTTTAGAAACAATTGTATTATGTTGTTTGAAATAGTCTATACATACCAGTAGCAATAAATGAATCAAATTCTCTGATAATAAAACATTAATTATTTTTGGGGATTTTAACAGGCCTGTAAAACACTAGTAAAAACTTAGTCCTATATATTTTTTGGATTGACTGAAGCATTCAGATTAAATTAAATGATCAAATGACGTACTTGTCGTCTACCTACCTCTCTAACTGAGCTGCGCTCTGTAAGTATATCAGAGAAAGATACACAATTATTTAAAGGTTAGATAAAACAAAAGAAAAAACTAAATCCTCACTCCAGCCTAATTTCTCATTTTTAAGTACATTTTAATTCATATTCTTCTGAGTACATATAAATTAGTTATAGATATATTACACTATTAGATATATACTATATTGATTTTTTAAATGTATATAATTTAGTTGTTTTCTGGCTTATCAGAAAATTGATTTATAATGCTAAACCTATTTAAAAGAAGGTCACGTGACTTCTGATTAAAATCTTGTTGCAAGAAAAAAAGCAAAAAACTACTGCATATCCAGCCAATCAGATTCAGCTCCAGTCTCCACCCAACTTATACACTGTGAGTGTTCTCTAAACTGCTTCCTTTCCATCAGTTTACCTCCAACCAGAATGGCTTGTCTTATGAAGACGGCTCCATCCTGTATTCTCATTGTCCTTTTCTACATAATGAGTAAGTGTATACAGCTTTTTTTCTATTTATAGTTTTTTATCAGCTTTAAATGTAGATATTAAATTTAAATAATTTAAAATGAATGGTAAACACTTTATTTAAAGGGTTTTTATAACAAATTAATTTCATATAAGCATTGCATAATGTATTTACAAAGCAATAAAAGTGACACTTAATATTAATCTAACTATTCAATAGCACTCTCAACATAGATTGTGTTGACATAAAATGCTTTGAATGTATTGAGCATCATATTTTAAAATGAATAGATATATCAGCATTTTAAATAAAATAAATGAAGCTTAGTTTTAATTTCTTCAGAAGCTGAAAAACACTTCTGACACTACTGAAAGGACCAGGACTTCATAAAAAATACAAGTAAAGCACTTTAAATATATCTACATACTGTACATCTGAATATAAAAGTCTTATATTTGCATTTATATTATATGTCACTTTGGTACAATGTAAGCACTGTTTGATTTTAAAAAATGCCATATGCCATGTTGAGAGTAGTCTTAAAATCTGAAAAACCTTTCTTTATAAATATGTTATTCAATGATTATGAATGTGTTATAAGGCTCCTATGTAACTATCATTGAGATAAATTGTTACCAATTTAATTGTAGAAATTACCTCCTCCTTTTTCTTATTGGAATTTATATCACCTCTATTTTATTTTATAGGTTCTGCTCAAGCTGTGGAAGATCTAAAAAGAGAGTTTATATCAGCTCAGTCTGATAAACCTGTTACTCTTGACTGTAAACTTGAACATCAGACTGTTAAGGAGAATCAGTTTTGGTACAAACTAATATCGGGACAGGTGCCGCAGGAAGTGGCATCAAAACTGAAAGATAAAGTCATAGGCAATCTTTCACCTGGGTTTGAAAAATTAGGATTCAAATTACACGACAATTTTTCTTTAACTATTGAACAACCTAATAAAGCTCATGAAGGAATGTACTTCTGTGGACAAGATGGAAACACCAATAAGTTTTCTAAAGGAACATTTGTAGCTGTAAAAGGTAATGACATACTATTTTTCTAATATTTTAATTTTCTATCTTCTTTTGCTTCTGTAGGACACATGATTTCTGTTAATACATAAAATTACACAAATTCTCACACTATACAGTTAAAATCAGCTACATTATTTCCTAATTTAATGATTAATTAACTGTACAGCACTGGTAACAGACTGGTACATGATGCTAGTTTAACACACTGAGTTGGCCGTGTCTAAATGTTGTCTTTATTATATTGATCAGATCATTCACAGTCAGAAATCTCAGTGCTGCAGAGTCCAGCGTTCCAGACCCTTTCTCCAGGAGAAGCAGTGAATCTTCAGTGCACGGTCCAGCCTAACAACCAACCAGCAGATCAGCAAGTGTTCTGGTTCAGATCTTCTGCAGGACGATCTTTTCCTGAAATCATCTTCACTCATCACAGCAGCAGCAGCAGCAGCAGCAGCAATCGTCAGTGTGAGATCAGCTCTTCTAAAGACGGCTGTGTGTTCAACTTCACCAAGAACATCTTCAACACTACTGATACTGGAACTTACTACTGCGCTGTGGCGAGCTGTGGGAGGATCATTATTGGAGATGGAACTCCAGTAGACTTCAGTAAGCTCTATTTTTTCATATAAAACCTATTTGGGTTAATAATATATATATATATATATATATATATATATATATATATATATATATATATATATATATATATATATATATATATATATATATATATACATATGTGCACTATTTGTATTATTTATATAGACTGTATTCGAGATTGAAAAGACAATGGTAAAAAAAAAAACACCTCTCACACCTTCTGAAGACATGGGGGTGTGAACCGCACCAGATACACTGCAGCTAGCTTTACTTAGTAACACGTCATCAGTGTATATCTCAATACAGATGTACAAAGAGATAAAATATCAGTCTTATCAGTCTATATTATTGCTGTGTTTTGAAAAGAACTTGTAGATATGTTATATTTCACCATCCAGGGGTTCCGATTTAACATATTGCATTATATTACCATACTTTAAGCAGGACAATACAAATACACAGTATAGCTGTGTGTGTACTATTTGCATTATGTATATTAATGTATTATTTGAGCTGCAATCACATAATAAAAAGTAAGTAATTTGTTATACAGTTACTGCTTATGAATATTAATTTGTAGTATGTTTGATGATTGGTGTTTTGTAGAGAAGCCTGTGGATCCTGTTGTGATCTTTCTGGGAGCAGCGCTGGGACTGTGTGTGGTGGTGATCTCAGCTCTACTCTGTAAAAGAAGAAACTGTGAACACTGCAGATGTAAGTGTTTCTTTTATGCTTAGTATGCGTATAACGTATATGTTCTGTGTTTATCTGTGTGTTCAATTACAGTAATTTAAATCACGTAGTTTGATCGGGGTTTAATCTATTTATTTGAGGTAAACAATTGCAGTTTAATTGACGAGTCATACTTTAGGTTCACTGGATGAAGCATTTTGTTTTACAGAAATTTGGTTTACAGTAATAAACTTGATAAGCATGAGGAACAATTTTATGGTTATTTCTAATGCACTATGTTGTGTAACAGGCTTTAGCTATAAAGCTTATAGCACACATTTAAATATTATAATTAATAAAATTATATAATAAAACATATTCATATATTATTCATATATAAATCAGAAATTAATCTAATCACATAGTGAGGTTTATTTATTAATTAATTAATTAATTTGTTTAATGAGTAGTTTGATCATTTATTCAGTACACATTATTGTGTATTATACCAAAGTTAGTTCTGACCCTGCAATGTGATTACCTGAGAGGCTCTGTAACCGAAGCTCTCCATGTATTACTCCACATACAGGTAACCTAGCAACGATGCAGCGCTTACAAACCAAACAGCACTGCTACAAAACGAGTAGCAATGGAACTATTTTAACTCGCGGAGTGTTTATAACCAAACAGATCGTATTTTCTTGCCCTCTCTAACTCAAAACCTTTTAATAAACAGCCATCATGGAACTTGGTATAATTGCAATAATACACTCAAGGTTCATGCTATAATGTGTAATACTGGCACCGCTGTGCTGATCTATGGCCTACATTGTAACATGTGATATTGGCAGTGCCTCTTATGTATTATTGCTTAAGTAAAATGGTATGACAAACTAAAAAATAAAATGACTTTTCTTCAAATTTAAAAAGGTTGTATTGACCAGCTTAAAATTTCCAGTTCATCCAATTTTGAGATAATTCACTCTTTCAGCTGGATTTGTCAGTGTACCTTGTAGCTTGTCTAAACACCTTAAAAAGGTCATATTGATGTGACATAACGTGATTTTACAAGTACTTGTTAAAAAAAAAGACATATTTGTCCATTTTGCATCTAGAGCTTATAGGGACATAACTGTAAACATTTTCTTTATTTAATAACAAAATACAAGCACATGTGTAACATTATGTAAAAATGAAAATATAAAAATGATAACAATATGTGCATGAATTTAATATAATGTGGTAAAATGAAACTTCGTGTACAAAGAAAATTAGTAAAAGCTAACAACAGACTGTGTCTGAAATGCACTGAAAGACAAATGTTTATATTTCTTTTTCCTCTTATTATTCTGTTTACAGTACGACATCAGCTTGATTTACTGGTGGAAAACTCAGCCAATCAGGTAATAGTCCTGTCTTCTTAAATATTCATTAGATTTAACTTGTTTAACACTGTATCTATTTTCCTAAATAAAAAGTTAATGTTATTGGGCTGAATTATTACTAGTTGTAGTAGTACTGCTTATAGAACAGCACCAGACACACTGCAGCTATCTTCACTTTGCATATCCATCATCAGAGTTCAGTACTGTGCAAACGTTTTAGGCACCAAAGAAAATTAGACTAATCCATTTATCTCAGCAATAGGAGTGTTTTACCTGAAAAGACATATGATCATATGATTTGAACAGATGGAAATAAACATTCAACGATTTCTCATTTTTAACTAAGTATGTTTTATCCTGAGAGTCAAGCTGAAGAACAAAGTGTAGTTCCACATATCTCCTGGATGCTCCACAGCCAGCATGTGTACATGTTCAGTTCCATCAGCAGCTCACCTGATTTACCAAATTTACCAATTTACCAAACCAGGTGTTGATATGATGAGAACTAGAAATAACTCATTTAAACTCAGATGTTTTAAGGACAACAGTGATGTTAAAGCACTGCTTTTGTAAAATTGCTGTTTGTATTTATTGTAATGCTGGTGTTTTACTGAGCTAATAAACACTTACTTCACAGATTATTAATAGATAATTAACTTCTCACAGGTGGCTAAAACATTTGCACAATACTGTATATCTAAATACAGATGTACACAGAGATAAAATATCAGTCTTATCAATCTATATTTGGGCTGTGTATTGATTAGAAGTTGGAGATATAATATGTATCACCACCCACTGGTTCGGATTCAGTATATTGCATTATATTAGTCTTTTTATCTAAGCACAACAAAATGTAAAAGGGTTGAATACTTATATTAATGCAATAGACTTTATAAATGCATTGGGTGTACAGTTCACCCATGTTAGAATCTGATTACTGAAGTTATACTGCCACCTACTGGATTTTCACATTTCAGCTCTGTTCTTTATTTCTGTTAAAGGAACCTGATGATAAAGACGAGGAATTCTTCTTCACTGCCTTCAGTCCAAATACTCTTTTCACCAGAGTCAGATTCAACCCCTTTTCTCCCCACAAACCAACTCAGTAAAAGTTACTTTATGTAAATAATAATTTGTGATTTTCATAAACCCATTTCTATATAGTTACTTTATTGTTTTGTAGCTTTAATTTAAAGTGCTCTGTATGAATGTGTGTGGTTCTGTGTTCATTTTGATGTGATGGGTGAAATATTTGTATTTTGTGAAATTAAGTTTAAAATAATGTGTGTATTTTTTATTTTAGTTTTTGCATGGTAAAGACAGCAGCGTTCTCTTTTTTTCAATTTTTTTTTAAAATAAGTTTTAGACAACAAAATATATCTTATTTAGTACATGTAATTAAAAAATGCTTTAAAATATTGAAAACTATACAATAAAAAATAAAACTTGGAAAAACAATGTCTTTATTTTACATTTTAAATTATGTTATTATGAACATATTATGAATATATATATATATATATATATATATATATATATATATATATATATATATATTGAGAATTTGATTGTGTTGAGCAATAAGCACATTAGTGATGTCAGCATGTTGCATGATCGCCAACCCGACTTATGCCTAATTCCCCATTTAACTCATCACCAACTCTCCAATCATCTTATCCCTAGCTACCTGCCCAACTCCCCACTCAACTCATCACCAATTACCTCCCTAACTTATCCATAATTATCCACTCAACTCATCCTATCCCCAACTACCTCCCCAACTCATCCCCAACTCCCCACTTACTCATCTCCAAATACTTCCCCAATGTATCCTTAACTTCCTCCCACACTCTACAACTACCTCCCTAACTCATCCGATTAACCTCCCCAACTTAACCCCAACCACCTCAACTACTTTCCCATTTCATCCCCAACTCACCCCAGCCACCTCCCGAACTCATCCGCAACTACCTTCCAAACTCGTCCCAAACTAACTCCACAACTAATTTCCAAATCCCTAACCCACCCCCAACTGCCTCCCCAACTCATCCCAGACTACCTCCACAACTCATTTCCAAATCCCTAACCCACCCCAAACTACCTCCCTAACTCGTCCCAAACTACCTCCACAACTCATTTCCAAACCACTAACTCACCCCAGCCACCTCCCGAACTCATCCTCAACTACCTCCTAAACTCATCCGCAACTACCTTCCTAACTCGTCCCAAACTACCTCCACAACTCATTTCCAAATCCCTAACCCACCCCCAACTACCTCCCCAACTCATCCCCAACTCCACAATTCATCCCCAAATTATTGGATGGAGTGCCATAATTCCAGAGAACACAGTTCCACTGCTCCACAGCTCAATACTGGAGGATTTTACACATATTTCCCATGCTTAGCATTAGGCTTCTTAGCCAATATTTATTCATCATACAAAATAGCATAATTTTATTGTATTCATATCCACTGGCAGCAATAATGCATTAATTTGACTATTAAAGAGATAATAGATTATCAATTTTAGAAACAACTGTATTATGCTGCTTAAAATAGTCTATACATACCAGTAGCAATAAATTAATAAAATTATCTAACAATAAAAATATGTATTATTATTTGATGACTGTAACATGACTGTAAAACATTATTAAAACTTGGAACGACTGAAGCATTCAGACCAAATTAAATGATTAAATAATGTACTTGCTGTCAAACTGCCTCTCAGTTAAATAAAGAGTGGATAAAGCAAAAGGAAACACTTTTTTCTTCCTCTACTCGTAGCTCAGACTGGTGTATTTCACTCTCCATTATAAACTTTTTAATATTTATGTGTTGAGTTGTTATTCTTTTGCAAATAAAATTAATAAATAATGCTAAACCTATTTAAAGGGAGGTCACATGACTTCTGGAAAAAAACACTGGTTGCAAGCAAAAAAGCAAAAGATGACTGTTTATTCAGCCAATCAGATTCAGCTCAAGTCCCCACCCAACGTATACACTATGAGTGTTCTCTAAACTGCTTTCTTTCCAGCAGTTTACCTTAAACCAGAATGGCTTGTTTAATGAAGACGGCTCCATCAAGTATTCTCATTTTCCTTTTCTACATAATAAGTAAGTTAATAAAGTTTTTTTTTAATACAGATACTAACCTGCTATTAATTTGGAGATTAAATTTGAATTAATTAAAACAAGTGAAAACACTTTTTTTAAACTGTAACTACATAGTAGTCTTAAAGTGGTCTTAAAATCTAAAAAAGTGTGTTTTTTATAAATATGTTATTCATTATGAATGTTTTATAAAACCCCTATATAGCTATGCTTCAGATAAATTGTTACCAATTTAATTGTAGAAATGCCCTCCTCCTTTTTCTTATTGGAATTTATATCAGCTCTAATTTTATTTTATAGGTTCTGCTCAAGCTGTGGAAGATCTAAAAAGAGAGTTTATATCAGCTCAGTCTGATAAACCTGTTACTCTTGACTGTAAACTTGAACATCAGACTGTTAAGGAGAATCAGTTTTGGTACAAACAAATATCGGGACAGGAACCGCAGGAAGTGGCATTAAAACTGAAAGATAAAGACAAAGGCAGTCTTTCACCTGGGTTTGATAAATTAGGATTCAAATTACACTACAATTTTTCTTTAACTATTGAACAACCTAATAAAGCTCATGAAGGAATGTACTTCTGTGGAAAAGATGGAAACACCATTAAGTTTTCTAAAGGAACATTTGTAGCTGTAAAAGGTAATGACATACTATTTTTCTAATATTTTAATTTTCTATCTTCTATTGCTTCTGTAGGACACATCATTTCTGTTAATACATAAAATTACACAATTTCTCACACTATACAGTTAAAATCAGCTACATTATTTCCTAATTTAATGATTAATTAACTGTACAGCACTGGTAACAGACTGGTACATGATGCTAGTTTAACACACTGAGTTGGCCGTGTCTAAATGTTGTCTTTATTATATTGATCAGATCATTCACAGTCAGAAATCTCAGTGCTGCAGAGTCCAGCGTTCCAGACCCTTTCTCCAGGAGAAGCAGTGAATCTTCAGTGCACGGTCCAGCCTGACAACCAACCAGCAGATCAGCAAGTGTTCTGGTTCAGATCTTCTGCAGGACGATCTTTTCCTGAAATCATCTTCACTCATCACAGCAGCAGCAGCAGCAGCAGCAGCAATCGTCAGTGTGAGATCAGCTCTTCTAAAGACGGCTGTGTGTTCAACTTCACCAAGAACATCTTCAACACCACTGATACTGGAACTTACTACTGCGCTGTGGCGAGCTGTGGGAAGATCATTATTGGAGATGGAACTCCAGTAGACTTCAGTAAGCTCTATTTGTTTTCTTGTTGTATCTTTCCTATTTGTATATTTGTATACTTCCATATTAAATTTATAATGGCAAATACCCGTATACAGTTCATATAAAAGGAAACAAAATGGTTACAATGGATATATGGAGAACCTTAAGAATGCATTTGAATAGTTATGTGTTTTTTGAAAAAGTAGAGTGGTGCTTGGATAGCCTGCTGAATTCAATTACTCTCCAAAGATTAATCCGTGACCAGTATAATGCGAATATATACTAAAAATAAACTGAAAAAAAAAAAAAACGTTAATTCTGATGAAAATCTTGATCTATTTCACATTTGTAGATCATTAAAAAATATTTGTAGGTCCAAAAATGAACTAATTTATGTTTTAGATTGATTTTTTTTTATCTTTAAGCTTTCTTTTTACTAAAGCAATATACTGTATCTATGATTTTCAGACAATCTGCAAAAATTCACAAAAAAAAAAAAAATCAGACTTCAGATGTTTCTACTGCAAGCACCAGCTTATATGTGTTAATAGAGGCAACCTGAAGCATGGAATTAAAAAATAGTGTGATTCACTTCTGTGTAAATGAGGGCCACCCGATATTATGTTTTATTTGTTTCTTATTTTTTTGTTCAGTGAACTCCATTCGCTGATCAGAATTCATGCAAACACCAACAGTAACAATGTACAAAGCAAAGCAGTGGAGAGAGTTGTTTATAAGTTTAAAAAAGCCACAAAGCTTCAGTGATATTTCAGGTTTTAAAAGGTTAAAAGAGCATTTAAAAAATTGATCCATATAGGAATTATTCCAGTTTTAATCTTAATAAGTTACATAACTTTCTTTAGTACATGCAAGATAGTTCTACTGATTATATTTGGGATTTAACGATTCTATCTTCTAAAAACTTGAATCACCAAGTAGCTCATTGGAACTTTATATCTTCCAGAGAAGCCTGTGGATCCTGGTATGATGTGTTTGGGAGCAGCGTTGGGATTGTGTGTGGTTGTGATCTTCGCTCAAGCCATTTTCATCTGTAAATTAAGAAACGGTGTACACTGCGGTGGTGAGTGTCGTCTGTTCAATACATGAGTTTAACTGTGTGCTTAAATAATGGTTAGTTCTGTTTGAAATGTAGATTAGGAATTGAAATTATTGTTTATTTAATTCAAATTTATTTTTTATGTAAAATAATATTAATTATTCTAAGTATTGACAGTGTCAGTACATATTTTATTTGTTACAAACTAAAATACAAAGTTCAATATCATTTTAGAGTCTAACTATATTATTCTGAAATATTTTACAGGCTTTAGCTATTAAGCTTATTTTAGTACAAATTGTATTATTGGTTACTTACTTATTATTAATAACAGGGCTTTATTTTAGCTTTCTTTGTATGTTATCTGTACTTTGTATCACTGTTTGTGTGACAAATAATAATAATTCGATAAGCTTATTATTGTTACTGTTTTGTTTTTTTTCAGGTAAAAATCAGCAAAGTACAGTGGAAGAGAAACCAGCCAATCAGGTACTACTATTAAGAAAAAAAGAAAAAAAGTTCTAAAGTAGAATTCTCTAAACCCATTAACTCTGTATCTCCATTCCACCAGACCCATGATGCCGCTGGGATGAATTACGCTTCAGTTCAGTTCAAAGAGAAGAAGCCCAGAAACAGCAGAGAGAAGAAAGAACATCCTGAGGACATCATCTACTCTCAAGTGAGAAGCTCCACCGCTGCTCAGCGATCACATCGGTAGCTCGCTTACCTTCACATAAACGTGTGCTGAGCACTTTTACAGAGTTCTTCAGAAAATACACCCCAAACAATTAGAGTAAAAAGTAGTTTTTGATTCTTGTTTTATTTTTAGAAGTTGATCTCTGACAACCTGAGAAGCCAGACGGATAAACAAAATATTTTAGTAATAGAAATACAGCAACATGTGTTCGTGTCCCGACTAGCACTATTATTTTTTATAAAAATTAATTAAGAAAGGGTACATTAATTAATAATTCATTAATGACTTTGATCAGAATGTCTCAGCTAATTATTAATTAACACATAATAAGACATAAAAACAATTACTACATGTGTTAACTAATGTCTCACTTAATTATTATTTTTACAAACATTTAGTAATGATTAATTGTGTATTTATTAGTGTTAATTATTAATTACTTAAAAATTGAAGAATTGAATTTTTGAAGTTTTGTTATTTGTGACCCTTATTGTAAAGTTTGTATATTTCTTTATCTGCTAAAAATATATTTAAAATGAAAGTAACAAATCTGTAACCTGTGCGCAATAGTTTGGGTCCTAATCATATTTTTAGAATCTAAATGATCTTCATAATATTGATAACAGTTATTATATTTATATAGTGTTACATATGCTTTGCAAACAACCAGACAGTAGATAATAATAATGTAAATGGTAAACATGCTGAGTCTAATATACATGTGAAATTATAGCAGAAAGGAATAAAACAGACAGTGAGGTAATTACATGAATAAATAATAATAAATAACAATAAGAGGTAAAAAAAAAATAAAGAAAGAAATAAATTAAAAATAATATATTAGAAACCTGTGACAGGAGATTTTTAATATGATTAATTATATCTCACCACATAACAATGGTGTGTCTGGCATCTAAATCTAAATTATTTAAATACTTAATTTAATTTTTCTGATACTTTCCCTGATAAGCAGCACAGTCCTTTAATTTTAGTCCAAAATTGCATCGAAATGTATATTTTTAATTAAAAACTAACAAAATCATGAAATAAATAATATAATCATTTGGAGTTCAGCGTCTATAAAGCTGTGGGAACACTTCTAGCAGAGACAATGCTCACTTAGCTTCAGCAACCAATGATGTGATATAATTGTTGGAAAAACTCTGTGGAAGAAGACACTTAGAGACAACACCTGTGATTGGTCATTAAAAAGAGATGTGTGGTTGTGGAGCATATGCAAATGTTCATATGGAACTGCAGATAGTATGCACACTTGCATGTTTGTAAAAGTGCATATGGCTACCTGTAATGTATCGGGTGTAGCCTGGTGAGCGAAGCCCCTGCATGAAATCAGCAGCTCTCAGTTTTTCTCAGAATCGTGTCACATAGGTGGCCAGAGCCAAGCGAACGCCACCTCCACCAGAACTATGCTGCGGCCTTTAGAGGAGCCGAGCATCCATTTATTTTTCTTTTTAGCAGAAAATAAATATTTTGAAATAAATTTGCGCTATCACTGAAATTCAGGAGTGGAGAGAATCTACTAATGAAGTAAATATACTATTTTCCCTTACTTAAGTAGAAATTTTGGTTATCTGTACTTTACTAGAGTAATTATTTTTCAGCCATCAGACTTTTCACTTCAACTGTTCACATTTTCACTCAATAATCTGTACTTTCTGCTCCTTGTTAATACTCTTGTTAATTAACACTATCTAGATTAATCTCTCCATCCAGATCTAGAGTAAATTTGATTGTGTTTGAATGTGAAGTATAAACATATGGCTTTCCGACACTCTATTGGTTTATACGCAATCCATCACACCTGCACATCATGCCACATCACAATCCAGCAAGAACATAGCAGAAATATGCAGTATAGTAAGATAGTAAGATCAAGAGAGTTCAAGAGAACTCAAGCTCTTGAAACGTCCTAACTAAGCTTCTTTAATATATTTTCATTGTACTAAAATACATCATTTTTAATGGGCATATATGCAGCTGATAAAGGGGAGCCTTGTTCATCCCAAAATTTTCAACATTAACATTTATAATACTCTATATAATATAACATTATAATCATTATGGCTTTTAGAAAAATGTATTTTGGGGAGGGGGGTAGTGCACTATAACTATAGCTATAGCTTTCCCCCCTGCATAGTTTGTGCTTTTATGCTTTAAGTAGTTTTAAAAACAGAACTTTTACAGTTTTACTTGAGTAAAAACATATTTTAAACCCTTGTATCTATACTTTCACTCGAGAAATACATGTGATTACATCAAATTAGTTGCTAAAGCCAATCAAATGTGGCCTCCACAAAAAAGTATGCTGAGGCTTAAAGGCTCTGATTTATTAAAATTATAGAATCACCACTAAAGTCTGGCTAAATTTTCATGTATTTTTGCTGCTATTCTAAATATTTCAGATGAGCTCCTGCAAGAGTCTTCACTTAGTTCAGCTTTAGCATCTTTAACCTCTTTATTTGTGTCTGGTTGATGTGATTTCTCACAAACTGCGGATCTACAACAGATCTACAACAGATCTACAACAGTGTTCTGCGGTTCTCTTAGACCCCCGCTGTGGTTTAAACCGGGGAACGATAAAAGCAGGTTCAGTTGGTTGTGAGACGTGGAGGACTCTTGGAGAGGTGATATGAGGGGTGTTGTGGTCAGTAGGATTCTTTAGATGTGGTTAAAGGCAGGCCTGAGCTCACACTGATGGTATCTGATATGGAGCACCATTCAGGGGCTCTAAGCGTAGAGATGTGACAGGGCACCAAGCTGAATCTGAAGGCCTGATGCAGAGAGCATTTCCCCAGACTGATCTGTAGATAAACACTGTGTTCATTATTTAGACTTTACTGATAAATGTAGCTTAGGTATAAGTACATAGAATTTAAATTGAGTTCAAATGCAATTCTGTATTCTAATAAAGGAGCTCAGTGTTAATAATGTACTGCATCTTGTAAGACAAGAAACTTAAATTACTTATTTCATTTATAATATTCATGTTAAATTTTTGTTAATGTTTTTGAGTGTTTGCTGATCTCTGTTATGCTTCATATTTGCATGCTGATGCAAAATTCTAATAAAATTGATGTTTAAAGGTTCATTTTTGTCATTTTTCTTTTCACTGATACATATGCCATGGTCATTTCTAAAAGTTTATGCCTCTTTTTGTTTATATTATTTTCCAGTTACATTTGATACGTAGATATTTAGTATAAATAATTTGGTACCACTTTAAAATATGCTTCCTCTATAAAGGGTTTATAAATAGTTTATAACAGAGAAAAGGCTATACATTTGTAAAAAAGTTGTAAATACTTTAAAAGCATTAATAAGCACTTAATCAACACATAAATAGAAAGATCAACAGTGACAATGACTTTTTTAACATATCTAGTAAAATAATGTAGAAAGTCAGTTCAGTCATTTAATATGTTATTATAGTTCAATGAATAAAGTAATTAACATAAATGTTAATGCAGACTGAGGGAAAAGACAAAATAAGATAAACATCTAGAAAGATTTGAGGATTAACAGTATAAATGAATGTGGAATCACTATTCGGTGCACGACAGGCCACTGTTGCTCTTTCTATTTATGGGTTGGAGCTGCTTATTAATGGTTTGTAACCTAATTAATAATCCTTAATAAACTCCTTTACAAAATCTTTAAAAACCCTTTACAAAGGATCCTTATTTTAAAGTTAATAGTCAATTCACTTAGCAATTACAATGATGCACAATATTGATTTTACAAAAGTTAATTATTTTAAGGTCAGCCATTCGCTTCAAAAAGGATATGTTGTGATGCTTTAATTTATTATAGGTAAATTAATTTAAAACAGGGGCTAATGATATAAACATTGGAATAATGAAAAACAAAGTACATATAAAATGTTCATATGCTCCGTTGCTGGTTATATGTCCAAAATAGCAACTTTAAAGGGTGGAGGAAAATAAAACATATTTTCATGGAAGTCAATCTAAACATATTTTATTCCAATATTACATATAATTCTAAAGCATTTATAATTCATCTTAAAACTAATTAAATAGGGGTAAGAAAACTCCATTACAAAGACAGAAAACAGAAAACAAGAAAACACTCACGGATCTGACCAAAGTACGTAAAGCACACAAAGCATACAAAAGACCAGAAAAGGAAGACTGAAACAAAGGGCCTCTATATACACAGGGAGACTAGGAACACCTGGGGAAGGTAACAAGGGAGCAGGGTTATAAAATGAGACTGGTGTAAACAAAAAACAGTGCTAGGTTCCTTAAAGAGCACATGGGGGAAGAAAAGAAACAGGCTGGGGAAAAGACAGAAACAGAACAGAACCAGAAGGTACAAAGAAAGTAAGAAAACAAGAAACACCAGGGCTGGGGTGTGAGAGTTACTATCACTGAGTAATTATTAATATATGGAGTAAACCAATCTTGCAGTGGATCTTCTTTAACAGTGTCTTTAAATGTGTTTTTTAATATATATTTTATTTAATTAATTAAAAGCCTTACTGCCATATACTGTATGTGAAACTGATGTCAAAAAGACCAGGCACCTTTTGATGGCCAAATATAGTTAAAAGTAAATCACCCAATAAGAAAGAACCATGTGATTTTAACAGCCAATGAGGTTTAGCTCAAGCCCTAAACCAGCAAATACAGATGAGTGCTTTAGTTCATCACTTCCTTTAGTGTGCTTTCCTTCAGCTGGTCACTGTGATGAGCACATTCCAGATTAGATCATGGCGTCAGCAGTGATTGTTATTTTGATCCTCTACAAAATATGTAAGTTTTCTTAAATACTGTAAATTGTAAAGCCTTAAGTCTTATCCATATTTCTTATTTATTAACACTGAACTTAATGTGATGTTTTAGGTTCTGCTGAAACTGTAGGAAATACAGAACCGTCGATTGTCTCAGTTGAAGTTGGAGAATCGGTTACTCTAAACTGCACATCTGCACTTATAGATAAGTCTAAAACTGCATACTGGTTTAAGCACAGACTGGAGCACAAACCACAGGAAGTGGGATATAAGCTCAAAGATAAGGATTATTTTCTTCAAAATCAGTTTATCGAGTCTAAATCAGGATTTGAGTTGAAGGAAGTTGGCAGTGGGGTTTCTCTCAGTATTAAACAGGTTCAGAAAGAAGATGAAGGAATGTACTTCTGTGGATCGATTAGAGAGAATTCTGTGAACTTTTCTACTGGAACCTTCTTAGCTGTGTCGGGTAAATACATGGTTTTTATCTATCTATCTATTACAGAATAAAACAGATATTTAAAATAGTTGTACAGTTAGAAACACAGAAAAAGTCTAATCATTAAATGTTTTTAATTCACATTTATTACATTCACTAATAAGTAAATATTGATAATTCCATTAATAATACCTTATTATGATGCATTTACATTTTTTATATATATTTATGCTGACTTTCTTTGAAAGTTAAAAGTTTTTTTACTTCTGTAAAAAGAGAGAGAGAGAAATAGATACATGTATATTGCAATATATAGAGCTCTGGAAAAAAAATCAGAGACCACTTCAGTTTCTGAATCAGTTTCTCTGATTTTGCTTTTTTTAGGTTTATGTTTGAGTAAAATAAACATTGTGGTTTTATTCTATAAACTACGGACAACATTTCTCCCAAATTCCACATAAAAATATTGTCATTTATCAACTTTATTTGCAGAAAATGAAAAATGTTTCAAACCTCAAATAATGCAAAGAAAACAAGTTCATATTCATAAAGTTTAAAGAGTTTAAGAGAGAGAAATCTATTTTTAGTGGCATAACCCTGTTTTTAATCACAGTTTTCATGCATCTTGGCATGATCTCCTTCACCAGTCTTACACACTGCTTTTGGATAACTTTATGCCACTCTTGGGGCAAAATAATTCAAGCAGTTTGGTTTGATGGTTTGTGATCATCCATCTTCCTCTTGATTATATTCCAGAGGTTTTCAATTTGGTTAAATCATATTTTTAAGAGCACTCTTATTTTTTCCAGAGCTGTATATATATGCTGAATTTTCAATGCAAATTTGCTCCATACACTTATCAAAAGATTACATAAAAATCTGGTAACACCTCTCAATAATAGTACATTTATTAACAGTAATAAACACTGTTAAATAGTTGAGTAATATTTTGACTAATTATGAATTAACATTAATTAAGGCTTTATTAAACATTGCAAAATGTAAATGCCCAAAAATGTGTAACTAATAGTGAATTAAGAGATTAGATACATTAATAATGATTAATAATGTCTTAATTACTGTCAGTGAATAATTAGTAGAAATATTTCATAGTGTGTACTGTTAATTAATGTACCCTTTTAGTAAAGTGTTACAGAAAGTCCTAATAATATAAAATGAGATCCAAATAAAGCAAATGAGAGAAATTGTTTAAACGTTAATTTCTTTTTAGATTTGTTTATCGAGGAAAAGGATCCTTAGATCTGTGTGTGACACAAACATGTAAAATTTGGTATACTGTAGATGATCAAATTAATATTTTATGCTGTCTATTTTTTATTGATCAGATCATTCCAACATCTCAGTTCTCCAGACTCCAGCACTGCAGTCGGTTTCTCCAGGAGAAGCAGTGAATCTTCAGTGTACGGTTCTCTCTGAGATCAGATCAGCAGAACTGAGAGTGTTCTGGATCAGATCTGCTGCAGGATCATCCTTTCCTGAAATCATCTTCACTCATCACAACAGCAGCAGCAGCAGCAGCCGTCAGTGTGAGATCAGCTCTTCTAAACACAGCAGTGTGTACAACTTCTCCCCCAACATCCCCAACAACCACCATGCTGCAACTTACTACTGCGCTGTGGAGACCTGTGGGAGGATCATCATCGGGAACGGGACAACTGTGGACTTACGTAACTGGATTTTCTGTTTGCTACAAAAATATCACAAGATTTATATTTTCCTACAGGTTTATAATCAGAGGTGGAACGCAACTAATTACATTTACTCACATTACTGTAATTGAGTAGATTTTATGAGTAATTTGTAATTTTTAAAGTAGTTTTTAAAATAGGTAATTTTACTTTTACTCAAGTACATTTTGGCACAAGTAATTTACTTTGCTACATTGGAAAATTCCCCGTTACTGAGTAAAAAATAAAATGCTGGGGAAAAAAAATCGTCTGATATAAAAAAAAAATGAGTTTTGTTCTCTATGGCAGAGCAGCAGAAATTCTCTATGTAGTGTTTAATACGGTTAGCGGGAGAGACGCTGTGTAGCTTGGGGTCTGTGCGGCTGGGGGGAACCCGTGTTCTGTCGAGTTATGCTACCCATCGATATGTGCTTCTTTACGGCACTGCGCATGCACCGAACATGCTTTATAATAATTCCTTATGTTTTTATCAGGAACATTAAACAATCTGCTTGGATGTTAAAGAAATTTAAATAGCAGTTAAAGCATAGCAATGGCAAGTTAAAAAATAATAATGAACTGTAAAACTATTAAAATACGGTTTATAGTCACCTACATGACCATCACTTTTTAACAGTAAAGAAAAAAATGGATCATAGAAACCTATACCACTTGTTCTTGAAAATGTTTTATGGGGTGGTCTTAACAAATACTGCCTGAAAGCTCCAAATTATTTAATTTAAGAATTATTTAATTTATGATTAGTACTTTTTTACATCAAATAAATTAAAGTAACTATGTAACTTTAACTCAATGTACATTTTAAATTGAATACTTTTTTACTTTTACTCGAGTAGATTTTTAGATGGGTACTTTTACTTTTACTTGAGTAGAGTTTTAGCAAAGCAAATGTACTTTTACTTCATTACAATTTTCAGTACTTTTTCCACCTCTGTTTATAATACAGTTTTATTTGATGGCTCTTCTTTTCTAGATGATCACAGATCTGCGCTGGTTGTTATCTTGGCTCTGGCTCTGGGTTTGAGCTTTTTCTGCAATGTTATTCAGGCCTGCTGGAGCTGGAGGAGAGGGATCTGCAGTGGTGAGTTCATTCAAAAGAACAAAATATCTGCAGTTCATGAATTTCTTCAGTTTATTCAACTTATAACACATTTTCTTCCCATTGAATTCCAAGGTGAAACATCTCCTTCTGTCCTCCACAATCTCCCAGAGATTCTACAAAGCCAGGTAAGTTCCTATTTCACTAATTAACCTGACCACTGATAAACTGTTTAAAGCTAAGCGTATGGTTTACCCTAACAGCAAGTAATAGTAATTATTCTATGCATTGTTTTTTTTTTTTTTTGTATTGAGACACAATAAATTACATTCAGTAAAAACAGATAAATGACTTTTTCTATTGAGTCTTTATAAATGTATTACAATTAAATAATTATAAAATGCATCAATATCAATGCCAAAAGAGTACCAATGCCATCAAGAGATTAGAGTGTCATTCAGAGTGACACAGAGGGCACCCATCGTACACCCTGTGAAAGACACGTTGCAATCTTACACACCGTCAACAGTCTATTTTCAAGTCTTGCGCCCGAGCCGTTAAAATAGGGCTGGAGTTTAGGAATATATCTACACTGATGGGCGTGATGGTCTGGAAATGAAAACACAGGTGCGCCACTGACTGAAATGAACCTAGACAAAGGTCAGTCTTCAAAATCTATTCCTATAGATGCGCCATGCACACTGCAGAGCACAAAGCCGACATTTAAGCTCAACAATAAACAGAATAAAAAAATTAAATAAAGTTGCTGTTACCTTAAATGTGCTGCTGGTGTGCCTTCACAGTGTGAACGAGCCAAAGTCAGAGCGCACCTGTCTCTTAAAGAGAATGGCAACTGACACACTGATTTATTTATTTCATGTTACACCCAAAACACACCCATAAATAAGTAAGAGAATTAGTACATACCTTTTGTGCATTTCAAATCACATAAGGAGTATTTTTTGTGCCCTCATGATACAGAAAAAAAACACTTTTTCACACCACTGTATATAGTGTAATTTTAGTCCATAAGAACCCAGATCAATTTCTGAATATTGAGACCAATTTCAATAAATCTGCAAATATTTTAAGATTAAAATCATGATGTCACATAAATGACATAACAACAATTTCCTAACTTGAAATCAGGCCAGAACCTGTTATGTGTTACCTGTTACCTAAAACATTAATTTAAGCATCTGAATGTTTAAATGGTTGGAACAGAGCTGAAGACTGGTCTGTATTTTTTTTTTCTGCAGGATGATGATGATGATGATGATGATGATGATGATAAAGAGTTCGACTTCGCTGCTTTCTCTGATAAGATGAGGAGAAGAGTGCTGAAGGAGAATGTTTTCACCAAAGTCAATTTTACCCCATTTACTTATGATAAACTAACTCAGTGAAGGTGTAGTATCTTGAGCTGTGATGTCATGTAGATGCATGAAATAAGTCTTCGCTGATACTGTTCTTTGTATATAAGACAATTTATTACAGAAAAAAGAATAATTAGTACAAAAGATAACAGCATCATATTCAAGCACCTAGGTTTGCTTGGAGAGAGTTCTTTTCCCAAATCTGATCTGTAGCTCTCTGGCTGGAATTGCTGAAGTCCAGCCTTTATGTTTGAAAACACCTCACAGCTGGAAACACTTAACATACGCTCCTATTGCGCACATACATAGAACATACACAAGTTAGTCTGACGCAATGCATGGGAGGGGAAATAAGTGCTCCCCCACACTAGCCTATGCTTGAAAAAACAAATGTGTTTAAGTTAGGGCTTACTCCATCTGTTCCCTGTGGTCCAGTGGTCATTCTGTGTGGAAAATATATATGATAATAGTGAATAACCCATGTGTTTACAACTGTGTATGCTTAAATATACGTCAAAGGCATTTCCACAACAAAAATCTGCTGTATATGAATGACTGTTCACACGTTAACTGTTTGTAGCTGAGCTGCATGTTTGTTGTTTCTGATTGTATTTTTTTATCATTATGACCAAGAAGTAATTTTATTTAAGTTTCTAATTAAAGATTGTTTGAATTTCTTCTTTTCTTTCTGTTCTTAGAATTGTGCTTTAATATCATATTTTTTTTTCTTTTATGTCTTTCAAAAGTATTTCTGAAACTAATAAATCATGCAATCAACACACAGACCTTTTATGAGTTTTGTAATGGAACCAATAGAGCACTAGAGGGCCCCAGCATTATTGCTAGAGTGCATTTATCCAAAAGTGTAATTGGGCCCTATCTTACACCCTGCACAAGGCATGTCACGATGCTCATTGCTATCTTACACCCCACCAGCAGTCTATTTTCATGACTTGCACCTGCGCCCAGAAAATAATGACAAAGTTTAGGAATATATCTTTGGAGATGGGCGTGGTGGAAGTGAGGTGTGTTCAAGTAAATTTCTGGGCAACAACAAAAAAAAAACAGGTGCGCCACTGACTGATTAAAACCCTGACAACAGTCAACCGTCAGACGTCAGCCATCAGCCATCAATTCCTATCTTAGCTAAACAGGTACACCCTAACTCGTTACACACATACAAGAACACACAGCAGTGCACAAACCCAATCTCTAAATCAACAGTAAACAGAATACTAAATTAAAAAAAAAAACAATGCTGTTCCTGTAAATGATTGGCTCACGCACCTTTACAGTGTGAACGAGCAGGTCAGTTTCCTCTGCTGAAATGCACAGAAGCGCTGTGCCATTGTAATAACAATTCGCCAAAGTCAGAGCACACCTGGCTTTTACAGGGAATGGCGAGTGATCTGCTGATTGGTTTATATTTTATGTCATGCCCAAAACACACCCATGATGAATTAAGAGAATTAGTACATGCACGGTTGACAGCTCAACTCTAAAATGCTAAAATAGGGCCCAGAGTATTTTTCTTGTTTGCAAAGCTTAAGACTATTTAAAAGGATAATTTTATTAAACAAAATAATGTGTGTGCGCACCCAGGCATAGAAGAAGAGAGAGTTTTAATCCATATAAGTAAGTAAAAAAGTAGCAAAATGTAATCTGCCTTCTAAACTTCTGAGCAGTGGCGAATCTGTATTTACAATACTAACACCTCACTAGACTCTGAAAAATGAGTGAAGGACTTAAGGCGGCTGTGGCAAAACTTGATTAATTTGCACTAAAAAAAAATACATATATTTATTAAATTGTAAATAAAATTGTATTAAAGTTTCCAGATGACTAGCAGCCATTAATTTGTTACTGTTGACAGCCCTAGCCAAAGGCACAATCAGTAATAATTGGGAGCAGGTGTGCGAAATGGCTACAGGATGCCAATTTCTAAACACTGGATACCCCACCTGCTACTCCCCAGACACAAAGTTTACAAAGGTTGCCAGATTGACACACAGTGACAAGCAATGACAAGTCTTATTCGAAAACTAATCAGTGATTGTATAAGTTGTATAAGTCAAAAATGCCCATCTCCACTATACTAGTGGTCGTGGTAAAGCAACTGTATGTTAGAAACCGTACTGAAGCTCAATGATTACCTGCTCAGCAGAACAATAGACAGTGGAAATGGGACTGGGGGAAAGCCAGTGGGAAATTTCTGAGGCAAAATTTTTACACAGATTACTAAAAAAGTACTTTATGTATATTGGCTGAAGCTGCTTGCTTAAGAGCTGCTTGTGTCAAACTCATGTCCAAAAGCATGCTTCTTAAAGGGATAGTTCGGGATTTTTGACATGAATCTGTATGGCATCAACATGACCAGTTTCGTGCATTCTCACTGACTTACCCCCGACCATGTCCGGTGAGCGGAGTTCTTGTCCAGTATTGTCCGAGCCGAAAGTAGTCCGGCATGTTTGCTGGGGTCACGAAACGAAAGCGTTTTTCTTCCCAAAACAGTACGAGTGCAAAAGAGTGATTTATTTGCATAACAAAAAACGGTGTCTGCAAAAGTCACGCCTCATTATCACTGGGGCACTACTTTCATTTTGGATCAGTGCGCGCGATTGCGCAACCTGGCAGCTAGCCTACGGTTTCGATTTCACTGTTTACTGTTCGGGAACATGTCGGACTACGAGAGCGACGAGGAATATATTTGTTATATATAGTTATATATAGTTGTTAGGGTCAAAAGACGGGCTGGTTAAAGCAACAGCACCAGTGACTAGGTCTGGGAGAAAGTGGAATGCTCGAGAAGCTACTCAAGCCGCAAGGAGGGCACTGGAGCACAGGGATGTTGTGGGGCAGGTGCAAAATGGGAGGGCAGGATTAGGTTTAGGTGATTCTTGGAAAGCATTCGGCAAGGCCACATCACCTGAGAAAAGGCGTATGGTTACAGGGTTTATTCGTGAGCAGGAGGAGGAAGCAAGGAGGGCAAAAGCAGCAGGGCAGAGTAAACAGGGGCAGTGGATAAGATGGGAAAGTGTAGAGAAGCGGAGAATCACCTGGCGAGAGTTATGGGGATTGGATACAGGCCGTATAAAGTTTCTTTTGGGAGCTACATATGATGTTCTGCCAACGCCACAAAACCTTGCTCAGTGGGTGGGTGAGGATCCAAGTTGTAAGCTATGTGCAGGAAGTGGCACGCTGAAGCACATTTTGTCGGCATGTAAGGTGAGTCTATCCCAGGGGCGCTACACATGGAGGCATAATCAGGTACTTAGATCTCTTGCAGGTGCACTTGATAAGAAACGGTTAGAAGTTAATAACATGCCCGTGGTAGGTTGCAGTAGGGTAATAACGTTTGTGCGTGAGGGGCAGCATAGTGGAGAAACAGCACAGTGCTTGAAAACTGCTGGTAAGTGGGCCAATGCACGAGATTGGAAGTTATTAGTGGATGTAGGTAGTAAACTGCAGATCCCAGAGTGCATTCTGGTTACAACCTTGAGGCCGGATGTAGTGTTGTACTCTGAAAGTAAGCGGATAGTGTATTTTATAGAGCTGACTGTTCCGTTTGAAGACGAGGTAGATGGAGCTTATGAAAGGAAAAGGCTGAAGTATACAGACTTGGTGGCTGAGGTGAGAGAGCGTGGGTGGCAAGCGTATATTAGACCGGTAGAGGTAGGTACTAGAGGCTTTGTTGCGAAGTCTGCCACAAGACTGCTGTCTGAATTCGGAATTAGAGGTCGTGTGCTAAGGACTGTGGTGAAGGAGTTGTCAGATATAGCTGAAAGATCTAGTCAGTGGTTGTGGTTCAGAAGGGCTGAGGCTGTGTGGGGAAGGGAGTGAGTTTGTGCTTCTACAGCAAGCTTGGAGGGGGGTGGGTCTGGGACGCCAGACTTCACTGTTGAGCCTTCTGGAGGTGTCGTGGGCCTAATTCAGCGAAACACTGACGAAGGAAGGTGCCTACCTGATGACCCCTGAGAAGAGCTTGCACTGAAGTTTGTGTTGGAGTTGTTAGATGTAGCTGAAAGATCTAGTCAGTGGTTGTGGTTCAGAAGGGCTGAGGCTACGTGGGGAAGGGAATGAGTTTGTGCTTCTACAGCAGGCTTGGAGGGGGGTGGGTCTGGGACGCCAGACTTCACTGTTGAGCCTTCTGGAGGTGTCGTGGGCCTAATTCAGCGAAACACTGACGAAGGAAGGTGCCTGCCTGATGACCCCTGAGAAGAGCTTGCACTGAAGTTTGTGTTAAAGTTTGGATGAAGGGGATTGGTGTGGTCCTGCTCTTGTAATAATTTGTCTCATGAGTTTTTGTAGACGTCTGAGTACTTGGCAGTTGAGGCACGGACCATGAACATAGTTCGCTATGCTTCTGGATTCTTGTCGAGCCAGTATCAGATGGTAGTGGTTGCTGTGTTCTGCTCACGCAACTTATAATGTGATTTATTGTGTGTGATTGTGCTTAGGTAAGTGTGTTGTTGCCATAGTTAAAGGAAGTGAGCTTAGATTAAGGAGGGATTCTATGTGTTCATAGGTTATTTTTTGGTAGGTCTGTTACTTGGCAGTTGAGGCAATGGACCATGAACATAGTGTTTGGCTGTGCTTCTGGATTCTTGTCGAGCCAGTATCAGATTGTGGTGGTTTTGCTATTGTTGTTAGTTGAGTGAGTAGTAGATCCTGGCTGAGCCCTATGCATAACCCCAGCTGTTAGGTGCAGGATTTGTCAATTTCCTGTATTATATTACTACTTGATTTCCGCTCAGAGCCAAGGGGGTATCTTTATGAGCCTGAGTATACTGAGGAGGAACTTGCCCAAATCGAATTGGATCGTGCAGAAAGAGAGAGGGTGGACAGAGAAATGATTGAGACCGAAGCTGGAGCCGCTGCTGCTGCTGCTGCGATACCAAGGGTGGCCGACAAATCCTGGTGCACTTGTTTGAAGTGCGAACTAATGCCGACAGAGGTGGAATGTTACTGCTGCCACGAGTGGGATTTATTTATGCCCGAGATACAGAACCTGTCAATTGATGAGGACGTCGGCGGGCCAGCTGCTGCCTGCATCACAAACAACAGCGGGCATGGAGAAACATAGTCATCCTCGCTGAAGTGCGCACCGCAAACACGAAGCTTCTTCATTTTCACCACTTTGGTGTCCACATGGAAGCCCATTGCAAGTATCCAAAGTTGCCTGAGAGCAATGTCAGTCACGGGGATACGATGGAAACTGTGCGGAGAATCAGCCACATCTTTGTTGCTACAGCCTGGATAATCACAAGTCCGCACCATTTTAACACACACACATACAAATGTATACATCTGTGTTCAAGAAGCTTATAAAAGCCGATAAACTTCTCTCTAAAGCTTGCTCTTTGCGTTGCTGGTTGAAGCTGAGCGCAGCCAATGATCTGAAAGACTAGTGCGCTGCTCGCAGTTAGAATGACATGCGCACTGATCCAAAATGAAAGTAGTGCCCCAGTGATAATGAGGCGTGACTTTTGCAGACACCGTTTTTTGTTATGCAAATAAATCACTCTTTTGCACTCGTACTGTTTTGGGAAGAAAAACTCTTTCGTTTCGTGACCCCAGCAAACATGCCGGACTACTTTCGGCTCGGACAATACTGGACAAGAACTCCGCTCACCGGACATGGTCGGGGGTAAGTCAGTGAGAATGCACGAAACTGGTCATGTTGATGCCATACAGATTCATGTCAAAAATCCCGAACTATCCCTTTAATATCTGATGATGCATTCTGATTCTGTTATGAGTTACTACAGAAAATATAATCTACAACCACAATGAAAGAAAATGTACACTGTAAATGATTTGAAAGGCAGGCTGTGTGTTGCAAAATGTTAGATCCCCTGCTTTAGAATTGTAGGACACTCCATTAAAACCTTTGCTGTTTTAAATATTGAATATTAAACATTTGCACATTTGCACTTCATTTGATCAATACTGAGAAATAAAGAAAAACATAAGCATATTAGCAAAATGTAGTTAATAAAACTGGAAATATCTTGAGAAAATGTTAGGATAAGCTGCAAATTAATAAATCATGGTTAGAAAGGATTCTGGAGGAGCCTGTCTAATTATTGTGCTGCCATAACTGGGCTTTGATCCATCGAGGCATAGACCTTACAAGAAATTACCAGCACTAATTGACAGTGAACATTCTAAGAAAATAGTTTACTCTAAAATGAGAAGCTCCACTTCTTCTAAAACCACTAGCTCTATTTCCCTTTGATTGCTATTATATTGCTATTTTCAGCATTTTCCTATGTAGTTAAAAGGCAGGCATGAGATCACACTGATGGTGTCAGATATGATCCATACTTGTGGATGAAGTGTAAAGCTGCGACTGTGCAGCAGCCTAAAAATGATGACCTGAAGATAAATGCATTTCTGTTTTTATCAATGCCTACTGTGTAGAACAACACAGTTTTTTTATTCTTTTCTATTTACTATGATCTTTCTCTGTTATTGTCTTTAAGTGTTGTTTTTATTGTTGTCGTGTTCTAATTAAATTGCATACAATATTGTAAAGTTGTCTGTTTCCATATATATTTACCTTGATAATTATGACCTTTTAGCAGATCAAAAGTCTGATTGACTCTATTCATGGTATTGCAATCAATGAAATATCAGGACAATAAATACAGTAACAGACTGTAAGAGTGAGCTCTCTAAATAGACCCTCTGCCAATCCAAGCACTGTGTACATGTATGAATCAGGGAAACTTTATTGACCAAAAATGAAACATTCTGGCTTCAGGAATCAGCATACGCCAAAAATAATGATAAAAACAAGTCCTAGAATTTATTTCTTTTCACAGATTAAAAATTGTATTTTAATTGAGTTTACTCCATATTGCTAGGCAGTTACCTAAATTAAGACACACGAAAGACAAGGTAAAGTTTATTTAAAATTTCCTAGTGCAACCAAAAAACACATTCTTCTTGGTATCATTAATTTCCATTGAAAATTACTCATTTATTCAGAAAAGTTTAACTTATGTTTTTTGTTTTTTTAATACAAGATAAAATCACCTTGCTTTCCTTCTGCCAGTTGAATTACATATTACATAAAAAACTAACCCAGCATCAAAGCCCTCTTTGCAGTAAATAAAATGGTAACATGCTCTCATGGCCTACAACACTGTGGCCAGGAAGTCAACCACTATATAAAACATAATGGTGAGAGAGGGTTGGAGGGACATGCACATTTGCAATGTAAATAAATTATGCTAGAGACCAATAAAAAAGATGTACTTTTTTTGGTAACAAAAATAATTTTTAGTGTGTTATTTTTAGTATAGGTAATATCCACCCAAACATTGGCTGAACTTTACCAAATAAAGTGAGTGCATTTTACTTATTTCTTGTTAGAACACAAGGTTCTCAGTGTTTAATACTATTAAATGGCTACCCTGACGTATGTTTTTCCTGCTGACAGTGTGAATAAGGTAACTGAGGATTTTTCTCAGAATTCTCCATGTACTGCATTTTTTGCACTATAAATCACACCGGATTATAAGGCGCACTAATAATAAACTTCTGTTTTCTGGTGTACAAGGAGCACTAGATTATAAGGTGCATTATGCAACAATAGTAAGGTACAGGGGTGTCACCATGTTTTCCTTCTAATTCAGCACCAGCGGGGAGACTTCTTTTTAAAACTTAATGTTAATCTACACAGATTTCTCTTGAAAACTGTTTATTTGGGTGAGTAAAGCTCTTCTGTTTATTTACAGTGAGCTTAGATTTCCAGATTTCTAATTAAGGCTAGCACGACAGAGCTACACTGAGGAACCCTGAGTAAGCCAGGGTAATACTAGGAAGTGGTTAGTCTCAAATAGCTCGTTTTAACATTCGTGCAACGTTTTCTGTAACGTTTTGTTCAAATGTTATACAATTAACTAACTCCATCGCAATGTTTTCCAGTGTAAAAAGGAAACTGACTATAAAAGGGAAGTGTCAGGTTGACCTTAGGAGTGAATATTGCAGGCCACCTTTCAAACACTCATAAGTTAAAAGTAGCAAAAGTAGTAAATAATATATTATAATTTATTATCTGTATCTTTTGGATTTGTATTATTGTTTTATTTTTACGTTTTAAACTTTTTCATTGTTTATTGTTGTTTTTGTCACTAAGCCATTCAATGTATTATTATTAATTTATCTTTACTTTGAAATATTTTTATTGACAATCTTAATTGGTTATGTGTTTGTTTAACAAACCTAAACAAAGGGGGCAGGTGGTGCTAATGTTATGGCTAATTGGTTTATTTTGTCACCAACAGTTTGGTAAAAGTTTGTTAAAGATTTTTTGTGTGCAAGATACCAGGACCAGCAGAATTACTGAAAATAATGAAGAAGTAGATGTTTTTTTTTATTTTTTATAGCAGGCGTCTTCAGATGGCCAAATATAGATACAAATGTAGAAGCCTCAAGGAACCATGTGACTTTACCAGCCAGTGAGGTTTAACTTATGAGCCACTTCAGCAAATATAATACGGAGCTGTAGTTAACAGTACTTGCAAGTTTTGACCATGCCTTCATTCTGCATTTTCATTTTGTTTCTCTACAAAATATGTAAGTTGTCCTTAAAAAACATGTACTGTTATACTAATAGATTGTAATTGTTGTTAATGATGCTAAAATTGTCTAAAATTGAATATACATTTAACGTGTATGTAATCTTTAGTTTCTTTGGTGTTTCAGGTTCTGCTGAAACTGTAGGAAATACAGAACCGTCGATTGTCTCAGTTAAAGTTGGAGAATCGGTTACTCTAAACTGCACATCTGCACTTACAGCTGAGTCTAAAACTGCATACTGGTTTAAGCATAGACTGGAGCACAAACCACAGGAAGTGGGATATAAGATCAATGGAAAGAACGCTGCGCTTCAAAATCCGTTTAAAGACTCAAAATCAGGATTTCAGTTGAAGGAAGTTGGCAGAGGGTTTCTCTCAGTATTAAACAGGTTCAGAAAGAAGATGAAGGAATGTACTTCTGTGGATCGATTAGAGAGAATTCTGTGGACTTTTCTACTGGAACCTTCTTAGCTGTGTCAGGTAAATACACTGTTTTTAATTTGGCTTCAGCTTAACTATGGCAAATCTTTTCTATAGCCATTTTATTATTATTATTATTATTATTATTATTATTATTACTACTACTACTACTATTATTATTATTGTAGCACTTAATTGACACACCTTTTAATCTCTAAATCCCTTATTAATTGCAGGATTTACAATATTACCAAGCCTTAAATTTAATTATGGTTTATTAATTGTTTAAAATAGTTTAAATTCATTATTAGTTGAGAAATTACTTATCCATGGTTTATTACCTTTTTGCTGTTCTAGGAAGTGTTTATCATGAATAACTTAAGTTATTCGTAAAGTGTTACCTGTTTTATCTTCTGTCACGTGGGCCAGATGTTAGGTAGACACATGCAGATACTTTACATAAAGTTTATTAATCAAGTGTTTAAACAAGAGTTACGAGGGACGGGCATGATTAATATAAAAAGGGCAGTGAGAATAAACAACATATCAGGGACACTGACATCTTCTAATTATGTTCTATTTTAAGGATATTTTAAAGAAATCTAATAAATATTTGTGAAGTTAAACAGATCATGGTTTATTTGACAATTTACAGTTCACAATTATTAATGAATCAAAAATATGATGAAATATGTAAAAAAAAAAAACAATTAAAGCATCTATCTATCTGTAATGGGTTGGGGAGCAGTAGCTCTACAGCCCAGAAGGTTGTAGGACCCAAGTGCAGAGCAGCAGATCTCAAAGCAGGTAAACCCAAGAAGAAAAAAAAACTAGAAAAATTTTAATAATAAATAATAAGTATTATATAAATATATATATATATATATATATATATTTATATTTATTATATATATATATATTAACAGGATATATAATAATACTATATATATGTGTAGCGGCTCAGTGGTTTAATACCTGGTGCTAATTGAGATGTTGAAATATTTTTTTTAATTGGGCGCCAGTTATTAAATTAATTTAATTAGATTAATTAATTAATTAATTAATTAATCAAATTAATTAATAACACAAGACATCTCAGGGTGTGGTTTCTACAGGTGACAGAAATTTTCATAACCAAGTTATCCAGAAAAACACACTGAAATGACAGGTTTTGTAAAATAAAAGTATTTATTAAATCACACAGATATGAGTAAATAATTCATTAAAAAGTCATAAATGTAGCCATTAGATATCAAATCATAGTGTAGAATAATAAATGAGAAATAAAAGAACAAACATGTTATAATACTGGTATGAAAGGAATAAAGATTAATAGAACTATTAAGTGAATATTTCTAAATAAGGGTCTAAATGTAATGAGGTCAAACTAATCAAATGAGAACACTAAAATAAGTAGATAAGTAAGATATTTTACGGCCTACAAAGATCATCCCTTTCGCCAAATAACTAAAAATTAATCTATACTAAGAAGAGAGTTAAGAACAATAACCAAACTAGACTTGACCAACCAAAACACCAATTACTGAGAGAAATACCCAAACTGCCTTACTCTGAGACGTCTACAAAGGGGGGTCCCCATCGGTTCGGTCCGCTGTTTAAACCTCTTGTTCGGCTGACATCCTGCACCCCTAGAAGGTCCGGTGTGGACCCATCCGCAGGGTAAAAGATGGTGCTCTGTGGGCCAGCGGCGCACCTGGACGACACCCGCTTCTAGTCTCTGCACAGGGAAGGCCTTCCCTGGAGCTGGCTCGGCTGGCGTACCCTCTCGGTGATCCGTCGGTTGGTCTAGTTGGTTTACTGAACTATATTAACTATCTTGGCAAGCAGGAGAACTCCGTAGATCATAAAATAGCCTAGTTATTTAACCTAGGATAGCTAATATTAATATACTTGAAGATTAAATGCACTAGTCTAAGAAAACTAACTTAAGATGACTACACTAACAGTCTATCCTTTCTCCATCTCTGGGCTCCCTAACCTCTCTCCTTTCTCCTCTAACTGTTTTCCTCAACTCATCTTCTCCCACTGCTCCTCCAACTCCCACTGCTCCGAACTGCCTAAACTCAACTGGAAACTGAACTGTGTCTGCCCAGTTTAACTATTAGACTCTGTGGCCTGTTTGGCCCTCGAGTTATGATTGGCCCTGTGGCCCAAATGTCTGTGTTTTGATTGGTCTAGGAGCAATTTCAAACTTTGGTGGGGATTCACAAAGGGCCATAAACCCCCCCTCGCTCACATGGTCAGCATGCTTCAGCATTTTTCTAATAGATCAAACCAAAAGAAAACTCAATTAAACAGTGGATCAAAATACATTTTTCAGCATATCAGTTTGTGAGGATAAATTCAGGAAACACAATCTTACAATTGAATCACAATAAATGTAATATATATATATTTTGCCCACAAACAGTTTTGTAATACTCAAGATAATCTTAGGAATACAATGATGGATGGTACTCTGTCAGAAAGAGATCAAGAGTCATGTTATTATTTAAACCCAATTAAGTCACTTAAAAGATAATACATGATTAAACCACTGATAACCAAATAAAGCTATATTATCAAATGCTAATTAAACCTTGTTGATTCAGACTTGAATGTGTAGGAGAATTCAATCAGGACACATCCAAACACATATACCATATACCAGACACATATACCATTATTTAGTAAACATTCTATAAAACACCTTTTTTATATAGTCAATATATATGTATTTTAAGCAAAATCTTCTTAGTGAGAAATTCCTCCCCTTTGCTGAGTGCTTAGATAAGCGGCTGGCATCGGAATTTACGACGGTGGGGGAGGTTGGTGAACAGAGAGCAGAGAGTCTCACTTACAAACGGTCAATGGAATTTCCAAGCTTAGAACATTTCTCTTAATTTCATTAATCTTATTTCTAAGTGATTGCAGAAATAACTAGGCACAAACCCCTAAATTGGTATAATATTTGGTGAATTAACAATTTCCAAGGCATTAATTAAGTTTTGACACTCTCTTAAATCCGCAGTCCCGTCCTAGTGATGGTGTTGCAAATGTTCCAAATGTTTACCTTAACTCCGAGGTTTATGACTTGGAGGAATGTAAACAGAATTTTACCCTAAACTCGCATTTAGGGCTCTTGAGCGAGGCTGAGTGAAGAAATAGTCAGTAAATGTCATTTTGAAATTTAAGGTTGTTTGAAAAAAAAGATTACTCCAAGGTTTTTTTAGAGTGTTCTGGGTTCGAAGTTTCCTTATAGGCCGTAAAGTGGGGGTAGTGTGTGTTTGTGTCCAAGCAATGAAGAAATCCTCTGGTTAATCCACTACATATGTATATGTATATGTCTATCTAACTATTTATATATATATATATATATATATATATATATATATATATATATATATATATAATTTTTATAATTCAACCCCACCCTACGTGGGGATCGAACCCGGGCTGTCGCGGTCATGGCCCAATGCTCTAACCGCTGCACCAGCGAGCGGATTGGGACGCGGCCGCTTTAATCACCTTTAGAAGAGCCGCCGAAGGGGGCGGAGCAACAAAAACGGGCGGAGAATAAAAACGAGAGTAAAACAAAACAAACCCGAAAACGGGCGGACAAACAGCGCTGGTCTGGCGCGCCCTCCGATGCCCTGGAGGATGCCTCGGTTGGCCACCAGCCCTTACAGGACCCCCTCCCCGAGGGGCGGCACCCGACGGCCCCAAACCCGCCGCACGGTCCCGCCGAAAAGCCCTGATCAGTTCTGGGTCCAGGATGTGCCTAGCGGGCACCCAGGACCGCTCCTCCGGCCCGTACCCCTCCCAGTCTACCAGATACTGGAGACCCCCGCGTACCCTTCGGGAGTCCAGCAGCCGGCGGACGGTGTAGGCGGGGGCACCATCAATGGTACGGGGACCCGGAGGAGCAGCAGGACCCACAGAACAGAGGTAGGGCCTAAGGCGGGAGACGTGAAAGGTCGGGTGGATCCTTTTAAGGGCAGGTGGCAGGGCGAGTCGGTATGACACCGGATTGATTCGGCGAAGGACCTTGAAAGGCCCCAGGTACCTAGGGGCCAGCTTGCGCGGGGTACCCCGCAATGGAATATCCTTCGCCGACAACCAGACCCGTTGGCCGATCCGATAAGAGGGGGCGGGCTGCCGTCTCCTGTCAGCATGCCGTTTTTGGGTCGCCCTGGCAGACAGGAGGGCAGCCCGGGCCCTCCTCCAGGCTCTGCGGCAACGGCGGACCATCTGGTCGGCTGAGGTGACTCCGGTGACTGTCTCCCGTCCGGGGAAAGCAGGCGGAGCATACCCAAACTGGCACTCAAAGGGTGACATCCCTAGAGATGAGTGCCAGAGGGTATTATGGGCATACTCCGCCCACTTTAGCTGTTCGGACCAGGTGGACGGAGCCGAAGAGGCCAGACAGCGGAGGGTACGTTCTAGGTCCTGGTTAACCCTCTCTGTCTGGCCGTTGGACTGGGGGTGGAACCCTGAGGCACCCCAGAACCGACTGGTGAAGTGTGCCCCACGGTCCGACAAGTTGTCAGAAGGCAGTCCGTGGACACGTACCACCTGGTCGAGCACCACTTCGGCTGTCCCCTGCGCGCTCAGGAGCTTGGGCAAGGCTACAAAGCGCCCAGCCTTGGAGAACCTGTCCACTATGACTAGTATCACGGTGTTGCCCCGAGATGGGGGCAGCCCCGTGATAAAATCTAGGGACAGGTGGGACCAGGGACGCAAGGGGACTGCCAGAGGGTGCAGCAGGCCCGAGGGTTTGGTTCTGGGGTCTTTGTTTTTTGTGCATATCGCGCAGGCGGTCACATGTTTGCGCACGTCCTGTTCCATGCGGGGCCACCAGAACTGACGCCGCAGGAGCTCGAAGGTCCGTGTGACCCCTGGATGCGCAGCTTGGGGTGACGAATGCCCCCAGGTAAATACCCGTCCCCTGAGGGGAGCGGGTACGAACTCTCGGCCCAGAGGGCCGTCTCCTGGACCTGGATCAGTCCCTTGGGCCTGCCTCACAGCATCCAAGAGGCCCCAGCGGAGAGGTGCCAGAATCCTGGCTGGAGGCACGATGGTGGAGGGATCGCCTGGAAGAGGGAGGGGCTCCCACTGTCGAGAGAGGGCATCCAGTTTGACATTTTTTGACCCGGGAAGATATGACAAGGTAAAGTCAAACCGGGTGAAGAACAGTCCCCATCTGGCCTGGCGTGGGTTCAGGCGCTTGGCCTGCTGAATGTACGCCAGATTTTTATGGTCCGTCCAGTCCAGAAAGGGATGTTCTGCCCCCTCCAGCCAGTGCCTCCACTCCTCCAGGGCGAGCTTCACTGCCAGGAGCTCTCGGTCTCCCACATCATACCTCTGCTCCGCAGGGGTTAGCCGGTGGGAGTAGTAGGCGCATGGGTGCAGTCGGCCATCCGGTCCCGCCCGCTGGGACAAGACCGCACCCACGCCTACTTCCGATGCGTCCACCTCCACGACAAACGGGAGTCCGGGGTCAGGCAGCCGTAGAACCGGAGCCCTGGTCAGTAGATGCTTGATAGCATCGAACGCTTCCTGGGCTTCTGTGGACCAGCTGAACCGCCCTGACGTCTTCCTCGTCAGAGCGGTTAGCGGGGCGGCCACAGTGCTGAAATTCCTGACAAACCTTCGGAAGAAGTTAGCGAAGCCCAGAAAGCGTTGGACCAGGCACACAGATGTGGGCCGGGGCCAGTTCTCGACTGCCTTGACCTTGGTGGGGTCCATGCGCAGGGAGTTATGGGACACCACAAAGCCCAAAAACGAGATGGACTGCGCATGGAACTCAGACTTCTCCAGTTTGACGTAGAGGTGGTTCTCCAGGAGTAGTTGGAGAACCCGTCGGACATGGGTAACGTGTTCATCTGCCGAGCGACTGTATATAAGAATGTCGTCTAGGTAGACGAACATGTACCGGTCCAACGCCTCCCGGAGCACCTCGTTGATATACCCCTGGAAGACTGAGGGGGCGTTCATCAACCCAAACGGCATAACCAGGTATTCATAGTGCCCGGACGGGGTGATGAACGCCGTCTTCCATTCGTCACCCGCCTTTATCCTAACCAGGTTGTAGGCACTGCGCAGGTCCAGTTTGGTAAAAATGGTAGCCTGCTGCAGTGCCTCAAAGGCGGATGACATCAGGGGTAGGGGGTAACGGTTCTTTACCGTTATTTTGTTGAGACCCCGATAGTCTATGCAGGGCCTCAACCCGCCATCCTTCTTGCCCACAAAAAAGAACCCGGCACCAGCTGGGGAGGAAGAAGGTCGGATGAATCCCAGGACGAGGGCCTCCTGAATGTACTCCTCCATCGCCCGGCGCTCAGGGCCAGAGAGAGAAAACAACCTTCCCCTGGGAGGACTAGTCCCAGGGAGAAGGTCAATGGCCATGTCACAGGGGCGGTGGGGGGGCAGGATTTGGGCCTTTTGCTTACTAAAGACCTCTCGGCGGTCCAGGTAGTCGGAGGGTACCCGGGAAAGGTCAGGACCCCCGGGATCAGGATCCACACCCTGAAAAGCCCTGGGAGGTTTGAGGCAGGACGATCGACAAGCGGGCCCCCATGTTACCACCGACCGAGACAGCCAGTCAACATGGGGGTTATGTCTCTGGAGCCAAGGGAATCCCAAAATCAGCTGCAAGTCAGGAGCACTGATGACGTACAGCGTGATCTGCTCAGAATGTGACCCGACTCGCAGCATGACAGGGCGTGTTTGGTGGGTCACCTCCCCTGGCTCCAGGGAGCGCCCGTCGATTGCTGCTATTGGTAAAGGTGCCCCTAGGGGACCCAGCGGCAACGCAAGCCTCCTGGCCAAGGCTGCGTCTAGGAAGTTGCCTGCCGCTCCTGAGTCCAGAAAATAAGGGTGCCCGAATACAGCCACACACTATGGCGTCAAAACCGTGTCAAAATTCGCGAGCGAGCAAAGTCACTTGCCGCAAGCAAAACCACACTCGCCCTCCCCGCGCGCGCGCAGCCAGCCCTCTCCGCGCGCGCGAGGAGGCAAAACACTCGCGAGAGTGGAATTTGCCACGCCTTCGGCTTGACAGTCGGGGGAGGGACCCAGACAGGATTGGCTACGGCTGTTTTCCGGAAGTGGATTGTGATTGGCTGTTTGTCAATGTCATAGCACTTGCACGAAAAACCCGGGAATAAGACACAGAAGGCCCACTCACACTTGAGTGTGATGGCGGACTTCAAAGAGGTATGTGCAGATGCTTTGTTGATGCTAAATATTAAACATAAATAGAAATATATTTCTCTTTAAAAAGAGAAGTGTGTATTGTTCAGTCGGATATGTGGTGCTTACTTTAGTAGCATTACAAAATAATTAGAGACAAATTTGGTCTTTTTAGGCCGAGCTGCAAAATGCCGCAAGACACGTGGTGTCTCTACTGCGCAGTGCATTAGCTGAAGCCCGTGGGTCAGTGCCTGCAGTTTCTACAGCTGGTAAGTGGATTTCAGTGTCTTTTCATACGACATAACCTAATACGACTACGTTTTATGGCCACCTTTAAAAAAAATTCGAGTTGGAGTGTAAAGTCGGGAAATTGTGAGAAAAAAACATAATATTACGAGAAAATGTCGTCATTTTTCCAGAATAAAAAAATATTTATTTGGGTGGTTAGGTGTACTTTAACCGCTCGTGGTCCGTCAATATGCATCCCCTTGGATGCAGGCCCGTTCCTGCTCCTAGAAGCTCTAAACGCGGGAAGTAGGGGTGCTTGGGGTGCTGCAGCACCAACTGTTGGCAGTACGAGTATAACTTGAAAACTGCTGTGGATGAACACAGTGCACATTGGGCAGCAAATAAAGCCCTTCGGAAGGTTCCCGTGTGGTTTCCTAGTGGTCAGTGAAAATGCCATCAAATGTTACCAAAAACTCTGGCAGGTGGCACATTCATGGTAATTGAAGAGCAAGTGAATGGATGAAAAATATGCCCCAGAGGCATGCATGGGAGGAACTTTAATCTACCTTATATTATGATTTTTTCTTGTAATATTACGACTTTGTTCTGACGTAAAATGTCATATATCGATGTGGCCAGGGTCGGACTGCTGGCATACCAGGCACTTTCCCGTTTGGCTGGCCTGCTATTTGGGCTGACAGTCCAGACACTTAAAAAAAAATTATATATAGGTCTTAGGGGCGTAACGTTACTTGTATTCTTTATGAACTATCACAGTACGGGGGTCAGAGTTTGGTTCACGCAATCTTACTGAGAATACACTGTATGACAGTGTGTATGACCGTGTGGATACCAAAGTTACTGCGGAACCTATTACTGCGGAAGTCGTGTTGCTCCAGATGTTATGGTGAATTCAAGGCTATGGGGCAGACTTATATTCCTCGTGTTTTATCATAATTACTTTCTTTTGTTTGGGGTAACTCTTGTGAAAGTTTTAAATTAAAGGCATGTTGAAAAACAAATGCCAGAACTTTCTTTTTTTTGTCCCTGTCTGCCAATGAATAGGGTCATTACATTTCATTGATTTGAGAGAAATATATATTTAGAATACTCCTATATATATATATATATATATATATATATATATATATATATATATATATATATATATATATATATATATATATAAAAATGTTTCTGCAGATGAAGTGCAGGTTCAGGGACATCAGGCAGCAGACAGCAGGTAGACATGCAGGAACAGACTGCCCCTTGTAACCAGGAACAGCCTGCAAGGAGACATGTCCAGCAGCAGCAGACCTTTGGCTTTTCTGGTACATGTGGTTCAGTGGAGCAAAGTATGACCAGGTTTGAATCTGTTAAATGAGGAAATCACATTTGATGTAATACAGTTAGGTTAACATCCATGCAAACACCTTGTATTTAGGTAATTATTAAAACCATTCAACCAAGTGGATAATTGTGAACTTATTAAAATTAATAACTGAACTCTACACCAAAAATGATCTCAGCAGTCTGGACAGTATTATAAAGGGATTTAACCTAGGAGCAACTACACAATTCTTGACACCTGGTATTAAGACTATGCCTTGACAGTTTGTCTTCTGCCTTTACTTCTGTCTTCTTTTAATTTTAGTAATAATAATTATTACTATTAATGTATTTCCTTAATTAATTATTCAATTAATTAAATTGGCAAATTTCTCATTCTTTGTGTGAATGCTAAATATTATGGTTTCTGCAGACCCAAATATCTGAATGTTACCTGAATTGTATTCCTCAGATCTTTCCCTGGCCTCTTTAAACCCCGCAAAAACAGCACCCCATCTCCAAAAAGAAAGGCTGCTAGGTCAACACCAGTCCAATTCTACCTGTTAAACCAGTTTGTAGAGAGGACCCCTAAAATGTCGACAGAACTTCTACTTCTCCAGGCAGGACTTGGAAGGAGGACAGTGACCATCCCAGAAGACGGACAGCATTCTGAGGTCAAGCTTTTGAAATTCTACATATAAACTGATATTTATAGTTTTTCGTTATGTACTTCAGTGATGTGAAGGATGGTAAGAATAATTGTGATTGCCCATACTAGTTTTTTTGTAGACACTTCTAAGCTAAAATGTTGAATTACTAGGTCATCAACCAGGCTTTTGTTTTAACAGCAGTGGTAATGTAAAGAGTAGGGATGTAACAATGCATTGCAAAATCATGATTAATCATTGCACATATATCACAACTAAAATCGGTGGAGATGTGAAATGAATGGTGATGGTTTTGAAACAGCAGAGGGCGCTGGCGCTGTCTACCTCACTGACCAGCCTCCCATCTGTTTGAATGAGGAGAGACCAAAATACTGGAAATCAAACGTTGGATTACCATTTCAGTTTATAATGTCTGACTGTAAAAAAAATTGGATTTTCTGGTTTGTTATTGTAAAAAAAAAAAATCACATTGTGAGGTCAGTATCGTGAATCGCACCGCATCGTGAGAAGAGTGCATCATTACATCCCTTGAAAAGAGTGGTATGTAATATTCTACAATGGTTTACTTTCTGTTACAGATTTCCAGTCTACTTTTGCAAATGTACCCTAAAATGGCATCACTGCAGGGAGCATGGATGCTATATAAAGCTGTTGGTAAACCACTTAATGTCTCACTGAAATGTAAAATTCCCCCATGTTAATTTCACAATGTTATATTGCTTAATGCAATATAATCTCAGTCTGATCACCGGTAGGATCACTGTACTGCATTTTGAAACCAGTGTAATTGTTTACTGAGCTTACTTGTGTATTTTCCATTCAGGAGGATCAGGTCAGCGAAAGTTAAACGTTGTGCAACCAGATGAAGAGGGCTACACAGGGGCATATATTATTAAAGCCTTGGGAGGAAGGGGGGGTTGTCTGTACATCATGCCATTGCAAGGAACTTTGGACATGTCCCCCTTACCATTTACATCGCGTGAATTTGACAGGATGCCAAAAGCTCAATGCGCCACATGTCATGTGGACATGCCTATCCAGCTACTGGCTCTGCATGCCCAGAAGTGTGAGCCAGACACAGGCAGTCGATTAAATTCTGTAAAGTATAATTTCAGAGTTTTTAAAATCACAATTCATTTTTGTGACTATTGATAATATCTCCATAAGTATCTTTTTTTTTAAAGTTTATATTCTATTATGTTCTATTCTATTAGTTACCAGATGTGTTTTCAGATGTCGAAGCTTCATGTGATCTTACAGAAATGGACAGTGTAAGTTACATTTGAATCTACCCTTGGCCTAATATCAATTTTTTACTAATTGCTTTAATCTCACAATGCATGCGCTTTATTTACAGGAAAGGTGTAAGGGGCCGCCCGCGCCGTGGTCTTCCCACCACTAGAGGGAGGCCACGCTCTAAGCCAAGTGGTAATCAGCGCGATTAACAACAGCTGGTGTCACTACCTTATAAGGGCTTCCTTCCGGTTCCTCGGCGCAGAGTCTTGAGTATTCCTGTGAGAAAGCAAGACCACGCCGGTTTTCCTAGCGATCTCCTTAGAGTTGCCAAGTGGCTCTCTTTTTCTCTTCACCTCTATGAGAACAGTGTATACTGGGCTCAGTTCAGAGAGGTTCTCTTTATTCCTTCTTTTTCTCTTCACCTCTATGGGAACAGTGTATACTGGGCTCAGTTCAGAGAGGTTCTCTTTATTCCTTTCGGAGCTACCTGCTTCGCTTTAATCCCTCCACCTCGTTGGTCGTGTCACCACGAGGCTGTCTTTCTTCTTTTCTCTCTCTCACTTTCGTCACAAAAAAAAAAAAAAAAAAAAAAACTTTCTATCGTTTCTAGCGACCAGAGGGGGAAACCTTTTCCCTTCTAACTTCGCTTATCTTTTTTATCTAGCCTTTATTGGTTGGTTCTCACAGTTTACAAATCATTAATCCTGCTATAATTATTATTATTATTTTCTTTCACTTCGTTTACTTTGCTCGCGCTCCCGCTTGCCACGAGTCATTTAGTTCTTTCCAGCGCTGACGTCATCGGCTCGTCCCCGGTGGCGCAGTGTGTAGGCAGCGGTCGCTGCGCCTCAGAACCCATTCTCGCGGGTGTTCAAACCCCGCTCTCCGCGATTTTTATTTTGACTTTTTCAAACCTTATACTGTCGCTTTGTGTCTTCATTTCTTTCATTTCGCCACAGTAAAACAGTTCTTTCTACTCTTACACTTTAGTTTGTTTAATTATTTGGTGTTCTATACCCTGCCCCCAGTGTTAAAGCACCTACAGTCACTGATCACTCATATCCCTCTATAGTGTTGTGGTCTACTCATTGGCCCTTCACACAAACGGTCTGGGTTCAAACCCAGCTCAATGCAATTCTGCCATATTTGCTTTTGAGTTCATCCTGGTGCTATATTTCACCAGGTTAAATACAATCTGAGACAGCTATCTGGATCTTACCTTTAGGGCAGCTGTCTCATTACAAAAGGTGCGCAGTGGACGAACCAGATTCCAGACCAGCGGTTGTGGTTAAAGTAGGATAAGGGCTACTCAAATATTTTCACCTTGAAAAAAAAGATACACATGATGCTGTATAATAGTATATGATTTTCTGTTAGCTTATTATGTTTGGTCTCTTGTTAATGAGTTCACCTTCCATTTAAAGTTTCATTGATTAATCATTGATTAATATTAAAAACATAAGAAAGTGAGGGAATTAAAATTGTTCTTGTTAAATGCTGAAGATGCTTATCAGATGCTGGTAACATAAATGTATACATTTGGGGTTTTGCTCAGGTATCTTGTCCATTGTGTTGTGACGCGTATCCAGAGGACTGCATCGAGGAACATGCCAGCACCTGTGAGGGAAGGTATTAGTTGTTATAATTTTATTTTGCATTGTTGCTGACAGATGTTTCATATATGTCCCTTTATCATTTCAATACCCTTTGATTGCATTTTTTAAATTAAAACTTCACATCCTCTATAATGAACTTGCATATGGCAATTGGTGCATAATTATTTATTAAGACATATTTCATGTCTTGTAAAAATTATGAAAAATGTTTTTCCATGTTGTAAAAAATACCATGACATTAAAATGTGCACAATAAGTTTCTCCACATTAACCTTTTTCATGTAATAACTAAAATGTCACTATTCCCAAACCTTTACAGCTGTTCCATGTTGTATTTTTCAGATATGAAGAACCTAGAGTTAATTCAGATTTACAGGTTGACCAGGACATAAAAATAGGCAAGAACCATACAGGTAGACTGTAAAACAATATAATGTGCTGTTGTTGTTTAAACCAAAATACTAAAAAGATGATCCAAAAAATGCATCCTGTATACTTCTGTTTTTTTTTTTTCTACCAAGCCTCGCTGATGCTGTCTGCAAAGTTAAGTATAAGATAGATCTCCAGGCTATCTTCAGTATTTGCGTCACAAGGGAAGAAATATTCCACCGGGGACTGAAACAGTGGAAACGGCAAAAAAAAGCTACTCCAATTAATCCCCTCCGTGTTTCTTTCTTGGGAGAAGCGGGAATTGACAATGGTGCTCTAAGAAAGGAATTTCTCACTGGTATCTGTCTGTCTTTCATTCAACATTTAGCTCTTTTTAGTTCTGCCACAGTTAATTCAACATTTTGTTGGTGCAATATTGGTGTGCATATGTTTTTCTTTCTGTCTCAATCTATATAGAAATGATGGCAGGAATCGAGACGAACCTTTTCGAAGGAAGTAGTGCTGGAAAAACCCTGAAGTATTCCATAATGGATTATCAAAATGATAATTTTAAGTATGTGGGATTATGTCGTATGTTGTTGCATAAGTTATTCTTTGTTATATTTACTATGTATGTGATCTCACTTCAGGATAGCTGGTGAAGTAATAGCTGTGAGTATTGCACAGGACGGCCCACCCCCCAACTTCTTTCATGAATGGAGCTATACATTTATCTCCATGGGTGAATTTGACAAAGACCAGCTGTCAGAGACGGATGTGACAGACCCAGAGCTACTGGACCTCATTAGCAAGGTTTACATTGAGCATGTGATGTTTATTATATAGTGGGCTGTACCCAGTAAAATTGTGTCAGCAAGGTTTTTGCATATAATGCAACTTTAACTGTATATTACAGCAGAAATGGGTTCAGAGTAGTGATTTCCCTGCTATAGCATGCAATTTCCAGCATCTTGACACAAAGATTGATTTTATATAATGGCGCAAGCATCACACTAAACATCCTGTTGCCAGTAAAGACACTCTTAGAACATACATTAAAGATCGTGTTTACCTGTCAACCCAACTTAAAACACCTAAAGATGAAGGAATAAATGTGGACCTTGAGCACTGCGGTGGGTCCACAGAACTAGATCCGTAGGCAGACTATTTTTGTAACATCATAATCGAAATGGTGTTTTCTATTCCTTCAGGTTGAGACTTCAGACAAAGCAGCCTTGATTGACCTTTTAGAAAGAATTCTGGCATGTGGCTACATGGGACCTGTAACATGTGACAAAAAGGCATCAATTGTAAGGTACAATAAAATTAATGGAATATACTGCTACTCTTTAGCCTGGGCCTTTTTAACTTTTGTGGGTTTTTTTTGTGACATTTCTCTTGTTTAATTTGAAGAGCTTATTTTACCTGTGATGTGTTGATCTTTTCCCCCCCCCCTAGTGCTATTGTTCTACACTCCCGTGTTCGTGTCCTGCCGATGCTGCAGCAGATATGCACAGGACTTAAACTGTACGGTCTCCATGACATGATTAAGCAGAACCCAGCCATCTTTCAACCACTATTTGTTCCTGGTCATTTGGACAAAGTAAGTAAGCCTCTTGCCATTCCCCCACAATGCAAACTGAGCCCTTAAGAAGAAAAACACATACAGCTAAAATGTTAAAACAAAATAAATGTGTTGTTTAGCCAGACGCAGACTTCTTAGTGATGGCTTTATCTCCACTTCTGAGTGAGCCTGGATCCCTGAAGCGGCACAAGGAATTGAGGATTGTTAATTTCCTGCAAGACTTCATACAGAGCATGGATGATGAAGGTAATTTTATTGCTCTGAAATACAAAAAACCATGGATAAGATTTGCAAATATAGTACAGAAATGCATTGATTGGATTAATTAATTGTTCCTATGAGGAATATCATGGGTCTACAGCTGGACGATATGGCTAAAGTTTTTATTGAGATATTACTTAATTTCTGTCGATACAATATAATTACGATAATAGCCTAACTTATTGGCACTGCTGAGCAATTAGAGTACGTCATTACATCATCAGAAACTGCCGTAGTGTGTTGTCCCTCTTCCTGCTGAGTATGGTTACCGTGTAATAAACATGGTAAGTGAGGAATGGATATATGCCTGTATCCAAATAGCATGTGTTTAGAAGTGCAGAACTAGGATCTTTGCCATTCAAAGAATAAATGAGATTTATCTGATCTTACTTCTAGTGTAAGAAGCTTTGAATATGTACATGCCTTCAGCCATAAGAATTTCATTAATTAATTGATTGACTTTAAGAATGTTCAATTTTATTTTAGAAGAACCAACTGATGCCCTTGAACAAGAGACGGCAGAGCAAGACCAAGCAGAGGGGAAAGGCGACAACCAAAACAGCTTCACTGTCTGCGGCATGTTGCAGTGGTTGACTGGACAGGCACATGTTCCCATTACTGCAGCTGAGAGGGCGAAGTTCAAAATTACTGTTGAATTTGAGCATGACTGTCAGACTCGCTATGGCCAACATGGTGTCTGTTACCCAGTTGTAAATGCGTGTTCAAACAGCATAAGATTTCCTACCTTGCACATAGGCACCTACCCAGAGTTTGTTCACATCATGAAACAAGCCTTAATCAACAGTAAGGAGTTTGGTCGCTGTTGAGACTCTATGTCTGTTACATTCAGTAATGAAAAAGAACAAACAGCCTAGTTCACAGCTCAAAAAGTGTACTACACTACAAATACAATAAAAAATTTTAATTGTTTTCTATTTTGAGAAAAAAAACGCCACAAAACAATACATACTTGATGTTTTCATAGTGTTTATTTAGTCATTTATGGAATTCAGAAGATATTACTGTTGCAAAACTGTACAATTATTTCAGTGACTTTTCTCTGTTTTTGATTCAAAAACAAAAATTAAATTAAACATTTTTACTGTCTCTGCTGTTGTGACATGGTGCCAGCAATAAAAACTCAACCAGTGAACGCATACAGCTATGACTTTCACTGTGCACAATGTCCTGACACAAACTCACGACACAGCATGTACTGTTCTGTTACAGGAATGTTGGTGTCAGTTGCATCAATCAAGGATTGGAGCTCCCTCATATCCTTTTGAGGTAATGGACAGTTGAACTCTGGAACAATTACCCCCACATCAGCATCTTCTTCACCATAAAGAGCTGCCATGTCCCAGTCTACATCTGGCTCTTGAATGTCCTAAAATAATAGCAACATCTGTTGGGTATGTGTATGTATACAGAGACACATCAGTTGTGTGGTAGCTTGTAGTCAACTAGTTAGAATAAGGATCATAATACCTCTGGCTGGTGTATGGTTGTGTGCAACATGCCAATTCGCCACAGCTGCTCCGGACTGTGATTGCCTTCAGTTCGGAGAGGATGATTGTTCCAGGCTTCAGCAAAAATGTCCAGGTCTCCTTGGAGTCTTGGAAGGAATGTGTAGTGCACACTGAAGAGATCTTCAGTTGCTGATATGTCAAGGAGTCCGTTCACCTCTAGAGAGCGCAGTGTGCTGTAGTACTTATTGGTGACAATCACCCGAACATCACACCACAGTCTCTCAATCCTATTAAAAACAGAGGAGACATTTTAACTACAAAGAGTATATATCGTTACCTTTTATTAATTTTATTTTAAGCAGAAATCAGTCACATTGATGTATTAATTAATAAAAAATTGGCATCAATGGTTAGTAGTAATCCAAAATGTCTATAGATAAAATGCATAAACAAAACAACCCTTTAACGTACATTAGAGATGCTTTTTAAAGACTTTTAAAAATCTTAACTTTTCACAGTCATATAAATAAACAGTTCATGACACAGACATGTGGCACATTACCTCTGATTATGTACACTTTTACCAGAGATGAAGCTTCCTCTGTCAGTTCCACGAGTAGAGAACATAAATCTGGCAATATCAACGTTCTCTACTCCTTGGTCACCTCTGACCCTGAAAATTCATAAGGCATGTTTTTAGTTCTAAATATTCTGTCTAAAATTAACTGATGTAACTTTTACAGTTTTTAATTTTATTTTGCTCACCTTGAAGGTACACCATACTTCTGAGTGGCCTGACAGAAGAAATGGTAGGCTGTTGATGCTCGATTATTTGTTGCTGCACTCAAGTACATGACCTGCAAATGCAAGAATTAAAAGGCAAGAAAAACAACAGCATTTCTAATGGACATACATTATTGGTGTTTTATTTCAGGAACCATAAGAGTAAAGCCCATCTCCAAATAAACAGGTGTTTTATATAGATTTAAAATTTTAGCAATATATAATGTAATCATACCTTCCGGGAATATCCATCCACACCGCCAAATATTACAATGTTGTATCTAGGTAGACGAAACAAAGATCTTAAAAAGACAGTACAGAAAATGGAAATCCAGAAATGTTTCCTTGGCAATCATTCATGAATAAATATTAACTGGTAATTATTTAATCTAATTATGATGTAAGACAAAACAAAATACCTTATCAGTTTATGATTGGTGTCAACATGCATAAGTAATAGGGGCCCTGGAACAGAATATGTGGTTCGAACCACACCGCCCAACCTTGCCAATCTACACAGTATCCCAACAGAATCCACTCTGTGCATAGATGACGCAATTCTTCTCCATTGCACACGGATGCCCATAGACAGCAGTCTTCCTCTGACCATTCGGTACCCAGCAGCTGGCATGCCATTTTTAATGTTTGTCACAATGGTGTCCAGTTCTTCATCACTAATAGGGCTGTAGCTTTCTGATATTGATAGGTCAAATTCTTTCATCCTTCTAAAGAACGTGCTGGTTGAAACGCCTACTATTCTGGCAATTTGGGACACAGGAAGATTTGTCTGAAGCATCTCAACTATCTGTTCCCTCTTAATTTCTAATTTTGGACGTCCTCTTAGACCAGGAACAGATTCCACAGTTGTACATGGGGCTGTGAAGTCAGATTGTTGCCTGACCATTGTGAAGACCTCCTCCAGAGCTTGCAAGATTTCAGGGGACACATCCACATGTCTAGACAGTGCTTGCAGAAGATACAACTCCTGGCGGCACACAAACTCCAAGAAATCTAGATCCAGTGGTGTTCTGAGCAGGGCTACTTCAAATTTTGTTAGGAGTCGCTCAAAAAGATGGCACTTCAGAATATTCTGCAAAGAACAATATATATATATATATATATATATATATATATATATATATATATATATATATATATATATATATATATATATTTAATTTTAATGGACAGGAAATATTACAACAAAAAATTACAATCAATATTATATAAAATTTTGAATTTTATGGAAAAAGGCAACAGCAATATATAAACCTATATGTAGTAGCCCCCAACCCTGGTCCAGAATTTCTGTTTCTGAGGTTTCTGACGGTTCCTACGCAAGTGTTGATAAGCATTAATAACCGCATATTTACTTTGTTTACGTTCATAACCGCAGATGAAATTTCCCCCCATTTGCCCTGCCATAGTGTCATATTTCTGCTAAGCTCAATTAGGTGCACTATATATCTAATAGTGAATACCTAACTGCATTTTAGCCAGCCTGAATGTGTATTCAGTGGCGACATACATACCCAGCAAACAGCTCGCGGACGTCCTTATTTGAGTATTTTTAAAACGTTTGCTATAGGACGTACGTGACCTTGGCCCTTATGGACGTCCCTAACAGGTCCTATTTATTTATGGTGGAGTGCAAATGCCGATTCATTAGCAATGGATTCATATTTATTAAAACGTGTACAAATGTACATTTAGGTACATACTTGCTGCTGTCCTTGTAGCGCCATTTTTCCGAAGTGGGCCTTCTGTGTCTTATTGCCGGGTTTTTCGTGCAAGTGCTATGACATTGACAAACAGCCAATCACAATCCACTTCCGGAAAACAGCCGCAGCCAGCCCTCTCCGCGCGCGCGAGTGTGGTTTTGCTTGCGCCAAGTGACTTTGCTCGCTCGCGAATTTTGACACGGTTTTGACGCCATACCACACACAAATACACCATTCAATTCACAAATGTGGCAACAAGCGAACAAGCCGCCGCGAGGGGGCGCTGTTGATTTGGAGGAATGGTGTAAGGCCGGATAGGATTCACTTTTTCGCGTTTGCTCTCTGTTTCTTCGGGTCGGCGACTTTTTTACTTCTGTTGTAAAATAGTGTCCATGTAATTTCATACAAACTCTGATTTCTATATTACCTGTGGAGAGTTAAATTACTGCACTATACTCTACAGTCTGTCTTTACTAGTTCTGTTCAGTGTTTAAACTCTGATTTCTATATTACCCGTGGAGAGTTAAATTACTGTACTATACTCTACAGTCTGTCTTTACTAGTTCTGTTCAGTGTTTAAACTCTGATTTCTATATTACCTGTGGAGAGTTAAATTACTGTACTATACTCTACAGTCTGTCTTTACTAGTTCGGTTCAGTGTTTAAACTCTGATTTCTATATTACCTGTGGAGAGTTAAATTGCTGCACTATACTCTACAGTCTGTCTTTACCAGTTCTGTACAGTTTAAACTCTGATTTCTATATTACCTGTGGAGAGTTAAATTACTGTACTATACTCTACAGTCTCTCTTTATTAGTCCTGTACAGTTTAAACTCTGATGTCTATATTACCCAAACAAAGACAAATTGTAAAATTGGACTCTGAATATATACGTCAATTTTTTGTTTTGTTCCCCCCCCCCCTTTTCTTTTTTCCCTTTACTCTTGAATGGCTTTTGTATAATATATTTTGCTTTATACACTGTGTTTATTGATATCTATGCTGTTTAACCAAGGTTTCATAATTAAAAAAAACCAATAAACAAATTACAAAAAAAAAACACACCATTATACTATTTTGTCACACTATATGATATGAACTGAATTTAAATACATAAATAATGCTCTTAGATACATATGTTATAGATAATAGCAAGGTTTATTAAATATTTCATTAGTTTAACACATTTGTATAGTACATTATTCACAAATGTAATATTGGAGAGGTTATTAACACATGGAGCTATGAATGAGCTCACGGTGTGGATACAGATGGATCAGAGGAGTGTGGAGAGAGGTTTTTAACACATGGAGCTATGAATGAGCTCACGAAGTGGATACAGATGGATCAGAGGAGTGTGGAGAGAGGTTATTAACACATGGAGCTATGAATGAGCTCACAGTGTGGATACAGATGTATCAGAGGAGTGTGGAGAGAGGTTATTAACACATGGAGCTATGAATGAGCTCACAGTGTGGATACAGATGTATCAGAGGAGTGTGGAAAGAGGTTATTAACACAGTTAATAACGTAGTATTGGCACTACGAATGGTACAGGGTACGGTTCTGCTGCACCGTACCACAGTGCTAAATCCTCATAAGGGAGAGGGGGCGCTGTTGCCTTAATTAAGGAAGAATCCTCCACTCCGGCAGGCTGCTGCCCTATCACCCTTATCTGCTGCCTCTCCTCCTCCATCAGTTGCCACGGCACTACAAACTGTACAGGGGCAGGGGGCGCAAAAGGCAGTGGAATTTTATACTCCTCCTGCTGCCTCTCCTTCTCTATGTTCTTCCTCTCCTTCTCTATGTTCTTCCTCTCCTTCTCTATCTTCTTCCTCTCCTTCTCTATCTTCTTCCTCTCCTTCTCTATCTGCCTCTCCTTCTCTTTTTGCTGCCTCTCCTTCTCTTTTTGCTGCCTCTCCTTCTCTTTTTGCTGCCTCTCCTTCTCTTTCCGCAGCATCTGCTGCCTCTCCCTCTGTTTCTGTTGCCTCTCCTTCTCTAACTTCCTCTCCTTCTCTATCCGCCTCTCCCTCTCTCTCTGCTGCATTTCCTTCGATTCCTGCAGCAGCATCATCGCTTTCTGCTGCAACTGCTGCCTCTCCATCTCTATCTGCCTCATCTTTTCTTTCCGCGGGTTCTCCATCTCTATCCGCCTCTCCCTCTCTATCCGTTGCCTCTCCTTCTCCAACTGCCTCATCATTTCTTTCCGCTGGCTCTCCCTCTCTTTCTCCTGCCTCTCTTCCTCCTCCTCCTGCTCCTCCCTGCGGGATGTTTTTGTGGAGATAAGTGTTTTAAACCAGCGCTTAAAACCCATTGTCTCAGTACAGGATCTGCAGTAAGCTCAGTGTGTCTCTTTAGAACTCCAGTCGAGTCTGGTCCCGCTCCCTCATGCACGCCTCTATTTATAGGCTGACGGATGACGTCACGCACCCTCCGCGCTGCGAGGCGTTGCTAGGATACATGCGCGAGTCTATTGTATGGCAAGCCAACTAAGCCAAAACGTGTGGGAAAGAAACGCCTCCACGCGTAAAAATATGACGTGTCCACACGTAAAAAAATCACGTGTTGACAGATAAAGACGTTATCTTTTTACGTGTACAGACGTAATCTTTTTACGTGTGGAGGCGTAAATTTATGCCGTCTGTACATCACGTGCTTTTTTTCACCTGTACAGACGTGGATATATTACGTGTACAGACGTAAAAAATTAACGTCTTGGGATTTACTGTCCATCTCAAAAAGCCGCAGTTGCAATATGCAGCCTGTAGATGGCAACATTTACTGAGCTGTAGAAGCAGTCTTAATATGCCTGTACAACACCTCATATCTGCTAGGACAGATTAAAATGTGGATAAACAAGTATTTTTAATGCCACAGTGCCCTACTCAGGGAACATAACATTCCCTACATTAACACACAAGAAATATAACTATTATTGCTAGGTGTAAGACAGATCCCACAGGGAAAGTCATATTAAGTCAAGTCGTATTATAGCGGCACAATTAACACTAAAGCAAGGCTGTTATTAAAAATGTTAGGTCTAAAAAAAAAATAAAAAAAAATGATACAATCAATATAAACACAACATTTCAGTCCTAACTGTCCACACTTAAAGTCTTAACTTTTAAAATGTTATACTTTTAAATTGTAATTTTGCTTTTTTAAGCCCTAGTAAACAACATTCGGTGTTCAGCCACTGAATTTAGTAAATTTAGAGTCACAATTTCTCTGTATCTTTTATTAGTTTCTTTTACATTTTTATTGTCCTAAAGCAAATCAAAATGACAAAATAGCCATAGATTATTGTGCAGATGACTAGTACTACAAAAACTAATAATAATAATAATAATAATAATAATAATAATAATAACAACAATAATATGACTAATATATATACTATGAATTGCATTTTAATAAAATAGACATCCAAAGTATACAATACAAATAATGCTATATTAAAATATAGCTTTTTTAAACTGTTTTAGCATTCTCTGTTTTATAGATGTGAAGTGTTTTTATTGTCTTTTTTTCGTTTTGAGCGCACCGGGGCTAAGCGCTCTCTAACCGGGGCTGGCTGTCACTAAATACACGAGGCTAAGCGCTCTCTAACCGGGGCTGGCTGTCACTACCTACCCGAGGCTAAGCGCTCTCTAACCGGGGCTGGCTGTCACTAAATACCCGAGGCTCAGCGCTCGCTAACCGGGGCTGGCTGTCACTAAATACACGAGGCTAAGCGCTCTCTAACCGGGGCTGGCTGTCACTACCTACCCGAGGCTCAGCGCTCGCTAACCGGGGCTGGCTGTCACTAAATACACGAGGCTAAGCGCTCTCTATCCGGGGCTGGCTGTCACTAAATACCCGAGGCTCAGCGCTCTCTAACCGGGGCTGGCTGTCACTAAATACCCGAGGCTAAGCGCTCTCTAACCGGGGCTGGCTGTCACTAAATACCCGAGGCTAAGCGCTCTCTAACCGGGGCTGGCTGTCACTAAATACACGAGGCTAAGCGCTCTCTAACCGGGGCTGGCTGTCACTAAATACCCGAGGCTAAGCGCTCTCTAACCGGGCCTGGCTGTCACTAACTACCCGAGGCTCAGCGCTCTCTAACCGGGCCTGGCTGTCACTAAATACCCGAGGCTCAGCGCTCGCTAACCGGGGCTGGCTGTCACTAACTACCCGAGGCTCAGCGCTCTCTAACCGGGCCTGGCTGTCACTAAATACCCGAGGCTCAGCGCTCGCTAACCGGGCCTGGCTGTCACTAACTACACGAGGCTCAGCGCTCGCTAACCGGGCCTGGCTGTAACTACTACCCGGGGCTCAGCGCTCTCTAACCGGGCCTGGCTGTTACTAAATACCCGAGGCTCAGCGCTCGCTAACCGGGCGTGGCTGTCACTAACTACCCGAGGCTCAGCGCTCGCTAACCGGGCTTGGCTGTCACTAAATACCCGAGGCTCAGCGCTCGCTAACCTGGCCTGGCTGTCACTAATTACCCGAGGCTCAGCGCTCTCTAACCGGGCCTGGCTGTCACTAAATACCCGAGGCTCAGCGCTCGCTAACCGGGCCTGGCTGTCACTAACTACCCGAGGCTCAGCGCTCGCTAACCGGGCCTGGCTGTAACTACTACCCGGGGCTCAGCGCTCTCTAACCGGGGCTGGCTGTTACTAAATACTGTGGAAGATTGGCCTTAAAATAACAAGCTTACCTTATAATAATCATGCTAGAGCTTACCTTACAATAATCATGCTTGCTATATTTAAAATACACCTCATGGATGCACTGGGACGCATCATCAGTGATGTATCCTGAGGTCATCGGGTGTTTCGGGTCTTGCAACATCATACACCCTCACCCAGGCGACCCAGCCGGGGGTGATCAGGCCCCAACTTGCGTCCCAGTAGCAACCCACGGATCTGCCCTCTTCATCCAAAGCCACCTAGTAGCCTTTTCGGCGGCTTCGCTTGCGGACTTGATGGCCCTCTTCTTTGCTGCTCCCACGATGCCCAGGCGGCTGAGGACCTTGCACAGAGACCTCCCTGCAAATCCCCTGCAGCCTACTTCTATGGGCTCGTAGAACGTCTTCCAGCCTCCTCCCCTGCACTCCTCCACAAGTTCCTGGTATTTAGCCCTCTTCCTCTCATTTGCTTCCTCGATGTTTTCTTCCCAGGGCACTGTCAACTCCAGTATGATCAGCTGTTTTGAAGACTGAGAGGTCATGATCATATCTGGACGGAGGGTTGTTGTTGCGATCTGCTGGGGGAACCTCATTTGCTTACCCAGGTCGACCTGCAGCTGCCAGTCAGATGCTGTATGGAGTAGGCCTGCTGTTGCATGTTTGTTTGTTCTGGGTTTTTCTCCAGCTTTCACAAAGTAGATTGCCTTCTTTGGAGCATGATGGTTCTTGCTGGAGCTGATGGCTGAAGCTACGCTCTCAGCGACTGCCTTAAGCACCTGGTCATGGCGCCAGCGATAGCGACCATCTGCTAGAGCCTTCGGGCAGCCGCTGAGGAGGTGTTCTAAAGAGCCTCTACCAGAGCACAGCGGGCAGGAAGGTGTCTCACTTTTCCCCCACACATGGAGGTTCGCTGGGCTTGGCAGGACGTCGTAGACAGCTTGGACCAGGAAACGGACCCGCTGGAAATCCGGCTGCAAGATGTTTGTCCAGGTGATCCTTCGCTTCAGGGCGCTCTCCCACCTTGTCCATGCTCCCTGTTGCCGTAATCCTACTACCCTGCTCAGCCGCTCTTCCTCCACACCTGCTCTGACTTCCTCCTGGATCAGGTGGTGCCTTTCCTTCCCACGTGTCTGGCTAATGAGGATCTTTGGGAAGTACCCCAAGCCTGCTCTGCCTGTTGCCTCAGTGCCCACCAATTCCTTCTGTCTTAGGCGTGACTCTGCCAGCTTCACTGCTTCCCTAGCCTTCCACTTTCTTCCTGTCCTCACCTCAATGCCGGCTGCTGACACTTTGCTGTCCTTTGAGTCCCTGTACTGTAGAGCTTCTCTGGTGCGTGCCACCATAAACTCTTCTGTCAAACCCCTGAGAGGAAGCTGCAAGATGTTGCTCGTACCATACAGTGCAGCGCTGGTGAGGCTGCGAGGAAGTCCCAGCCATTTTCGAAGAAAGCTGCTGATCCTCCTCTCCAGGGACTCAACTGCTGTCATTGGGACTGTGTAAATTAATAGGGGCCACAGGATGCGGGGCAGAATTGAATGCTGGTAGATCCAGGCTTTAAACCTACCAGGCAGGCCAGACTTGTCTACCTTGGTGAGCCAGGTACCGAGTTCTAAACTGGCCTTCTGGATGGCTGCTGAGTCCTTCAGGGTGGAGTCAAAGAGTTTCCCCAAGCTCTTCACTGGTTGCTCTGTGATGGTAGGGATGACCGTTCCTGAGATGGAAAAACGGAACTTGTCAATCACCTTCCCCTTTTTCAGGACCATCGATCGTGATTTGGAGGGCTTAAAACTCATCCTTGCCCAGGTCATGAGCTTTTCAAGCCCTTGCAGGATCCACCTGCACCCTGGGACTGACGTGGTTGTTACAGTGAGGTCATCCATAAAGGCTCTGATGGGAGGCTGTCGTACACCTGACTTGGTCAGGGGCCCTCTGCATTCCACCTCAGCTGACTTGACCACCATGTTCATGGCCAGGGAAAAGAGGACAACAGAGATGGTGCAGCCTGTAATTATCCCTTTCTCAATGCTGTGCCAGTCTGATGTCTCTGACCCAGAAGTAACTCTCATCCTAAACTTATTGTAGTAATCCAGGATGAGGTCCTTGATCTTACTGGGAACATGGTGGAGGTGGAGAGCGAGTTCTACCAACTTGTGTGGTATGGAACCATAGGCATTCGCCAGGTCCAACCACAACACAGCTAGGTCGCCTTTGTTCTCATGGGCCTCCCGGATGAGTTGCGTAACGACTCCAGTGTGTTCCAGGCAGCCAGGAGCAGAGATCCCTCCCTTCTGTACTGATGGGTCTATATAGCTGTTCTTGAGAAGAAACTCTGTCAGTCTTCGAGAGACGATGCTGAAAAACACCTTCCCTTCCACACTCAGCAGTGAGATGGTTCGAAACTGACTGATGTCTCGCGAGTTCTCCTCTTTGGGGATCCAAACTCCCTCAGCATGCCTCCACTGGTCGGCCACTTTCCCCCTTCTCCAAATCACTTTCAGGATCTTCCACAGATGCCGTAGAAGCCCTGGGCAGCGCTTGTAGACCAGATAAGGGGTTCCACTGGGGCCTGGGGCTGACGCTGAACGGGCCGCCTTGACGACCTCCTCCACCTCCTTCAGGCTTGGCTCCTTCAGGTTGAACTCCATTGTCGGGAGATCTGGCCTGATGAGAGCTTTATTGGGCTCCAGTTCCAAGTCTCTCTGAGGATCGCTCACAGTGTCCTGGAGAAAGTGATTTACTTGCTCTATAGAGCACTCAAGCCGCCCGCTGCGCTTGTCCCCGAGGAGTTGTTTGGTAAAGCCAAAGGGATTTGCGCTGAAAGCTGCTCGCTTCCTTGCCCTCTCTTTCGCCCGTCTCCGGTGCCACTCTGCTCTGCGAAGAGTCATCAGCTTCTTGCGCAGGATGTTTTTCAGTTCCAACAAGGGTTTCTTCTCCTCCTCCGCTGCAGCCTTGTACTGTTTCTTGAGGGTGCGAAGCTCCTGGCGCAACTGATGTATCCGGGTGGCTCTGCGGCTCATTGTGTAGGAAGTGGATTTTGATTTTCCTTTATCCACCTGTCCAAATCTTTCTGAGGCATAGCTGATGATGATTGTAGTCATTGATGTGAGTCGGCTGTCCACGTCTCCTTTGGCTGTGGCCTGGATGATCTTGGACACATCCTCGTCAAACTGCTGCCACTCGCTCCTCTTGCTGGCTGGGGGCCACTTAATCCGCTGCTGTGGAATTACTCTGCTAGGGTTAAGAGTCTGAGGTACATGGAGGGACTGGGCTCTGTGGGTTGCCTCCTGGCCGGGCTCCTCCTGCGTCTCACCAGGTACAAGACCTGAGCGTTGTACCTCATTATCTTTGTCTAGGCATTTCATTCTAGCTTTGTGGATCTTCAGGCCACGATGGTTCTTGCACAGCTTTCCACAAATGCATATAACGTTCGTCGTATGTCCGTTTGCCTGGGTCATCACCGTGTAGTCCGTCCGATTGAAGATCTCATCCTCCCCCCCTCTCGGGATCTCCTGGGGGTATCTCTCTGTAGGGCTTTCCGTAGCTTGATTGGGTCCTCTCTCACGAAAGATGCAGGTTGGGATGCTACCCCAACCTGCCCCAGGTGCCGTCTTTCCGTGCTGCCAACTGTCTCTCCAGTAGTCGACCAAACTGTTCTTGGTTGTCACCTAGTCTATTCCTAGGGGTCACTGGCTGTGCCAGATGTTGAATATTTAAAATACACCTCATGGATGCACTGGGACGCATCATCAGTGATGTATCCTGAGGTCATCGGGTGTTTCGGGTCTTGCAACATCATACACCCTCACCCAGGCGACCCAGCCGGGGGTGATCAGGCCCCAACTTGCGTCCCAGTAGCAACCCACGGATCTGCCCTCTTCATCCAAAGCCACCTAGTAGCCTTTTCGGCGGCTTCGCTTGCGGACTTGATGGCCCTCTTCTTTGCTGCTCCCACGATGCCCAGGCGGCTGAGGACCTTGCACAGAGACCTCCCTGCAAATCCCCTGCAGCCTACTTCTATGGGCTCGTAGAACGTCTTCCAGCCTCCTCCCCTGCACTCCTCCACAAGTTCCTGGTATTTAGCCCTCTTCCTCTCATTTGCTTCCTCGATGTTTTCTTCCCAGGGCACTGTCAACTCCAGTATGATCAGCTGTTTTGAAGACTGAGAGGTCATGATCATATCTGGACGGAGGGTTGTTGTTGCGATCTGCTGGGGGAACCTCATTTGCTTACCCAGGTCGACCTGCAGCTGCCAGTCAGATGCTGTATGGAGTAGGCCTGCTGTTGCATGTTTGTTTGTTCTGGGTTTTTCTCCAGCTTTCACAAAGTAGATTGCCTTCTTTGGAGCATGATGGTTCTTGCTGGAGCTGATGGCTGAAGCTACGCTCTCAGCGACTGCCTTAAGCACCTGGTCATGGCGCCAGCGATAGCGACCATCTGCTAGAGCCTTCGGGCAGCCGCTGAGGAGGTGTTCTAAAGAGCCTCTACCAGAGCACAGCGGGCAGGAAGGTGTCTCACTTTTCCCCCACACATGGAGGTTCGCTGGGCTTGGCAGGACGTCGTAGACAGCTTGGACCAGGAAACGGACCCGCTGGAAATCCGGCTGCAAGATGTTTGTCCAGGTGATCCTTCGCTTCAGGGCGCTCTCCCACCTTGTCCATGCTCCCTGTTGCCGTAATCCTACTACCCTGCTCAGCCGCTCTTCCTCCACACCTGCTCTGACTTCCTCCTGGATCAGGTGGTGCCTTTCCTTCCCACGTGTCTGGCTAATGAGGATCTTTGGGAAGTACCCCAAGCCTGCTCTGCCTGTTGCCTCAGTGCCCACCAATTCCTTCTGTCTTAGGCGTGACTCTGCCAGCTTCACTGCTTCCCTAGCCTTCCACTAAAGCCTTAGCTTAGATAATTAAAGCACATATTACACAAATATATCTATGTAAGCTATACTCTATATTCTCGTCATCTTCTCGTAAACATTAATACTTAGTTACTAATCCACACGTAGACACATCGTATTCCACACGTAGACACATCATATACTTGCTTAAAAGAATCTCTCATCTCAGCAGCACTGACCCAAGGGTCAACTGTAGAAAACATGCTTCCTCTTTTTAATGGTAAAAACATCTTGCGGTCCCAGAGCATGGCAGACTGCAGGGTTCCTCTTTTCAGCTAGATTGAAACTAATGAATAAAACACAGACTACAGGGTTCCTCTTTTTAGCTGGATTGAAACTAGTGAATAAAGTACATTTTTGTAACCTTACATTAAAAGATTACTCTGAAAAGTTATACATACAACTTCAAGCTTTGTTTAAGATATACTAACTAACTAATCTTACGGTAGATATAACGATACCATTATAAAACGGAGAGTATGAACTAAAACTTACTGCAGATACACAGTGAGACAATGTGAATGTTAATTAACCATGGCCCGCCACAAATAGGGGAAGTTTATTGAGCAGGGGAATTAATAACCCATGGGGCCTGCCACAAAGGGGAACTGAATCTTCCCTTCTTCATTGAGCAGGGGAATCAATAACCCATAATAGAACCTCATTTAACCAAAGGCCCGCCACTTGGGGGAATTGAAACTTCCCGAGCAGTGTTTTTGGCAACTCACGATTCCCCAGAAAGCCTACTGGGCAAAGGTCAAACAGAAGTTCCGAGAAGGTCTAAATAAAACGAGTTCTGAGAAAGACTGAATAAAACTAAAAATGGACTAATAATTAGAAAAACAGAAGTATTACTCATTCATGCCTAGCAACCACCTAGCAACCGAGGTACGTCACAAAAGGGTATAAAGATGGAGTCAGAAATACCGAGGTTCAGAAGAACTTGGGGCGACGTTCTAGTTTTAGGCTAGGATGCTTTGCCTGTATCTGTTCTTCCCAGAATTCTGAAAATAAATCTTACTTGTTCACTCTCAATCTCTGTGTCGACTGAATTCCTGGATCAACGAACATTCAACAGAGAAGCTAAAGGCAGCACTTTTCTACAATTTGGTGACCTTCCGACGTGTGATCCAGGGTTTCGGCCGGCGAGGACACAGCTGACAGATTTCTTCACTCATTTGGGCCCATCCTACACAGGTGAGCAGATTGCCTTTTTATTAAAAAATCTGCATATTGGATATTTAAAACAGAATGAGTGATGGGATCCAGTAAGCTAAATCCTGGTGAACTGGTCAGAGGCGTAGCATTCCCGGGGCCGCAGACTGCACTAAAAGCCCCATCCGAACTGCCTCATGGCACTACCAACCAAGGTTACGATCAAGTGTTCAATAAGTTAAAAGCTGTATGTGAAGCTTTTTCTGTGCAGGTACAGAACACACGGGAGCAGACACCAGAGGAGGACAACCCCCCCGAGTTGGCCATAACTCCGTGGGTATACCTGAGAGTCATAAAGCGGAAGTGGTCTGAACCCAGGTGGACAGGCCCATTCCGGGTGGCGGAGAGGACAAGCCACGCAGTCCGGCTGGACGGCAAAGGCACTTCCTGGTATCATCTCTCCCAGTGTCGGCCTGCTGATCAACCACAAGCCAAGGCAACCGGATCAGAAGAGGCAGAAAAGGAGGCCTCCACCAACATAGGGGCAGAATAATCCCCTGAGGCCAGGGGCACGTCGAGGGTAGTCTACCCCTCGCCTCCAGCGCAGATCAACTAGTGCCACCTAGGGCACCAACCTGCGCCACCTGAATTACCACCCTGAGACTCCCTGGGGAGTTGAAGAACTGAACTTTTACACCTTTACACATATACATATAGGGCTATAATCAACTATTTACTCATTAGGGGGAACACACTTGTTTTAGCTATGGCATGGTATGGCAGACGGGGTGGGGGCAGGACTGAAGAAAGGAATGGGGATTGCCTAAGCTGGTCAAATCTACAGATGGGAGTGATTCCAACATATCTGAAAGTACTATTGGTAGTACTGCTGGTTGGCATGCTCTGGGTAGACATAGCGCTTCAGAGAAAAGCTGAACCAATTAGTAAGAACAATGACACGACAGCTGTAAACCCTCCAACTAAATACACCCCACATAAGGCCCGTTCAGGCAACAATAATTTTCACCGGACTAAACGCTCGACAGATAACCAAAACGCATGTGTACAGAAGTTTAAGGGAATTAATCTAGAATATGTTATAAATACTAAAACAGCATACAATTTCGACCTATGTGACGTAATCAACTGTAACGGTCAGAATTCAACATGGCGGGGCTATCCCATATATCTGTGCTACTCGAAATACGCTAATGAACAGTGCACTGCAGGACAGGCACAATGGCTTAAAACTATCGAACTATGTCCAAACTCAGCCAATGTTTTCCTTAGCACCGATGGTCGCTCGTCTAATGGCATTTATGAGATAGTATCCAACTCCATGTATTTTAATTTGAAGCGTATCAGGATGCAACGTGACAAATCCGGGGTCCAAAACCCAATCACGTTGTCTGTACATTGGTTAAATATGCGGGAGTCAACAATCTATTTGACATTGGGGGTATCAATAACGGGAACAGATCCATTAGGTGTAATAAAGGTCAGAGTGTTAAGCACACCTCCAAAGCATCTGCCGAAAGCAGGGGCAACCCCATCACCAAATGATAACGCTACTACCCCTGACGGTGCAGTACCAACATTGGTAGGTTCAGACTACTCGACATGGACACCCGAGGACATACTAAGGCTAACTATGGGGTACAGTAACGATAATTTGTGGCTGACCTGGATAGCGGGTCAGGCTCGGGAGGCCGGGATGGAAGGCTGCGTGGCATGTGCAGAAGCTAGACCCCCATTATATTTAAGTACGGCCCCACTATATCCAAACGCTGATCCGATAGGGTTTAGCTGTTTAATCAAAATGACTCGTATGGCTACTCCACCGAACTGCACCACGCTTTCAACCATTTTTCCAGTAATTCCTAATAACACAGGCTCAGGTCCCTTCCAAGTCCCAAAAACCGGCAATTTTACTTGCTTCCGACGCACTAAGGGCAATGTTACCCATCCGCCTCAAATTCTGGGAGAAATACAATCATCTTGGTGTCATACTATTTTTACTGATACATCTAACAATTCGGTTGGCGAATGGGCCAGGGCGGGACTGTACTATTATTGTGGCGGTTCCTCATTGTTGCTGAGACTCCCCATATGGAGCAAGGGCCTGTGTGCTATGGTTAGACTGTTATCTCCAATTACCCTGTTTGGTCCAAGTACTGGGAACCTACACTACATGGATCCAGAAGTAGACGTGACGTTTCATTCGATCTTACTAAGAACACACCCACATATATAGACTCGATTGGGGTTCCGAGGGGCGTTCCAGATGAACATAAATTAGTGGACCAGGTTTCAGCCGGATTTGAAAGTATCTTAATCTGGATTACTCCAAATAAAAATGTTGACCGAATTAATTACGTCAATTATCAGGTAATGAGACTGGCTAATATAACTGGAGTAGCGGTAACAGGATTAGCATCCCAATTGTCTGCAACGTCACTAATGACCATTCAAAATAGGATAGCTCTGGACATGCTATTGGCTGAAAAAGGAGGGGTATGTCACATGATTAGAACTGAGTCTACAACCGAGTGCTGTACCGTCATTCCTAACAGCACTGCACCTGATGGGTCCGTAACAAAAGCTTTGGACGCCCTTAAGGCACTCTCTAAAGAAATGACAGATAATACAGGGGTCGACAATCCGCTTACCAACTGGTTAGATAGAACTTTTGGCCAGTGGAAGGCTGTGTTTTTATCACTGGCATCTGCTCTTGCAATATTTGTGGCCATCATAGTCACGTGCGGATGCTGCTGTATTCCTTGCTTACGAACCCTCATAGAGCGTACCATTGTTAAAATGTTTGACGACAAACAGCGGCCGCCTGATTATATGATGTCACTATTGGATGCTAGCCCAGAGAACCACGGGGGTTCCGTAGACTTCGAGCTTGACTTCGAGCTTAGTGTTGACCTGTCTTAGGACAGGCCAAAAGGAGGAATTGTGGAAGATTGGCCTTAAAATAACAAGCTTACCTTATAATAATCATGCTAGAGCTTACCTTACAATAATCATGCTTGCTAAAGCCTTAGCTTAGATAATTAAAGCACATATTACACAAATATATCTATGTAAGCTATACTCTATATTCTCGTCATCTTCTCGTAAACATTAATACTTAGTTACTAATCCACACGTAGACACATCGTATTCCACACGTAGACACATCATATACTTGCTTAAAAGAATCTCTCATCTCAGCAGCACTGACCCAAGGGTCAACTGTAGAAAACATGCTTCCTCTTTTTAATGGTAAAAACATCTTGCGGTCCCAGAGCATGGCAGACTGCAGGGTTCCTCTTTTCAGCTAGATTGAAACTAATGAATAAAACACAGACTACAGGGTTCCTCTTTTTAGCTGGATTGAAACTAGTGAATAAAGTACATTTTTGTAACCTTACATTAAAAGATTACTCTGAAAAGTTATACATACAACTTCAAGCTTTGTTTAAGATATACTAACTAACTAATCTTACGGTAGATATAACGATACCATTATAAAACGGAGAGTATGAACTAAAACTTACTGCAGATACACAGTGAGACAATGTGAATGTTAATTAACCATGGCCCGCCACAAATAGGGGAAGTTTATTGAGCAGGGGAATTAATAACCCATGGGGCCTGCCACAAAGGGGAACTGAATCTTCCCTTCTTCATTGAGCAGGGGAATCAATAACCCATAATAGAACCTCATTTAACCAAAGGCCCGCCACTTGGGGGAATTGAAACTTCCCGAGCAGTGTTTTTGGCAACTCACGATTCCCCAGAAAGCCTACTGGGCAAAGGTCAAACAGAAGTTCCGAGAAGGTCTAAATAAAACGAGTTCTGAGAAAGACTGAATAAAACTAAAAATGGACTAATAATTAGAAAAACAGAAGTATTACTCATTCATGCCTAGCAACCACCTAGCAACCGAGGTACGTCACAAAAGGGTATAAAGATGGAGTCAGAAATACCGAGGTTCAGAAGAACTTGGGGCGACGTTCTAGTTTTAGGCTAGGATGCTTTGCCTGTATCTGTTCTTCCCAGAATTCTGAAAATAAATCTTACTTGTTCACTCTCAATCTCTGTGTCGACTGAATTCCTGGATCAACGAACATTCAACAGAGAAGCTAAAGGCAGCACTTTTCTACAATACCCGAGGCTCAGCGCTCGCTAACCGGGCCTGGCTGTCACTAACTACCCGAGGCTCAGCGCTCGCTAACCGGGCTTGGCTGTCACTAACTACCCGAGGCTCAGCGCTCGCTAACCGGGCCTGGCTGTCACTAACTACCCGAGGCTCAGCGCTCGCTAACCGGGCTTGGCTGTCACTAACTACCCGAGGCTCAGCGCTCGCTAACCGGGCCTGGCTGTTATTAACTACCCGAGGCTCAGCGCTCGCTAACCGGGGCTGGCTGTCACTAATAACACGAGGCTAAGCGCTCGCTAACCGGGCCTGGCTGTTATTAACTACCCGAGGCTAAGCGCTCGCTAACCGGGCTTGGCTGTCACTAACAACACGAGGCTCAGCGCTCGCTAACCGGGGCTGGCTGTCACTAATAACACGAGGCTAAGCGCTCGCTAACCGGGCCTGGCTGTTATTAACTACCCGAGGCTAAGCGCTCGCTAACCGGGCTTGGCTGTCACTAACAACACGAGGCTCAGCGCTCGCTAACCGGGCCTGGCTGTTACAGTTAAGCTGGATAATGTAGATAAAACACTGTAAAGTTAGTTTTATTTTTGATATTCGACACTTCGGCGCTAATACTTCTGAACGGAGGATGATATCCAGCAGATACTTACATAATCAGGGCAGTAGGACCACAGAGAGAGACGCACACCCTTCCTTTTACTGTTAAAACTGAAAAACTAACAGCACTTTCCAGTCAGAATAAAATACATCTAATTCTAGACCACCTCTACATCTATGAACACTTATTTATTCACCTCCAGATCACTGCAGTGCATAAAAAATACCTATTAATGTTCCCAGATAAGAATATGGAGGACCAAAACTGCCAAAATTAAAACATAAATAAATACATACAAACGTAAGTCAATCACTCAGTAAATGTAATATGGTGATTAAAACGGTAAACAATGATTATAATTAATATAAAAATAAATACATAAAAATAAATATCTTAATTTATTTATGGGTTTCTTTATTAACATTGTTTAATGTTTTAATCTTTTGATTCATTTGTTCATATATTTACATAACTATTTATTTCTATATTCATTTATTCCAGATTTATTTATTTCAGTTTTTCCTTATCCTTATATGATAATAAAGAGAAGGGGAAAGACATGTACAATCTGACATCGATCAATCAATAGAAATGCTAAGACACTGTGACGTCATTGCTGGACAGCCCCTTCATTATCATATAAGGACAAGGAAAAACAGAAATAAATAAATCGGGAAATAAATGAATTCAGAAAGTTAGGTAAACAAATGAATGAAAAGAAAAATTAAGCAATTAAGCAAATAAAAAAAATATTTATTTTATGTATATGTAATTATTTGTATATGAATTGTAATTATTCTTTACCGGTTTAATAACCATATTACTTTTATTGAGTGATTTACATAATTTTTTAATTATTTATTTATTTTTAATGTTGGCTTTTTCAGTCCTTCATATGACACAGATAGGTTGCAGCAAAAACACACCCTTTATATTTACAATACAAGCCAAGACTGTTATGTTATATTAAATGTTATATATTTAAAAAAACAATAGAATTTAAACTATATGACACAGAACAATAAAAACAAGTGTGAATATTACAGCTAGGTGGCAGCAAATACGCACATACCCTTTAGAATTTGGCTACAGTGCCAAAAGGTTAAAATAAGCCCCACAGGACATTTTTTGACCTGCTACCTGTCATAATCTTAAAATAGACACTTCAAAGATTAAGAAAAAAGTGGTAGGGGAAAAAACTACATTTTAAGAAGTAAAACTAATACATTTCAAGGCAATACATATTATTTTTTCTCTTAAGAGTTTTTGTCTTACTAAGCATTGTGTAAGTGTAAGACTTAAATTTTGCAGTTTAAACTTAAAATTTGTAGTTTAAACTTAAAATAAGCACAAAAATTCATTTTTTGCAGTGTTTATGCTGCTGCTGCTGGTGCCTATTGTTCATGAGTGCGCTTGTGAAAAAGAAGTGTACTTAATTTAAGCTGAAATAGGTCTGTACTTAAGTTATGTTATTTTGGAACCAATAATTTGTACTTAATTACTACTTATTTGTAATTAAAATGATATAAATTTGCACTAAATTCATATTGAGTATACAGTCATATGTTATTTTCGCCACTATTTAATATAATTTAAGCATATTTGTGTGAGCTGTCTGACTGAACATTAAAAATCTATAAAAAATGTGATTAAAATATAGATTTAACATCACATTCATTTTGAGGAGTGTATAAAAACTGGGGAAAACAAAAGCAATATCTCTCATTGCTACAATTTTTTTTAAGTTCTTTTACCGACACTAAAGTAACTAAAGTAAAGTTTTTAGGTATAAATTTAACACATATAAGTTAAATTATTATTATCACAGTTTTAATTCGTCAACACAAAATGATTGTTTTGTAGCAAATGTGACTGTTGGTGTGATATGAATGTTATTGTGTATTAAATTAAAAATGGGTATAATGTGATAATGTAAGTCAATTTATCCTGATTATTTATCATTACTATATAAAAGTATAGCATTTCTCACATGCTAATATGTTACCTTTTGCATTGTTTTTCATTATCTACACAGATAGGAAAACGTTTAATCAGATTCTTTCAATATACTTTAAATTATATTGAAAATACCTTTTTATAAAAGTACCAAAATTCTTGCAACCTTTGCTGAAACTATTCCTCATCTGTCACATTAACCCTCCTGCTGTCCTCAAAGTTACCAAAACCTGTTATTCTCTGGGTCAGTACGATCCCAGGAAATTAAACCTTCAGAAAAGTATTATAATTACAGATCATTAAACACGTTAGCAAAGTTTACTCACCAGTTACTTTATGTTTATTTGAAATATTATCAGCTGTTCTGGCATTATTCTAAGTGTTTTATTAGTATTATATAAGTATTATAAGTAATGTTTTGTTAAATCAGGGCCTAAATTAAAGGGGCATTTAGAAATATATTATAAAACTGAATGTCATAGTGACCTCAACATTATTACCACGCAAATATGTGTAAAATATTGATATTTCTTATGTGTATTCCAATACAACAGCCTTAATAAAACAGACATTAAAGCTGAAACATTAGAAACATTTAGTTTTTCATTAATTGTCTTCAATAAATTAAGAAAAGAGGGCCGCGCTGCGGGGTGGACGGATCGCGCTACTGTCGCTGCTGCTGAGGGCCACGCTGTGCCTCAGCGACTTCACGGTTTTACACTGCTACAAAACTGATCTTTACATCCAGGAAACAAATAAACGAAAAAAACAAAATGCCACCAAAAAAAGTAAACAACATATCAGAGGAAGAGATGGAAGAGATTAGAAAGTCCCTGAACTACATGTCAGAAGAACTTAGTAAAGTGGTGAAACAACAAGCCATGCTACTTGACTTAATGGGAGAAGTCAAACAACTTAAGAGCCTCGTCAAAGAAAAAGATAAAACAATTGAGCTTCTAGAACGAAGAATTGATGACCTTGAACAATATACAAGAATGGAGGATCTTATTATAAGCGGTCTGGAGACCACACACAAAACTTATGCCAGTACTACAGCTGGACGCAGGAATGGCGAGGATGCCCCTACAGAGGAACTACAAACATTGGAAAAACAAGTAATACAGTTCTTTGAAAGTAAGAACATGTATATTGATAGTAAAAACATCACAGCTTGCCATACCCTCCCCAGAAAGGACAGGGAAACAAAGCCTGCTATAATAGTGCGATTTGTGAATAGGAAGCACAAGATCGAGCTATTGAGGCAGGCAAAGAAGCTGAAGGGGACAAGGGTGTACCTGAATGAGCACCTTACTAAAAAGAATGCAGACATTGCCAGACAACCAAGATTTCTGAAAAAACAACAGAAAATCCAATCAACATGGACAAGAAACTGTAAGGTAATGATACGGCTAAATGGAACACCTGAAGAATCCAAGGTACTTATGATAAGAGACCTAAAACATTTGGACCAGTACAGATAAACAGATTACTAACTCTCGAAAAAATGCAGATACATGTACACTTTAACAATGTAAACAATGACTGATCCCAACAAGAATTGTTCATTTCTGATAAATGAGGTTGAGGGGGAAGAACTCACAGATATGAATAATCATTTATATAGACTGTTCACTGAGTATGACCATATAAACCTTAAAAATGTAGAAAATAAAACATACGAATTTGGACATGATATTGACCCAGAAACTTACTTCTATAATAACATTGACAACAGTTGCGAATACTATACAGAGGGACAGTTTAACAGTAACGTAAATATGGAAGGTGCTTTTTCAATAATACATTTTAATAGTAGAAGCCTGTACAAAAACTTCTCCAAAATTAAGGATTACTTGAGTAAATTCAAAAAGTTGTCATTGCAGTATCTGAGACTTGGCTAGACAATGAAAATGTTAATGATGTGGGGTTAGATGGATATGAGCTTCTTACAGTTAATAGGAGGAATAAAATAGGAGGAGGAGTCGCTATATATGTTGATACAGCATTAAGATGCAGGATGGTAACGTGCATGTCAGAGGCTATAGAAAATATAATGGAATGCATAACTGTAGAAATTGATATAGAGCGATCTAAAAATATTATAATAAGTTGTGTATATAGAACACCAGGAACCTGCCTCAATACATTTAATAAAAAAATAGGTGATATGTTTGATAAATTAAGTAATAATAATAATGTTCAAAATGTATGTGGGGATTTCAATGTTGATTTATTAAATACAAATCGACACAAAAGGACAACAGAATTTATTGATACAATGTACAGCAACAGCCTATTACCTGTGATCATAAAACCAACCAGAATAACAATTGACATAGCTACACTGATTGATAACATATTCACAAATAAAATAGAGAGCAAAATAGCGTCTGGATCGCTCATAAATGAAATAAGTGATCATCTTCCAATTTTTGCAATCTTTCAAAATATGTTTAATTAGAAAAATCAAAACAAGTCAGACACTTTTAAATTTATTCGAAACAGAACTCCAGATGCTATCACTGCTCTTGAGATTGACCTAATGAAACAAAACTGGACAGAAGTATATGAAAATGACGATCCAAATAAGGCATATGATACTTTTTTGACGATAGTAACTGAGTTATATGAAAAAAACTGTCCTATAAGAAAATGTATAAGAAGACACAAAACAGTGGACAAACCATGGATTACTCGAGGAATTGCAAATGCTTGCAAAAAGAAAAATGTACTTTATAAGATATTTTTAAAACAAAGAACAAAAGAAGCAGAAAACAAATATAAGACCTATAAAAATAAATTAACAAGTATTAAGAGAAATAGAAAAAGGAATATTATCAGAAATTATTGGAACATCACAGAAATAATACTCAAGGAACATGGAAAGTGCTAAATAGCATAGTTAAAAAGTGTTTGGGAAAAACAGATAATCCAAATTATTTTATAAAAGAAGATAATACTATTTTACATCAAATAAAAGAAATTGCCAACGAATGTAATGATTATTTTGTGAATGTAGGACATAACTTAGCTAAAGAGATTGTAGAGCCAAGAAATACGCATGGAATAAATAAAGATATTATTCATAAAAACTCTCACTCCATTTTTATTAGGAGGACTGAGGAAAATGAAATATTGGATATTGTTAACAAATGCAAAAACAAAAAGTCCACCGATTGGAATGGAATAGATATGTGGGTGATAAAAAAAAATCATAAAGTGTATTGTAAAACCTTTTACACATATCTGTAAACAGTCACTGCAAACAGGTACATTTCCACAAAAAATGAAAACTGCAAAAGTCATTCCTATATATAAAAGTGGAGACAGACACAAATGCTCAAATTACAGACCAGTTTCTCTGCTTTCCCAGTTCTCAAAAATACTAGAAAAGGTATTTGCTCATAGACTTGAGCGTTTTATAGAAGAAAACAATTTATTGTTTGATCACCAGTTTGGTTTCAGAGCAAATAGGTCAACCTCGATGGCAGTAATGCAACTAGTAGAAGAGATAGCTACAGCAATAGACAAGAAGAAATATACAGTGGGGGTGTTTATAGACTTAAAAAAAGCGCTTGACACTATTGATCACAATTTATTAATGGAAAAGTTAGAGAGATATGGTATTAGGGGAATAGCATACTCATGGCTCAAAAGCTATCTTAATAATAGATACCAATATGTTCAAATAAATAATATCAAGTCAGATTTTCTGAGGGTAACATGTGGGGTGCCACAAGGCTCAGTGTTAGGACCTAAATTGTTCAATCTGTACATAAACGATATATGTAAGGCATCTAAATTGTTAAAAGTTGTCTTATTTGCTGATGATACCAATTTATATTGCTCTGGAGAAAACTTGGAATGGCATCTAAATACAGTAGAAAGAGAATTAAACATTTTAAAGAAATGGTTTGATGTTAATAAGCTATCATTAAATTTAGGGAAAACAAAGTTTATGATCTTTGGTAATCGACAAATAAAGAAGGAAGCCAAAATAATGATCAATGATATTGAAATTGAAAGTGTGTATGAAAATACATTTCTGGGTGTGATAATTGATCATAAATTATGTTGGAAACATAAGCACATAAACCACGTAAAAATAAAACCATTGCAATATTATATAAAACTAAACATATATTGAATCAGAAGTCACTATATTTACTGTACTGTTCCTTCATAGTGCTTTATATGACCTATTGCGTGGAAATATGGGGAAATACATATAAAACCAACACAAATCCAATTAGACTTATTAACCAAGCAAACTACAACGAACCAACTAATAAATTATTCATTAAATTACATGCTTTAAGATTCAGTGATTTAGTTGACCTTAATATTGCTCAGATAATGTATAAAGCACAAAATAATTTACTTCCAAATTGTATTCAGAGAAAATGTAAAACCAAAGAGAACAACTATGAACTAAGAGGAATAGATAGATTTAAAAGAAATAGAGCAAAGACAAATATAAAAAACAGATGTGTATCTGTCAGCGGGGTAAAGCTGTGGAATAACTCTAATGAAGAATTAAGAATGTGTAGTTCCCTCTATAAATTTAAAATAATGTTTAAAAACAGGGCTGTAAACAAATATATAACCGATAAATGAGCTGTCTATATTATAAACTTTCAAATGATTAATTATTTTTTTTTTGTTGTTATCTTAATTTTCTTTTTTGTGTCACTACATTTTGTTATAAACATGTATGTATGTGTGTATGTATGTATATGTATGTGTGTGTGCAGGGCCGTTTCAAGGTATTTGGGGGCCCCAAGCACAGACACCAACCGGGGCCCCCCCAACCTCCACACCAGAAATCTCATGCCCAAACCCCCCTCCGGCCAAAAAAAAAAAAACATATCTGGCCGCGGTCCACCTTCAAGAACCACATCATATACACACAGTTTAGGTCCAACACACTTTATGTAAAAAGGAGGGCTTAGAAATGTAAGCAAAACACCTTGAGGTAGAAAGAAAAGATATGGTTAGAGATAGCATTACAATATTTTTTCTGATTTTGATATTTAGATGGATCCCAGCTGCATTGATATAGCTACCAATGCTAAACACCTCAAACTAACTACTTTACAAATTTACTACTTGTAGCTGAACATAGCAGATTTAAGTATGCTGTTGTCTGAGAATTAGACAGATGCACCTGATGCTTTAAAGACAGTGAACAGCTGGCATAGTGCATGCATGGATACTACTAGACACGTACTCACCATTTGGTACATAGATTAGAATAGCTAGCTAGCACCTCAGAGAAGCTACGCCACCTTAATCTCAACTGAAGATAAGAACGGTAGGCTGAAATACAATAAGCAGTGAATCTGGAACAGACCTGTGTTTTTTCTGTTAATATAATATATTACATTATGGAGCTATATTATCAGCCTGTTCGAGCCTGTATACTGCACTAACCTCTAACCTAATTGGTTAGCTAACTTATTCCTAGCTTTGACTGCCAGGCACGTAGCTAGCTAGCTAACATAAACATTACCCGGGACGTATATATTGTTTTTAGCCTACCTGCTGCTAAATTACACCATTTGTACAGGTAGGCCTAATTTATCCAGTGTAAATCATCACTTACCACTGTATTGTGTTTTTTTGTGTTCCTCTTCCTTCTTTTGTTTTCTCTTTTGGCTTCCTGATGGATAAATTCGCTTCATGGTTAAGTTTCATATTTGCCGGCGTCTAAAACTTGGCTGTCTGCCAGGACAGTGTCTGCCTGCCTTCAGCAGCTGGTGGGAGGGGCCCCCTTGAGGGGGATTCTGAGAACAGTGTCATTGCTCATTGACTTTGAGAATGTAAAGGGGGGCTCACACAGTTTGTCGCTGCATTTAATTCTTAACCTGTTGTTGTCTGGGGGCCCCAGGCCAGCTTGGGGCCCCAAGCAATTGCCTGGTTTGCCTGCCCCATCGCGACGGGCCTGTGTGTGTGTATATGTATGTATAGATATATATGTATGTATGTATGTATGTATGTGTAAGTATATGTATATGTATGTATGTATATATATATATATATATATATATATATATATATATATATATATATATATATATATATATATTAGTTAGGTAAAAAAAGGGTAGGCAAAATAAGCTAAAGCTTCAGCTTTTCGGTTCTTTATTGATTGTTTAAAGGCGAGATACAGGATGTGATTTATTTTTTTTTTTTTCCTTTTCTCTTTTCTTTATTATCTGTTTATGTGTGTATATGTTTTGCAAAAACAGAAATAAACAAAATAAATATTAAAAAAAGACAATAAATCTGAATCACAAAACTAATGTCAACCATTTTTTCAGAGACTTTAAACACTAAATTGACCCTGAAGATAACAGGAGGGTTAAAGAGTTTATGATAAATAACTTAAAAAACTATACTCTACAGTCTGTCTTTACTAGTTCTGTACAGTTTAAACACTGATTTCTATATTACCCAAACAAAGACAAATTGCACTCTGAATATATATGTCAATATATTTGTTTTGTCTTTTAACCCCCCCCCCCCCCCCCTTTTTTTTTTCTTTTTTCCCTTTACTCTTGAATGGCTTTTGTATAATATATTTTGCTTTATACACTGTGTTTATACACTGTGTACAAAGCTCTGCAGAGTTTCGTGGAGTGGTGTGGAAACTCATGCCTCGAACTTAACATAAATAAAACCAAGGAGATGGTAGTAACCTTCTCTCCTAAACAAAGACAGAAGGTTGAGGCAGTCGCCACCATAATACAGGGGGAGGCAGTGGAGATTGTGAAGGAGTATAAATATCTTGGGACAATTTTTGACAACATGCTGAGGTTCTCCTTGAACACAGAGGAAATACTGAAGAAATGCCATCAGAGACAGTACCTGCTCAGGAAGCTGAAATCGTTTGGAGTGAATAAGGACATTCTTACCACCTTCTATTATACCTTCATTGAAAATATTATAACATTCTCCTTCATTTGCTGGTTTCATTCCATCACCCTGCAGAATAGAAACTGTCTGATAAATGTGGTTAAAGTCTGCTCTAAAATCATTGAACGACCTATCCGTTCTCTTATCACCCTATGTGATCAGCAAACTGTGAAGTTGGCTCACAGGATTGTACAGGACCCCTCTCATATCTTGTTTCCCGAATTTGACTGGCTTCCTTCTGGACGCAGACTTCGTTGTCCGTATTGTAAAACGCAGAGGAGGAAAAGAACCTTCATCCCCAGGGCAGTCCAGCTTTTAAATGCTGAAAAATGACTGTTCAAATGAACTGATGATGGTACATTAATCTAATGGTGTATCTGTGGTTGTGTCTGTGTATTGTGTGTAGTATTTGTTGGAGGGAGTGCGTGCCCTTCTCTGAGCTACTCTTTATGCCCTTTTAAATTGCCCCTTGGGGACAAATAAAGTAATCTGAATCTGAATTATTGCTATCTATGCTGTTTAGCCAATGTTTCATAATTTAAAAAACAGAAAAATTACACACAAAAAACACACACCATTAGACTATTTTGTCACAAAATATCATATGAACTGAATTTAAATACATAAATAATGCTCTTAGATACATATGTTATAGATAATAGCAAAGTTTATTAAATATTTCATTAGTTTAACACATTTGTATAGTACATTATTCACAAATGTAATATTGGAGAGGTTAGTAACACATGGAGCTATGAATGAGCTCACGGTGTGGATACAGATGGATCAGAGGAGTGTGGAGAGAGGTTATTAACACATGGAGCTATGAATGAGCTCACGAAGTGGATACAGATGGATCAGAGGAGTGTGGAGAGAGGTTATTAACACATGGAGCTATGAATGAGCTCACGGTGTGGATACAGATGTATCAGAGGAGTGTGGAGAGAGGTTATTAACACAGTTAATAACGTAGTATTGGCACTACGAATGGTACAGGGTACGGTTCTGCTGCACCGTACCACAGCGCTAAATCCTCATAAGGGAGAGGGGGCGCTGTTGCCTTAATTAAGGAAGAATCCTCCACTCCGGCAGGCTGCTGCCCTATCACCCTTATCTGCTGCCTCTCCTCCTCCATCAGTTGCCACGGCACTACAAACTGTACAGGGGCAGGGGGCGCAAAAGGCAGTGGAATTTTATACTCCTCCTGCTGCCTCTCCTTCTCTATGTTCTTCCTCTCCTTCTCTATCTGCCTCTCCTTCTCTTTTTGCTGCCTCTCCTTCTCTTTTTGCTGCCTCTCCTTCTCTTTTTGCTGCCTCTCCTTCTCTTTCCGCAGCATCTGCTGCCTCTCCCTCTGTTTCTGTTGCCTCTCCTTCTCTAACTTCCTCTCCTTCTCTATCCGCCTCTCCCTCTGTCTCTGCTGCATTTCCTTCGATTCCTGCAGCAGCATCATCGCTTTCTGCTGCAACTGCTGCCTCTCCATCTCTATCTGCCTCATCTTTTCTTTCCGCGGGTTCTCCATCTCTATCCGCCTCTCCCTCTCTATCCGCTGCCTCTCCTTCTCCAACTGCCTCATCATTTCTTTCCGCTGGCTCTCCCTCTCTTTCTCCTGCCTCTCTTCCTCCTCCTCCTGCTCCTCCCTGCGGGATGTTTTTGTGGAGATAAGTGTTTTAAACCAGCGCTTAAAACCCATTGTCTCAGTACAGGATCTGCAGTAAGCTCAGTGTGTCTCTTTCGAACTCCAGTCGAGTCTGGTCCCGCTCCCTCATGCACGCCTCTATTTATAGGCTGACGGATGACGTCACGCACCCTCCGCGCTGCGAGGCGTTGCTAGGATACATGCGCGAGTCTATTCACAGCTGTGGCGCAACGCTGTCTCTGAAACAGTTCTCTGGACCAATCAGAAGTGCTGTCAGCGTTGCTAGGATACATGCGCGCACACAATAAAAAAAAAAAAAACGATCCTTATGATTTACTCATCAGAATAACGGGGATGTTTACTTTGAGTCATGAGGAAAATTGCACACCTATTATTATTATTTTTATTATTATTTTTATTATTATTATTAAGTTGGCTTGTCAAAGCCAACTTACTGTTCTTCTTATTAAGTTGGCTTGGAAAAGCCAACTTATTGTTATTCGTAATCTTATTCTTATTCTTCTTATTATTATTCTATTCGCGAAATTTAATCGACTACTCCTCCTACAGCTTTTATGGTAGAATCACGAAATTTTGAGGGATCGTAGAACCTATGCCACCTGGAAAACGTTATCAACTGCATAGCAACCACTTAGCAACCACTCTAGAAATGATAGCAACTGCCTAGCAACCAAATAGCAACAGCTTAGCAACCACCTGAAAAACGTTAGCAACTGCCTAGCAACCACTTAGCAATCATGTGGAATATGTTAGCAACTGCCTAGCAACCACTTAGCAACCAATTTAGAAATGATAGTAAGTGCGTAGCAACCACTTAGCAACACCTTAGCAACCAACTGGAAAACGTTAGCAACTGCCTAGCAACAGCTTAGCAACCACTTTAGAAATGACAGCAACTGCCTAGCAACCACTTAGTAACCACGTGGAATATGTTAGCAACTGCCTAGCAACCACTTTAGAAATTATAGAAACTGCCTAGCAACCACTAAGCAACCACTTAGCAACCACATGGAAAACGTTAGCAACTGCCTAGCAACCACTTAGCAACCACTTTAGAAACACCTTAGCAACCGCATAACAACACCTTAGCAACCACATAGCAACCACCTAGCAACACCTTAGCAACCACCCCAGATACCATAGCAACACCTTAGCAACCACCTAGCAACACCTTAGCAACCACCTAGCAACACCTTAGCAACCACCCTGGATACCATAGCAACACCCTAGCAACCACCTAGCAACACCTTAGCAACCACCCTGGATACCATAGCAACACCTTAGCAAACGCATAGCAACACCTTAGCAACCACCCCGGATACCATAGCAACACCTTAGCAACCGCATAGCAACACCTTAGCAACCACCTAGCAACCACCTAGCAACACCCTAGCAACCACCTAGCAACACATTAGCAACCACCCTGGATACCATAGCAACACCTTAGCAACCACCTAGCAACACGTTAGCAACCACCTAGCAACATCTTAGCAACCACCCCGGATACCATAGCAACACCTCAGCAACAACCTAGCAACACCCTAGCAACCACCTAGCAACCACCTGGTATATGTTAGCAATTGACTAGCAACCAGTTAGCAACAGCTTAGCAACCACCTGGAAAACATTAGCAACTGCCTAGCAACAGCTTAGCAACCACTTCAGAAATGATAGCAACCGCCTAGCAACACATTAGCAATCAAACGTTTAACCAAAAGTTTCACGATTTCAGCATTTAAACAAGCGTTTTTAGATTTCAGCATTTAACCAAACATTTTTAGATTTCAGCGTTTAATCAAACGTTCATAGATTTCAGCGTTTAACCAGATGTTTTTAGATTTCAGCGTTTAACCAAACGTTTTTAGATTTCACCGTTTTTGGCATTTAGCGTTTAGCCAAAAGTTAAGAGCATATCAATGACTCTTCACACTCTTCAGACGGAAAAAGCTTAGCAACCATTTTAACTTTTTAACGTTATTAGCGTTCTTTTCCAAGCCAACTTAAAGTTCGTTCACGAACTTTACCTTTTCTAGTTTTATTTATTTTTTAATTTTATTAATGTTGATTTAATACTGGAAAATTTGCTTTGTGTAGCCTACAAAAGATAAAGGATTAGTTATATATTTTCTTATTTTTTGCTAAATAACTACATTTTTACATACTAATTAATCGTCAGACTGTATTTTCTCTAAACTCTTGAACTATTTAAATAAACAATAGAACTGTTAATGCATACTGAATAATTTACCTTCTTTACAGTATAATAAACTAAATTATTAGGAGTTCTGGATCTAATTCTATTGTTTGTTTTAAACAAAAAAGTGGAGTAGGTTTGATTTAATACCTCCAACAGAAATATTATATTTCATTATAATTCTGTATTTCTGTAAACATTATATTTCGGTATATTGATTAGGGCCTAAAGTGACTTCAGGTTAATAAATACAGTCTCCTAAAAAATCTGCTGGAATGGGGGTTAAAATAAACAAAAACTCTCTATAGAAACTCTATAGATTTGCAAAATAAGTTCACGTTTTAAGAACATCAGTGATCTACACAAATAATTATCAAAAACCTTAATATAGTTTAATCTACAGATTACAACAGATAACACCAATGACCACAGCAGAGTTTATTTTCCAGGAACTGATATCAGCACTCACACAGAGAGTTAAAAACACCAAACAAGGTTATGAGTGAAGCTGACTGAAGCAATCATGTGATTTTAGATCAGCAATGAGGTTCAGAAGAAGAATCTGAAAAGCTAGTACTGTTTAGTGTGATGTTCAGTTGCTTGGTTTTAATCGTTGTGCTTCAGGTTTTAGCTATGGCTGTGTTCAGGACGGCTCGGGCTGCAGTTCTCATCTTACTTCTCTACAAAATATGAAAGTTACATAAAATTATCAATAATAAACATATATATAGTTAGCAGCAAAATATTGATTTTTATGGATTGTGATGCTGGATCATTTTTTTTTTTTAGAAATTATATTTCAGTATTGGTTGACAGTAATGTAATGTTAATGATTAATGTAAAATATTTCAGTAGCTTTTTGTGTATATGTACTTTACTTAAAGTATTTTAATTTTTTTCACTCCACTACATATAAAACAAAATTTTATAATTACTTTATAAGTGTATAAAAATAATCAAAATCAAAATAAGCTCAGCAATCTGGATCCAGAACTTGTTTTGACCTGTTGGACACACAGCAGCTGCCCAGTACAAGCCTATAAAGCGTATGCATGAATATATAGAATATACTGAGGCAGTATACAGCTTAAAAGAAATAAAATACAATTGTTTGTTTACAAAAAAAACGAATGAAAATTCATTGTACTTGCTGATTTATGTTAATGACATTTTTTAAATATACATTAGTGCCCTTTCAATGATTATTCCATTTATTAACAGTTTTTGGGGGATCTTATAATTAATTTTTTTTTTAATCAATTTCATCAACTAATTAATTTAATGCAAGGTTTATTTTTTATTTTAAAAAATGTTTTTACAAATATTTTTGAAGAAAGAAAGAAAGTGAGGAAAGGTTGGCATATTGTATGTGGTTATCCATTGTAAGGGCTCAATTAATTACATTATATAAAAAAAACAGTTTATCAAAAGTGACAGTGCAGTCTGAGTAAAAAAAATCTAATCAGATAATGCTTTAATTATAAAATTTTAATATCTAATAATAATTCGTTATTCGAAAAATAGCACAATAATAATCATGATTTAAATAGTTTTAATTTAAATAATTTTACTTCTGATAGTTTGATAACCTTGTACTTTTCCTGAAGTGGCGCTCTAAAGGAAGGGCTAATTTTATTGGAGTAGTGCTGTATTTTATCTTTAGTATCTTTACTTTAAATAAATTACTGTAGATGGTTTGGATGTTTTGTCCACCACTGGATTTCAGGCTTTCCAGGATTTTAAATTTTATTTTACAGGTTCTTCTCAAGCAGCTCTAAATCCACAGCCGCTGGTTCTCTCAGTTGAACTTGGAAAAGCTGCTCATCTCCACTGTTCACTTGGAGACCAGTCCAGTGCAGAGGTTAGGATGTGGTACAAGCAGAGACTGGAGCATTCTCCACTGGAAGTGGCTTCAAAGTTAAAAGGCAGAGATTCAGAAATATCATCCCATCCAAGATTTAAAGTGCAGAAAAATACGACAGGCTTTTCTCTCACTATTGAAAATGTTGTTAAAGAAGATGAGGGGATGTACTTCTGTGGAACCGGTGAAGGAAAAACACTGAAATTTTCAAACAGCACATTCTTAACTGTGACAGGTAATCACTTGATTACTTGATTGAAATAATATGAAAATAAGTGATAGCTGGATATTTAAAAAAATATATTTCATATTTATAAATCTATTGCTTGATGTCAGTCTCTTGTACAGTGTATTGTTTCTACTGATACTAATGTAGAACAATTATTGATAATGATTATTTGGATGGTCAACTAACATTCAAATAACATTAAACTGATTATCTTTAGAACCTAACCCTACACCTAAACATCACCCTAACCACAACCTAAACCTTAAAACATAAGCTTAACCTTAATCTCAACCTAAACCTAACCCTTAAATCTAACCCTAAACCTGACTCTTACCCTAACCATAACCATGAATCAACCCTAAAACCTAACGTAATATTAATCTTAACTTAAACGTTCAACCTGAACCTAAACCTAACCCTCTTACACTAACCATAACCTCAACCATTAATCAAACTTAAAACCTAAGCTTAATTTTAATCTTAACCTAAAACTTAAATCTAACCCTAAATCAGCTTTAACCCTAACCTCAACCATACATCAACTATAATATAAACCTTAAACCTAGCTCTAAACCTAAGGCTAACCCTAACCTCAATAATGAATCAACCCTAAAACCTAGCCATTACCTTAATGTTAACATAAACATTAAATCTAAACCTATCATTAGAATTTTAGGAGAGAATATAGAGAATCCTTTAAATTTACCTTAGACTTGCAGTAAAAGGTTATTTAAATATTAGTTGAGAATCTATGAAGCATCTATAATGGACCATCTGAATAAAGTGATACATAATTTTCATGAAATGTAATGTAGAAAATGAAATGTATCAGGTCTGTCAGGTGCTTAAAAAATGGAGATTTATTAAATGCATGATGTGCCCACTGCTATATCATGCTAATTATAATAATATTAGGTATTACTTTATACACTTTGAGGAAAAAATACATAACTGGGGCTTTAGTGCTTTAGTCAGTGGGGTGGTATCTTCAAGAGTATATATGTCAATAGATTTAAAGTTGTGATATATATTTCTAATGTGAAATAAAATATTTGACTTTGCTGTTTTACATCTGCACTGTTTATAGTTTTATTTAACAAAAAAAAAACTATATTTCAAATCTCACACTATTACATGACATTACAGAACATTCCAACATCTCAGTTCTTCAAAGTCCAGCACTGCAGTCGGTTCCTCCAGGAGAAGCAGTGAATCTTCAGTGTACGGTTCTCTCTGGGATCAGATCAGCAGAACTGAGAGTGTTCTGGATCAGATCTGCTGCAGGATCATCCTTTCCTGAAATCATCTTCACTCATCACAACAGCAGCAGCAGCAGCCGTCAGTGTGAGATCAGCTCTTCTAAACACAGCAGTGTGTACAACTTCTCCACCAACATCCCCAACAACCACCATGCTGCAACTTACTACTGCGCTGTGGAGACCTGTGGGAGGATCATCATCGGGAACGGGACAACAGTATGCTTGAGTAAGTTTTTTTTTATGGGGCAATTTACATTCAACCAAATTTGTGAATATTTTAACAGTTGTACTATTTACCAGCACTATATCAATAAATGGTTAAAAAAGGTTAAACCATTTTTAAGAAGATATACAGCTCTGGAAAAAAATAAGAGACCACTTAAATATGATGAGTGTCTTTGATTTTACCAAATTGAAAACCTCTGGAATATAATCCAGAGGAAGATGGATGATCACAAGCCATCAAACCAAGCTAAACTGCTTGAATTGTTGCACCAGGAGTGTCATAAAGTTATCCAAAAGCAGTGTGTAAGACTGGTGGAGGAGAACATTCCAAGATGCATGAAAACTGTGATTAAAAAACAGGGTTATTCCACCAAATGATTTCTAAACTCTTAAAACTTTATGAATATGAACTTGTTTTTTTTTTGTTGCATTATTTGAGGTCTGAAAGCTCTGCATCTTTTTTCTTATTTCAGGCATTTCTAAGTTCCTGCAAATAAATGTGTTAAATGACAATATTGTCATTTAGAATTTGGGAGGAATGTTGTTCGTAGTTTATAGAATAAAACAACAATGTGTATTTTACTCAAACATATACCTATAAATAGCAAAATCAGAGAAATTGATTCAGCAACTGAAGTGTTCTCTTATTTTTTCCAGAGCTGTATGTCTTTATATATGTGAGCAAAGTTTGTTGTAAAATCCTCTGTCATTAATTAGTCATTGATTAAACTGCCATTAATTAATGACCCCAATTTAATGCAACAAAAGTAACTGTTAATATTGTACAATGACAAATACATAGTTTTAAAAGATTTCCGAAGCTTTTTCTGTAAAATATTTATTTTTTACTACATTACATTCATATAGTTGTTAGGGCTCAGCCAGTTCCCGCAGCGGCCACCAGAGGCCGCCATAAACCCACCAAGGTGGTAAGAAGGGAACTGGCTGAGAGTTCATTAGAACAGGGATCATTAAGGCCACCTGAAGCCAATCACGCGTCATCAGCCTCAGCTGTGGTACCGTCTTTAAAAAGGCGAGCTTCCAGCAGACTGATGTCGCAGACTTCATGCCCTGTGACCGGTAAACGGTAGCTCCACGGAGCAAAGCTGAAAAGAAAAAAAATAAAAAAGCCTGCAAGGCTGAAAAGAAAAAAAAAGAAAAAATAAAAGAAAGCCTGCAAGGCTGAAAAGAAAAAAAAAATAAAAATAAAGGAAAGCCTGCAAGGCTGAAAAGAAAAAAAAATAATAAAAGAAAGCCTGCAAGGCTGAAAAGAAAAAAAATAAATAAAAGAAAAGAAAGCCTGCAAGGTTGAAAAGAAATAAAAGAGAGCTTGCAAAGCTGAGAAAAAAAAAAAGAAAAAGAAAGCTTGCAGAGCTGAAAAGAAAGAATAAATAAATACATAAAAGACGAAAGCCTGCAAGGCTGAAAATAAATAAAAGAAAGCTTGCAAGGCTGAAAAGGGAAAAAGAAAGGAAAGAAAAGATAAGGGAAAGCCTGCAAGGCTGAGGAGAAAAGAAAATAATTTAATTTTCTTGAATTTCTGTTTCTATTTCTGTCTTTATTTTATTTCAAACAGAGGCATTATTTGGTTAGCTTTGTTGCGCCGAAAGGGCATTCTCTTGTTTATTTTCCCCTTTTTCTTTGATGCACACATAATTATAGTAAAACCCTTTTCGTTATATCTCCGCACTTGGCTCCTCCCACACCCCTACCATGACAGAAGTCTGCGACCAAAACATGGAGCCAGCAGAGATAGAACACCTTAGAGCAGCTGTGCAGCATCAGGGGGCCTCCCTGGGTCGCCATGAAGACCTGCTCCGGCACTTAACAGAGCAGGTTTCTCAGCTGGTATTAGCCATACGGTCCGACCAAGGTGACCTGGGGAGAGTCAACCCACCCGCTCCCCCCAAGCAGATAAATAACCCCAGCCTCATGGTAGGCCATGGGGATGCTCATGTGGCTACCCCAGAGCGCTATAATGGTAGTGCAGAGGGCTGCAGAGGATTTCTCCTCCAATGCTCATTAGTATTCGAGCAGCAGCCTTCTCGCTTTCCTACAGAGCGCTCTAGGGTTGCCTACATGGTTTCCCTGCTGTCTGGGAAGGCCCTAGCCTGGGCCACGGCTCTTTGGGAGCAGGGCTCCCCTGAGTGTGCCTCCAGTGGGGAATTTTTCGGCGGCCTTGCGCCGTACATTCCATCAGCCCCCTGGAGGAGGGGAATCCTCCTCACGATTGATGGCTCTTAAGCAGGGGTCGCACTCGGTAGCCGATTACGCCATCGAATTCCGTACATTGGCTGCCGAGAGCGGTTGGAATGAGGTAGCATTACATGCCCTCTTCCTACAAGGACTTAATGGGCGGATCAAAGATGAATTGGCCACTAGAGAGCTCCCCCTGAAGCTGGAAGATCTCTATGACACCTGCATACGGTTAGACAACCGTATGCGCCAACGAGACCGAGAGCGTCAGGGAGAAAGCCGCAATAATGCCCCACGGCCATCTTGGCATCTCCGCCCTAGTCCTAACCCCGGCGCAGGGTCAAACCATCCTAAAGAGGAGCCGATGCAACTGGGGGGTACTAATGCCCCAGTAAGCAAGACCTGGGCTCCCAAGCAGCAATATCAGGGAAAAGACTAGGTCCCGCATGCTCAGGGGTGGCATGTAGGGACCCACATAAGCCCCCAGTGGTCTCAGGACTCCAGCTTAAGGCTCGGTTGTCTTGGGGCTTCAATTTGAAGGCAACCTTGTTGGCCTTTGTGGATTCTGGGGCTGCTGGGTGCTTTATAGACCAAGGCCTAATCAATGAGCTAGGAATCCCAGTGGAGGAGTTAGATAGACCCCTGCCCGTCACTGCCATCGACGGACGACCCCTAGGCTCTGGACCCATCACCCACCAGACTGCCCCACTCCAGATGCGTGTAGGCTCCCATCAAGAGGAGCTCATGTTTTATGTAACCAGGGTTCCACATTTACAGGTAGTTTTGGGGTTCCCCTGGTTGCAGAAACACAACCCTCGTTTGGATTGGGCTACGCAGACTGTGTATGCCTGGGGGCCGCAATGCAGGGGTCACTGTTTAGAGAACCTGGCCCCAGCTCAAACACCTCCTAATCCCACATCTTCTGATAGACCTGATCTGACTGGGGTGCCGCAGGAATATTGGGACCTTAAGGAGGTGTTCAGTAAGGAGAGGGCTCAGGTTCTTCCCCCCCACCGGGAGTATGACTGTTCCATTGAGCTTCTTCCGGGCACTACTCCACCTAGGGGACGGCTGTTTGCCCTGTCCCCCCCGGAAAGAAGAGCAATGGATGATTATATTCGGGAGGCTTTGGAACTAGGGTTTATTAAACCCTCCACCTCCCCAGGGGGCGCAAGTTTCTTCTTCGTCAAGAAGAAGGACGGTTGCTTGCGTCCCTGTATCGATTATAGGGGTCTCAACAGCATCACCGTTAAGGACCGCTACCCCCTGCCTTTGATGTCATCAGCGTTTGAGGTACTACAGCAGGCCACAATATTTACCAAGTTGGACCTGTGTAGTGCCTATAACCTGATTCGCATCCGGCAGGGGGACGAATGGAAGACGGCATTTATCACACCTAGTGGGCACTATGAGTACAAAGTTATGCCCTTTGGGCTTGTTAACGCCCCAGCCGTCTTCCAGCGGTTCACTAACGAGGTGCTGCGTGAGGCCCTAGATCACTACGCCTACATTTACCTCGACGATATACTGATCTACAGTCGGTCCCTCAGGGAACATGTAGGGCATGTGCGGCGGGTTCTCCAACTACTGTTGGAGAACCGGCTGTACGTTAAGCTGGAGAAGTCAGAGTTCCATGTATCCAGGGTATCCTTTCTCGGATTTGTTGTCTCCAAGGGAACTCTGCACATGGATCCAGCCAAGATCCAGGCCGTGCGGGACTGGCCGCGTCCCACCTCCCTCCGATTGGTCCAGCGGTTCTTGGGGTTTGCCAACTTCTTCCGGCGCTTCGTGCGCAACTACAGTTCTGTAGTTGCACCTATCACGGAGCTTACCCGGAAGACCCCAGGACCCTTTCGCTGGACCTCCGAAGCCCAGAGGGCATTTGAGGAGGTGAAGACGCGGCTGACATCCCCTCCTATCCTCCAGCTCCCTGACCCCGAGGAACCCTTTATCGTTGAGGTGGACGCATCGGAAGTTGGTGTGGGTGCAATCCTATCCCAACGTCTGGGTCCAGCCAAGAAGCTCCTCCCTTGCGCATACTACTCTCACCGATTAACACCAGCAGAGAGAAACTATGACGTAGGGGATAAAGAACTTTTGGCTGTGAAATTGGCTCTGGAGGAATGGCGGCACTGGCTGGAGGGTGCCACGCACCCTTTTGTGGTCTGGACAGACCACAAAAACCTGGCCTATATACAGCAGGCAAAGCGGCTAAATGCTCGACAAGCTCGATGGACATTGTTCTTTAGCCGCTTTAACTTTATACTGTCATATAGGCCAGGCAGCCGGAACGCCAAGCCTGATGCACTGTCACGCATCTGGACCCCTCCAGAGTCAGAACCCAGGATTGCACCCATCCTGCCAGACTCTGGAGAGCACCATCCGGGAGGCACAAAGGCGGGAACCGACACCTGAAGGTCTTCCCCCAGGGAGAGTCTACGTTCCATTGGCGGTCCGCAAGGAAGTAATGAGCTGGGGACACTGTTCCCCATTCTCAGGTCATCCTGGGGTGGTTAGGACCATGGACTTCCTTCGCCGGCGGTTTTGGTGGCCAAGCATGGAGAAGGACCTGCGCGCCTTCATCCAGACATGCGAAACCTGTGCCCGCAATAAGGCACCCAGGTCTAGGCCCCAGGGACTTCTCCAGCCGTTACCTATTCCTGCCCGTCCATGGTCCCACATCGCCCTGGACTTTGTCACGGGTCTGCCTCCTTCCCGGGGGAACACAGTTGTCCTGGTCTTAGCTGACCGGTTCTCTAAGGCATGCAAGTTTGTGGCTCTGCCCAAACTCCCCTCTGCCTCAGAAACTGCTCAGCTGTTGTTACAGCATGTGGCCCTAATCCATGGCATGCCTAGCGATTTGGTTTCAGACAGAGGACCCCAGTTCGCTAGCCGCCATTGGAAAGCCTTCTGCCAGCTCATGGGAGCTTCTGTGAGCTTGACCTCTGGCTTCCACCCAGAGTCGAACGGTCAGGTTGAGAGACTCAACCAGGATCTTGGCCAGACTCTGAGGTGCTTGACATCTAATAACCCTTCCTCCTGGGCTGACCATCTGCCCTGGGTGGAATACGCCCACAACACCTTGTGGCATTCATCCTTAGGGATGTCCCCATTTGAATGCCAGTTTGGGTTCGCTCCTCCCGTGTTCCCGGAACAGGAACGGGAGGCTGGGGTGCCTACTGCTGAGCAATTTGTTCGGCGATGCCGAAGGTCCTGGCAGAAAGCCCGGGTCGTCCTACTGAAAACAACCAGGACCAGGAAACAGATCGCGGACCGCGACCGGAGAGTGGCGCCAACTTTGCGGCCAGGACAGCTCGTCTGGCTGTCTGCCAAGGATCTTCCACTGAAAGTAGAATCCAAGAAACTGGCGCCTCGTTTCGTGGGGCCGTTTAAGGTGGAAAGGCGCATCAATTCAGTTACGTACCGTCTACGCCTTCCACCCCATTTACGGATTCACCCCACGTTCCATGTGTCTCGCCTCCAGCCCTTCCTATGTGGGGAGACCTCCCTAGCCACACGACAGCCTGGGCCCCGCCTTGTTGACGGAGCCCCCGCTTACACGGTGCGGCAGATTCTGGACAGTCGCCGGGTGCAGAGTAAGACCCAGTACCTGGTGGACTGGGAGGGGTACGGCCCGGAGGAACGCTCCTGGGTTCCGGCCCGGCGCATTCTGGACCCGGAGCTTATCCGGGAGTTCCGTCGGTCTCGTGCCCCTAAACTAGGGTCGTCGGGAGCCGCCCCTAAGGGGGGGGGTCCTGTTAGGGCTCAGCCAGTTCCCGCAGCGGCCACCAGAGGCCGCCATAAACCCACCAAGGTGGTAAGAAGGGAACTGGCTGAGAGTTCATTAGAACAGGGATCATTAAGGCCACCTGAAGCCAATCACGCGTCATCAGCCTCAGCTGTGGTACCGTCTTTAAAAAGGCGAGCTTCCAGCAGACTGATGTCGCAGACTTCATGCCCTGTGACCGGTAAACGGTAGCTCCACGGAGCAAAGCTGAAAAGAAAAAAAATAAAAGAAAGCCTGCAAGGCTGAAAAAAAAAAAAAATAAATAAATAAAAGAAAGCCTGCAAGGCTGAAAAGAAAAAAAAAATAAAAATAAAGGAAAGCCTGCAAGGCTGAAAAGAAAAAAAAAATAAAAGAAAGCCTGCAAGGCTGAAAAGAAAAAAAAAAAAATAAAAGAAAGCCTGCAAGGTTGAAAAGAAATAAAAGAGAGCTTGCAAAGCTGAGAAAAAAAAAAGAAAAAGAAAGCTTGCAGAGCTGAAAAGAAAGAATAAATAAATACATAAAAGACGAAAGCCTGCAAGGCTGAAAAGAAATAAAAGAAAGCTTGCAAGGCTGAAAAGGGAAAAAGAAAGGAAAGAAAAGATAAGGGAAAGCCTGCAAGGCTGAGGAGAAAAGAAAATAATTTAATTTTCTTGAATTTTTGTTTCTATTTCTGTCTTTATTTTATTTCAAACAGAGGCATTATTTGGTTAGCTTTGTTGCGCCGAAAGGGCATTCTCTTGTTTATTTTCCCCTTTTTCTTTGATGCACACATAATTATAGTAAAACCCTTTTCGTTATATCTCCGCACTTGGCTCCTCCCACACCCCTACCATGACAATAGTATGTGTATTTGAATTACACATGCAGGTAAATTTGAAGAAAATTAATCCTTATAGAATTATAGATTCAACACTATTTTACCATCATCTACTTTCCATTTAAATCTCAGAGAACACATCTATATATTTACTGTTGGGTTTGGATATTCAATAAAATACTGGCTGTATTTGCTGTAATTCAACTATGCAGAACTTTGGAAACAGATTTATATATTTTACTTAACCAATAATAGATTAAATTAACAGAAAATAAATACTGGTACTCATCTTGTTTTTTGCTGTATAATTCTTGTCTTACAGCTAAATCTGAACTCCCTCTGCTGCTGTTCTTCGGCGTGTTTTCGGGGGTGTGTGTGCTTGTAATTTGTGTTCAGGCCATTATGATTTGTAAAATGAGAAAATCTGGAGGTAAATGTTCATTGAGATCTACAATGCTGAATATTTTTTATTAATTTTAAACTCGTTTTCTTTTTTATGGAATAGAGAAAATAACGATATTTTTTTTCATCTACAGACAAACTTCAGGAGGGTGCTGTTAATGAGAGAGCTCCAAACCAGGTATTTCTTATACATGAATTATTTATTAGTTACGGTAATATCTTTTATGGGACATTTTTTATGTAATGGTTTATATGTAAAGACTATTTTTTTTCAAAGCAGCAATTTGCTGTTTTTTAAGTATAGAAATAAGTAAGTACATTTTTAATTAAAGGCTTGACTTGGATTACCTGAATAGTTCTGGGATTTAAACCCATGTCTTTGCAGCTGCTGTTATAAACATATTCATAATGCATTATGAATACAGGACTCATGGGTATTTTTAAATGATTTCAGTATTATTTCAGTAAAAATAATGTGTTTTTTGTACTTTATGCAGTTATAAACTTTGAATGTATTTGAAAGTGATGTTTCAACATAACAACAGTATTTTTTGAAAAAATCCTGAAAATGTTGTTGTTTATTTAACAAACTTTTAAACTTTAGATTTTTTGGTTGGTTTTGCTGCCAGCTAAAAAAAAATCTTTTTGTATAGAAATCTGTAATTAATGCTTTAGTTAAACGATTAACTGACAGTTTTGGGGTTTCAACCAATATCTTTGCAGATGCTGCTTCTCCTCATTCAACACTGGGCCTCAGTTTGGTTTGGGATGGTAACATGTTAAAATAGATGAGATCACAGAAACATGATTTTCATTACCTATTTTTTGCAGTTTAAACAAGTTTCTATTTTGTTTAGAAGAAAACAGAAACATTTTTATTCATATTTCGACAGATTGGTGGTCTGTAGCATCAATTAGGCAACATGAAGTAACTCATGAAATAATGGTTAAATAATTCCAGTAATTGTAATTGTGTTTATTTCCACAGAACCATAAAGATGATGAAGTGAATTACGCTCCAATACGAATTATTGACAAGAAAACCCCCAGAGTGAAGAAGGAGAAGCCTGAAGAACTGGTTTACTCTCAAGTCTCCCATGCAGCCGCTCATCGCTCACGACGCTAGAAACTAAAGTTCTGAGGCTTTATTTTTATATGAGAACCATCTGAGATTTTTAATTCTGTGTTTTATGCTTCAGTGTAGCAGTGTGGGGTCAGTATTGATTTTTTTGTACCTGTAACTGTTTTTAATGCTGGATTTTATATGGAGCTTAAAAGCAGACATAAGTATTTAAATCTGCATTTTGTATTTAAATAAAATGTTCTTGACAATGTAGTTAATCCATTTTTAGACATAAATTCAACTGGATTTTTCTCATTTGGTCTAAAATCATATTTAACTTTTAAGCTCAAAAATAAAAGTTATATTTAAGCAGTAAATTCCACTATATAACATAAAAAACAAAAGAAAACTTTATTGCAACATATTTCAACTTTATTAAAAAGTCAGGTACATTTAAATACTTAAAATATACAAAATACAGATTTAAAAGCTTCAGGTTTTCAGCTCCATAGTTTTACGTTCTCTGTTGTATTTTCCATAATGTTTACTGTTGCTAAATTATAATTCAAGTGCCTTGTATTACATTCTTCTTCTAAATTAGCACTTGTATTTGAGTAATAATAAAAATCTATCGTTTTATTTCCTGTAATACTTTCTGTTCTTTTTGAAATAAAATATCACAGTTTTATGATTCTATTTTGTGTTCTGTTCATACTAATGCTCTCTTGGGTTTTTTCCTATTGTGATACAATCTTAAACATATTGAATCATATACATTTATATTATATTGAACATTCTTGTGTGTAATTGCTCGGTTTTACCTGTAAATATACAACATTTCTGTATATTTATAGGGCTGTGTCAGGCCTACAATTCAGAAATATGATCAGTGATCAGACACAGTGCTCTTTAATTGACCTGAGGAAATCTAAAGCAGTCCACAAGAGGGCACCACAGCTCCTCACACTTTCTGCAACAATGATTATAATTATACAGCACGTTGCTTTAATAGTGTTCATTCTAAACATGTATTTAGACAAGCAGCAATTACTTGGTCAAAAAGCACTAATTTACTAACTTACTACTGTAAAAAAAACAACACTGTAAATACATAATGCAGCTTATTTTCAGAAAACCAGCTGCTTTTTCATAATGAACTTTATATTCTGTATTATCCAATGGTTAAAACAGCAGATCTGAAGTATTGACTTTGGCTCAAATAGTTTACACAAACAAAGGTAACTGAGTTTTTAGAGACAGACATATGCTGCTAATCTGCATTTACAGCAGCAAAAAAAAACAAAAACAAAATTATGAGTAATGCTGCATTAAATTATAGTGTTAAGGTCACAATACAATACGTTTATTGTCTAATCTCTTGGGTTTTATAACAGTTATGTTTTCAAACATATATATGGACTGCTACATTGAAATTACAGGTGAAAACTGTATAGATTTATGTTATTAATATTTTGTGCATGCAGCACATTTTCTTCATTTCCACCTTGGAAAGCCTTACATACCTCTAGAAGAATATGTACCACAGTTTGAAGATCGTTGTCATAGTTGATAAATATGGTATAAATATGTACAGCTATATGCATCCCTTTGTCCACTTTATGTCTAAAAAAACTTTTTAATTATTATTATTTTTATTAATGTGTCGTTGTCCAGGGTGCTGAAACAGAATTGTGCAGCTGTCCATGGTGCTGAAAACTATGTGTCTCAGTTCAAATCGCAGAAAAAATGTCTAATGCGGATCTTTTAAAGTATATAAATACATATAAATAAATAAAATATATAGTGTCACAGTTTCTCACTAAATGTCTCATAATGTATTTAATACACATAACAGTAGGTACATTATCTCGGACAAGATATATAGAGTTTTAAAGTGGGTGGACAAAGTCCAAACAAAATGCTGACTAAAATATGTGACCCATTATTTATTCTGTATTCTTTCTGCCTTTTTTGGTCAAGATATATTCAAATATTGGTGAATTTTTGGATTTTTGTCAAATGGATGCATTTGGTTATTTTGTTTGTCAAAAAGGTGGAACACACTATCCACAAAAGTAAATAAATAAAAGAAATCAGACAGACTATATTTAATGTGCCATTACCTTTACACAAGCATTAGGACACCTACACATGATAATCCCATTCTAAACCTTATAAACAGTAGTGTGGAGTCAGTCCCCCTGTGCAGTTCTAACAGTATTTAAGAAACTCAGCAGAGAACACAGAATTTTTAGCCTGTTAAAGAAGAACTTCCTAATATACACTGGTATTAAACATTACCTCTGCACTCAGATGTCACATCTAAGTATTTTGAATTCTAAAACTAAGCCTAAAAAATAAGTAAGCAGTTACTATTATTTAGAATGTACAGAAATGTGTCTCTGCAAATGATGTGAAACTTTACTGAAAAAAAACAAGACAAAACAAAAAAAATTGACCATATGTGTCCAAAATCTTGAATATGACTGTATATAAACTTTTAACCTCAAAGTAACCCAATCCCAACAAACGACTATGGAAAAGTCAGGATTGCAGTTCTGAGCTCCACCACAAGGGGGCATCTAAGTTCCTCAAGCTTCAGCACATATTCAGTCCATGGCCGTTTCTCAATCTGCGTTCTAAAGTCAGGGCTTTTCCTCCCCCCTACTCCACATGCTCCTCCTCTACTCCACATGCTCCTCCCCTACTCCACATGCTCCTCCCCTACTCCACATGCTCCTCCCCTACTCCACATGCTCCTCCCCTAATCCACATGCTCCTCCCCTACTCCACATACCCCACCCCTTCTCCACATGCACCTCCCCTACTCCACATGCTCCTCCCCTACTCTACATGCTCCTCCCCAAATCCACATGCCATGCAAGTTATAACTACCAAACCTTGCTTTAATTTATAAGTTATAACTAGCTAAATTAGCTTTATTTTATGTTATAACTAGTAAACCTAGCTTTATTTTAAAAATTGTAACTAGGTAACGTAGCGTTAATTTATAAGTTATAACTAGATAACCTAACTTTGAGTTAACTAGCTAATCTAGCTTTATTTTATAAATTATAACTAGCTAACCTAGCTTTAAGTTAACTAGCTAACCAAGCTGCAATTTATTAGTTATAATTAGCTACCTTAGCTTTAGTTTGTTATAACTAGCTAACCTAGATTTAATTTATAAGTTATAACTAGCTAACCTAGATTTAATTTATAAGTTATAACTAGCTAACCTATCTTAAATTTATAAGTTATAACTAGCTAACCTATCTTAAATTTATAAGTTATAACTAGCTAACCTAAACAAAACACTACTATGAAATGTTTCTGGTGATTAGTGTAAAACAGTAAGGCTAATATATTTGTGTTTTTTTTATTGTCTTTCAGTTAGACCACATGGGGTAATGTTGTTTAATGTTGTTTACCTGTGATCCTCCAAGTTGCTTCCAAGCTGGGAAGCTAAAAAACGCACTCCAATTGCAATACGTTTCACCTTACGGTCCTGAGAGCAATTGTGGCACTTGATAACACAGTAAGCATTCACCATTTCAGCGGATTGTACATTACATTAAGTAATCAAAACCGAACCATGCCACCAGATGTAGTATCTGCCATAGTATCCGTGTCCTAAAATCCCACAATACACTGCGTTGTTTATGTCTGCTGACATCATGATCCCTTTCTTTATATACTGCACACTGTTTTATTTATTTATTTATTTTTCATTTTTTGTCAATTTTGTGCCTCATCTTACACGTCTATATCTTGAGGATTTATATTTAAGCAGTAGAAATTATATTTAAAAAATTAAGTAAATCTGCAACTGTGATAATATAATAAATAAAAATCATACAATTGGCACTTGTTGTAAAATATTTAATTTACTGAATATAAATCAAACATTTCATGTCCTCCAAATCTTTTATCAAACATGCAGAAATTGATTACTGTTACTGATTTGAAATTATTAAGTGGTATAAAGAGTATATTATAGCAGCTACTCAAAGTGTCCTGTTGGAGTCTCCAAAGCCATGCTAAGTTTTCTAAAATAACAAATTTTACTTCAAAGAAAAAAGGGTTTTGTATCATCTACACTTGTGGCCCTTACACGAGCCAAGGCCTATTAAGGTGTCATATCTCACTTTCCCACCAGAACAGTTCTGACCTGTTGTAACAAGGTACCTGTCACCAAACCATGAGCAGCAGATTCTAAAAGTCCTGTAAGTGGTGATATCTGTCCTCTATAAGCATCAGTGAGACCTTGGGCTCTGGAAACTTATGACCATGTTAGCAGTTGACTGGTTGCCCTTACTTTGAGTACTATTGGTCGGTACTGATCACTGTATACCAGGAACAACCCACAAGACCTGTCTGATGTTCTGGAGAGGTTCTGACCCAGTTATATAGATCCTTATCCTTGTCCATGTTTTCTGCTTCCTGTCTAATTATAGCTTTAAATGTAAATCTCAGCTCTGGACAGGGGCCATTAGAACTACATACTCAATGATATTCGCATTACCTTTGTGGTTTTAATGTTCTGGCAGATAAAATATGTGTATAAACATTACTCTATTATTATTAGAATCAGAATTACTAGAATTAGTAGGGTCAAGGGGACTGAAGAAGAAATGAGTAACTTGGGATCAAAAACATAGAAACCTTCCAAACCACTCAAATGTAATGAATTAAACTCACTATTGGTCTTCTATTGGTCTCAATACAAAAGGTGAGCTACAAAATGCAAAGTTAATTATTATGGGAATCATTGCTTTTGTCCAGCCCATTTCTATATTTCTGTGTGGACTGATATCTGTATCTGATTTGTCCCTTTTTTCTTATTTGTTTGTGTTGTTCTAGTGCAGATAAAAGAAATACACATGTGAATACCCAATATATTATTTCCCAAGACAAGAAGTGGTGCAAATTCTGAATAGAGAGGACTAAATATATTCTACGCAAATAAAGGCCAACAGACAATATAAACAGCTTTAAATCCACACACATTTATGTGAAGGCCTTATGTCTTTGAACAGTTCTCTTTTTATCCCATTCAGTTCACTTACAATATAAATACAGCAGCATCTCACACTGCACCCCTCCCCTCCCTCCCCCTCGAGCTGCTACAGAAACAGAAGCACAGCCAGTCACTGTGAGACTGTGAGGCCTAACACTTTACTGCCCTCTGCTCACCCTGAGCAACCTAATCTTACACACCATCTTCAGCACCACACACATATACTGCTACAAAAACAAACTGCTAAATAAAGTGTTAAATATGCAGTCAATATACGGCCACCAACCGCAATGGAACAATAACACTTTCACACCCATATAGACACAGAAAATATAGAGCTATAAATCAACTTTACACAGATTAAACCCAATAAAATGAGGTATAACATAAGAGCAAAACATACAACATAAACAATTATAATACAGCATTAACAAAAAAATAAATATTAAGATTTATTTGGATAAAACATGCAGCCTGACTACTGTAAACCTCTATTGTCTGTTCACAATAAATTTAAAGTAAAGATTTGATCAATTCCTGCATTTCTTTAGGAAACCAGTGTTACAACCGACAGACCAACCAACTTACAAGCTAATGGCTAACTCCAGCCGGCCAGCAGTTCCATCTCTCCATCTCTCCAACGTTTGCTCCCTGCCGAACAAGATTGACTATCTCCGGCTCCAGCGGACATCCCAGCGCGAGTTCAGAGACTGCTGTGTGTTCGTTTTCACGGAGACATGGTTAACGGACTCCATCCCGGACTCCGCGATTGAGGTGAGCGGCTTGCTATGCTACCGCGTGGACCGCGACGCCGGCCTCTCGGGCAAAGTACGTGGAGGTGGGGTGTGTGTTTACATCAACACAGCATGGTGTAACAACGCTGCGCTGATCTCCAGCTACTGCTCGCCGCTGGTGGAGTTTGCTGTAGTCAGAGCCAGGCCATTCTACCTGCCCAGAGAGCTTAGCAGCGTCTACATAATAGCAGTGTATGTAGCACCCAGTGCTAATGCTAATGCTAATGGTGCTAATGCTAACGCTCTGCAAGAACTGTACACTGTTATCTCCAAACTCCAGAACTCACACCCGACGGACTGTTTATTGTTGCTGGTGATTTCAATCACAGTAATCTGAAGGCTCTGCTCCCCAGCTTTCACCAACATGTGGATTTTCCAACCCGTGGAGCTAACCTGCTCGATTGTGTGTATACTAACATTCCCGGTTCGTACAGAGCAGAGCCCTGCCCCCACTACGGCTACTCTGATCATATCACTGTCATGCTCATCCCAGCATACAGACAGCTCATTAGACGTGCCAAATCAGAGAAGAAGCAAGTTACAACCTGGCCTCCAGGAGCCATCTCTGCTCTTCAGGACTGTTTTGAGCACACTGACTGGGACATGTTCAGAGAAGCTGCTACTTCTGATGACTCCATCAACCTGGAGGAGTACACAGATTCAGTGACTGGCTACATCAGCAAGTGCATTGAGGATGTTACTGTCTCCAAAACCATCACATCCCGCCCCAACCAGAAGCCGTGGATGACTGCAGAGGTGCGTGTGCTGCTGAGATCCCGAGACAAGGCCTTTAAGTCAGGGGACAGGGCTGGCCTCCGAACAGCTAGAGCCAAGCTCTCCCGGGGGATCAGAGAGGCAAAGCGCACCTACGCAAAGAAAATCCACGCCCACTTCCAGGACACTACTGACACTCGGCGCATGTGGCAGGGCATCCAGACCATCACCAACTACAAGTCACCCTCCCCTGCTTGTAACAGTGATGCCTCCCTTCCAGATGCACTGAACTCCTTCTACACAAGGTTCGAAGCACAGAACTACATGACAGCAAGGAAGACTACACCTCCTCCAAACGACCAGGTACTGTGCCTGTCCTCAGCTGAAGTGCGGAAAACTCTACTCAGAGTCAACCCACGGAAAGCCCCAGGACCAGACAGCATACCTGGCAGAGTGCTCAGAGGATGTGCAGAACAACTCACGGATGTTCTCACGGACATTTTCAACATCTCTCTGAGTACTGCAATCGTGCCGACGTGCTTCAAGACGACCACCATCGTTCCTGTGACGAAGAAGTCTCAAGTGTCCTGCCTTAATGACTACCGTCCCATTGCACTTACTCCCATCATCATGAAGTGCTTTGAGAAGCTGGTCATGAGGCACATCAAAAACCAGCTCCCGTCCTCACTGGACCCTCTGCAGTTTGCGTATCGTCCAAACAGATCAACAGACGATGCCATCTCTACTGCGCTCCACCTGGCTCTCACCCACCTGGACAACAAAGCCTGCTATGTTTGAATGCTGTTCATCGACTTCAGTTCAGCATTCAACACCATCATCCCTCAGCATCTGATCGGAAAACTGAGCTTGCTGGGCCTGAACTCCTCCCTCTGCAACTGGGTTTTAGACTTCCTGACTGAGAGACCACAATCAGTCAGGATTGGAAACAACACCTCCAGCACCACCATACTGAGCACTGGCGCCCCCCAGGGCTGTGTCCTCAGCACACTGCTGTTCACTCTGCTGACTCATGACTGTACTGCAAAGTACAGCTCAAACCACATCATCAAGTTCGCTGATGACACAACTGTAGTTGGCCTCATCAGCAAGAACGACGAGTCAGCATACAGAGAGGAGGTGCAGTGGCTGACGGACTGGTGCAGAACCAACAACCTATCTCTTAACGTGGATAAAACCAAGGAGATTGTTGTTGACTTCAGGAGAGCTCCAGGTGTCCACCACCCGCTGAACATCAAAGGCTCTGCTGTGGAAATTGTGGATAACACCAAGTTCCTCGGTGTTCACATTGCAGAGAACCTCACCTGGTCCCTCAACACCAGCTCCATAACCAAGAAAGCCCAGCAGCGCCTCTACTTCCTGCGGAGACTGAGGAAAGCACATCTCCCACCCCCCATCCTCACCATGTTCTACAGAGGGACTGTAGAAAGCATCCTAAACACCTGCATTACCGTCTGGTTTGGGAATTGCAACACCTCAGACCGCAAGACCCTACAGCGGATAGTGCGGACAGCTGAGAAAATCATTGGAGTCTCTCTTCCCTCCATCACCGAGATCTACACCACACGCTGCATCCGCAAAGCCACCAGCATTGTGGACGACCCCACCCATGCCTCACACGGACTCTTTGCTCTGATGCCGTCCGGCAGAAGATACAGGAGCATCCGAGCCTCCACTACTAGACTCTGCAACAGCTTCATCCACCAGGCAGTCAGACACACTCGCACAAAACTAAACTGTACACCCCCCCCCCTTTACACTCACAAAGAACTGAACTTCACCCACACACACACACAGTCAGCACACAGAGGCTGACATGACTTTATTTGCTGCACTCTTAAAAACTATAAACTCTACCTCAGTAACTGCTGTGATTATATATGTTCTATATGTTACAGTATGTCACACATCTCTGCACCTTATCCCCACTATACACTTTATTATACCGTATCGGTACTGCACTGTCCTGTCTTTAAATTGTCTCGTCTTTTGTATTTATTGTATTTATTGTTATTTAGTGTTATAATTTTATAATTTTATGTTGCACTGTCGTCACTCCTGCACTTTATGTTGTCTATTGCTTGTTGTTCTATGTTGCACCATGGTTCCGGAGGAACGTAATTTCATCACACTGTGTACCTGTACTCAGATGTAATGACAATAAAAGCCTCTTGACTTGACTTGACTACAGTAGAACAGTTGTGCTATCGTGTTGAACTGTATATTTTGCGGACGGACCAAAATGAACATTTTAGTTTGAAAGCAAAACAAATTAAACTTTTTTTGCAAACTAAGCATCTGCTTATATATACAATATATTTACACTATATTGCTGAAGGTACAGTATCTGCTCGCCTGCCTTGATTTTGGTAATGCTTCGCCATGGAAGCCCATTCCATGAAGCTTTCTACACTCTGCTGTTCTTAAGCTGAACTGAAGGCCACATGAAGTTTGGGCGTCTGTAGTGATTAATTCAATCAAGTGAAATGTACTTTAAAAAATAATGCTTTTTACATCTGATGTCACAAAGCAGCTTTAGTGCAGGACAGAGAATCAGACAAAACACTGAACCAATAATACAATAACAATCCCCAGTGAGCAACAGAGGCAAGGAGCTACTACCTCAGAGCTGGAGGAGAAAGAAACCTTGGGAAGAACCGAGACTCACATGTGCTGTCATACACTTGAGGAATTAGATGGAATTAGTATTGAATGGATTTATGGAGAACAGATAATATGCAACATTATCTGAGTGTGGAAAATGACTTATATATAACTGCCTAACTAAAGAGAAAGAGCCAGAAGGTAACATAGACACGGAGGCACCCTGAAACACTGGCATCCACCCATTTGCAGTGGGAGAACAACAGCACCAGCATCTCAGTTTACCCCAATTCCTTATGTCCATAAACCCTTGGATCTACAGCCTTTATCTAAGAGTTAACATTAATTACCTAAACTAAACTAAATAAATAAGTTAATCTAAAAGACTGAGATTGTGTCTGAGTCCCTAACTATTTTTGGAAGGCTTGACATTTTACGTGGCCTACCACTTCATATCTGTGTTGCTGTTGTTCTCAGTCGCTTCCAGATTGATATAATAGCACTCACAGTTACTGTAGACTGTTTAGTAGTGAAGAAATTTCACTAATAGTACTATATCTTAAATTTCCATTAAAATGCAGGCAGGATATTTAAAGATAACATAAAAAGTTATCAGTTTTATTTGATTTACAATATTTACATATTTGTAACTCTCAGGAAATAAAACTATTAAGCTTAGATCACCAAGAACCACTGGTATAATAGAAGTTACAGTATAGAACTATAAAATACTTGGGCAGTGAGTGTAGAAACTAGAATGTGGAGTTGTTAAAACGTTATAGCTAATCAGTGAATTCTTTACCAGAGTAAAATCTACATCAGATGTTAAAGTGAAATATAAATGTGCTTCTGCTGGCACTTGTGATGATTTTCTAAGAAAGATAATGCATGTTCTTTCTATATATTCTTAAATATCATGCTTTATATTCTGTTGTAGACATTATTAATATATTTTACCTTTATATTATATATCAGCATGCTGTGCTGAAGCTGTCGTGCGACTTCTGATGAGAGAAGTAGCGGAGCATCCTGTGGAAAGTTTGAGATGAGTGAGATGATTGTTTTTCTGAGAACTCTGGTCAGGGTGGTCTGAGAGGTCTGCAGAGATACAGCACAACACACACATGCAGCGGGTAAAAGAGCAGGGTGTGGAGGACTTAAGCAGAGCTGCGAAAACCACCAACAGTCCAAACAGCACCCAAAAGCAGAGACAGACACTGATGCGTCAAAGCATGAAACATCACAAGCACGCACGTGCACACACACACACACACACACACACTATACAGAGGTGTGAAAAAGTTTCCCCCTGCATAATATCTTATTTTTAGATCTTGAAAGGCAATTTAAATATAATTATAATAATAAAGGATTCAAAAGACTTTTTCACTTTATATATAAAATTAAGCTCATCACAATATGTATATAATAAGCTCAGTAATTTATTGTGGTAGCCAAAAAAATATAGAATATGCTGTTTTGGTGACTGTACAAAAAAAAATCAGTGTTTAATGGTGCTATATCACAAAAAGGCAAAACTACGCTTAGGAATATATTGATTTGCAGCTGGAACAGATTGTAAATTCATAGTAATGTAAACTTTTATTGCTGACACTGCATTTATTGAATAAAGTGTGTACTTAGGGTATAGTGGAAAAATCTGTTTTCATTCTGCTGCGTTATGCTACTCTGTAAACTCGGTGATGGTGGCCTATGAGAGCTTGATCTGGGGGAGGGAAGGTGGGCCTACTAAATAGATAAGGCCAGCATGTTCACCTCCTCCTGCACATTGGAGGATCTGCGGTGGAAGTGGTAGACAGCTACAGGTATTTGGGTTTGCACCTCAGTAACAACCTCACCTGAAGCAAACAACACTTTCACTCTGGTCAGGAAGGCACATCAGCAGCTCTACTTCCTCAGGAGGCTGAGACGAGCTGGACTCGGGAGCTCAGTCCTCACCTTCTTCTACAGATGTGTGATGGAGAGCGTTGTGTGCTCCAGCATCAACGTGTGGCATGGAAGCTGCTCCGCTGCAGACAGGAAAGCCCTGAAGATCGTGGGTAAGGCTGCACAGAGGATTGTTAAAGTCAGCCTGCCCAGAACCACAGACATCTACACCTCCAGATGCAGAAAAAGGGCCTCCAGCTCAGGATTCCTCAGGCAGGAGTCTGCGGAGCTTCAGGTGCAAAACTATAAGACTGAGAAACAGCTTAATTCCAGAAGCTGTAAGACTCTTAAACTCCACCTAGCCAACACACTGCACTGACACTTTAAAAGGAGAATTACATATTTGAACAACACTATATTTTACCCACACACTTTTTACCCAATTTTACCCAACACTTGCACTCTGGACTTCATGTTGCTTCTACTTTACTACTCTGCTTTATATTTAGTGTTCTTATCTTGATATCTATTTTATTTGATATCTTGATATCTTTGTCATTTGCGCCGGCAGCGCAATGACAAAGCTGCATGACCGAGGGTTCAAACCTGCGACTTTCCGCTCATTGAGGCAGTGATTTAGACCGCTAGACCACTCGGCTCCCCAACAATTGCTCTTTCAAGCTCTGTAATAAAGAGAGTTTATATGTTCTATATGTACTAAAGCTAGAGCAGAAATAAATGGTCAGATCCTCCTTCTGTTAACAACGCAATGGATATAATTAAAGGGAAGGTCTATTTTGATTATATGTGACGGAGGCCATGAATAAAAATAAAGCACTGTTAAACTGTGGTGTGGTAATTATTTTTAACACTTTTTTTACTGGGCTGCAGATCTTGCATGATAGAGTACTTATATATTTACAAAAGTGAAGAACTAAAATGTAAACTCACAGACTGACAAACAGACATTTGAGTTCAAGCGATTAACATGTGTAACAGCAAAGAAGGCAGCAAAAAATGTGTTACTTTACACAAATAAACACACATTTATAATTACTGCTGATCTGATTAATTTAACATAAAAAATAATATTGGGATCTTTGCAAATAATTAATATAAATGATTTAAATATTTTGAATCTTTAAAATTTGCAATTGAAAAAATATATAGTATACATATACAGTGATGTAAAAAAGGCATTTGCCCTCCTACTGATTTATTTGTATTATTTGTATTTATTAACATAGAAAATCTATTCAAACCAACTGGCTCTGTGTGAAAAAGTGCAATCAATGAGTCTTTGACATCTCTGTGGAGGAATTTTGGTTCACTCTTCTTTGTAGAACTGTTTTAAGCTCAGGCGTACTTGGGTTCTGAAGCGGAACAGTGATCGGATGCATACAAACAAGTGCACCTCAGAATGGCTCAAAACAACAAAATGAAGGTTTTGAAGTGGCCTAGTCAAAGTCTGGGCCCTGTACACTCTCAATGTCAGTGGGACCCTATCATTGTCAGTACACAAGGAACATGGGAGGAAAAAAAAAACAGGATTTTCATGGGCCCCTCTCCGTAAAAATCTGTGACTGTACATAATTAATCAGAACATTTATTTTACATTTAGTCAAAGTTCTAATATTTGTTTAGAATTGTTTAATGTCTATTTCTAACAAATTGATCTACAAATACATGTCTCTTAGCACTGTTTAATATGGATTGAAGTTTGCAGTATTTATTCAGGCCCTTTGCATGCAATGATTTTTTTTCATTGATCTACAAAAAGTAAAGTATGTCTAGTGTAATATTATAATATGTAAATGTACCCTTAATCACCTTAATTTTAAAATAGCATTACAGAATTCCAATATATTTTATAACTAATAAGGTATTATAAATAAGTCATTATTGAGGCGGGTCATAAGTAGAAGAGTTTCTCAGATAAGTAATGTTTTGTGTAATTATGAAGTTACACTGTTTAACAGTGTTCAGTAAGTAAGTTTTGACTTCTGCTGGCCAATGAAGATCACAGAACAGGTATATGAAACCTGAGCTGAACCTGAGAGGCTTCAGCCAATCAAACAAAAAGCTTTGAACACAACTGGCTTTAAATCTTCTGCTTTACCCATAGAAGATTTTACTGCTTCTATTGTTTTTACTATGGACTCAGGTCAGGTCTGGATTCTTATTCTGTGTTTCTACGAAATGAGTAAGTTTTAAAAGATTTTTAAAAACTGAAATTATAAATTTAGAACAAACAAACCATGTTGTTAGAATTTAAGAGTGTTCTTTTTGTATTGGATTGTATTTAATTTATTCACCTGCCAATATTATTACAAAAAAATTAAAAACAATTATATGATCTCCATTAATGTTATGTCAAATTCTTGCATCTCCATATTTGCAATTTCTCACCTTTTTACATATTTTAAATCTGATTGTTTTATGAGAACAATTTAATTCAAAGCTGCTCCCAACTGACTTTGAATTAAATCTTATTTACTTCGACTTTCATTAAAATTATTAAAAGGCATGTTCCTCTTCCTGTAAAGTTGAATTCTGTATGACAGTGATGATTGTCACTGTTGAACAATCTTTATATTTCTATTTTTGCTGCTTACTTTCATTTTTGTCATAATATAAATCTGGCAGTTGTAATTATTATTGTGCCCAAATGTCATGATAAAAGGACCAATAAAAATACATAAAAAATTTAATAGGAACAAAATGTTTTTACATTGACTTTCATACATATTCATACTGTTGACTAGGAGTTACTGTTTAGGAGAAATACATTTTTGTCTTTATAATTATGTGGTTACATAAACCAATAGAAATTCTCCAAAATAACATGGTTAACAATGTATTATTTTCACACTGACTTCCATTTAAATTTAAGTGCTCTCATTTTGGAATAATACGTTTTTTGCATGACAGTAATGATTGTCACTGTCTCAAACATTGTCTCAGTGGTTGCGCTATTTTTGTTGATTAATTTTTTTGTGCTATTGTAAGTCGTTTTAATTGTGTCCAAATTTCAAAATGAATGGACAAATAGTAATTGTCCAAACTTTGATTTGGACTAAAATAGTTTTCTCTAAAGTAGTATTCACTGCATACAAGGACCCATTTAGAAATCACACTGCTGAAATTATTCTGCATTGAGGAGTGGGAAAAGAACCAGAAAAGAAAAATTGAAAAATACATGGGGGTGCTAACTTAAAATTTCTTATGTTTAAAATTAATTTCTTCCATTTTATTTGTTCTGTTATACAAGCTCAATTTCTCAGTACTGTTTAAACAATGCTCAAATAGTCCATATGATAAAATATGTTTAAAAAAAGCATTTACATTTTTTTATAAAAAGTTTTTTTTCATTGGCTTTCCTAATTTTTTACATAACTGTATAGGGGTTTTGTCCATCAGTGGCTATGTATGATGTATATATAATAAAATAATTTCTTTATTGTTTTGTAGTTCCTAAAGCGATGATGGCTCTTTATCAGCAGGAATCATTAGTCATTGTTGAGCATGGGGAATCGATCACGCTTCAGTGCACAATTGGAAAAAAATCCAGTGATCTTTTTCTTTGGTACAAAGAAAGACTGGGACACACTCCTCAGCAGGTGGGAATGGTGGGATCATATTCAGATCCTATAATTTTCCCACCATTCCATCACTCTGGTTTTAAAATAGAAAGAACTGAAAATACGATTTCTCTGACGATTCTCCGTGCTACTAAAGAGGATGAAGGAATGTACTTCTGTGGATTATCTCTAGTGAATGTGATCACATTCTACAATGGAATGTTTCTAGCTGTTTCAGGTAATTAATTGTTTCACCTATTCAGTTACATTTTTTACAGCAATAAAAAACAAATACACAAAGTTGAAATTCATTCAATGCATTACATCTGGGATTTCATTGAATAAAATGAATGCTACTAGGTAATATTAAACAATTATAGCACATTATGACAGATTAATAATAATAGTGTATTATGTTTATGATCATTATGTCTTATTTAAGCTCAGGTTTAAACTGAGAAAGGTTCCTCATATACAATGTAGTTAAAAGCCACATATAAAGATAAATACTATCTATCTATCTATCTATCTATCTATCTATCTATCTATCTATCTATCTATCTATCTATCTATCTATCTATCTATCTATCTATCTATCTATCTATCTATCTATCTATCTATCTAACTGGCATTTAGCTAGTCTATCTAATTGACTACCTAACTACCTAACTAATGTTATCTAACTAGCATTTAGATAGCTGTCTATTTAGCTGTCTGACTGACTGAATAACTAACTAAATATCTAGCTAACTAACTAACTAACATTTAGCTAGCTAACTAGCTAGCTAATTAGCATTTAGCTAGCTAGCTAATATGCAATTAGCTATCTAACAATCTAACTAAGTAAATACCTAGATAACTAATTAACTAACTAAGAAACTAATTATCTGGCTAACTTACTAGCATTTAGCTAGTTAGATAACTATCAAACTAGATAGCTAGCTGGCAAACTATTTAACTAACCAGCTAAGTATGTAATTGACTAACAATTAGCTTGCAGTACTTAGCTTAGATTCTAAGCTTACAGTAAATAAACAAAAGCGCTTTACTCACCCAAACAGTTTTCAGGGCAGAAATCTGAGTAGATTAAAGATTTAAGTCCAGTGCTCCATTGACTTTGAAAGAAAATGTTTTTTTTTATTTATTACAGTTTTGTTTACTTAGGTGTTCCCCAGCGACAAGACCTGAGGATTTACTAGCCTTAAAATAATAAATATGATTTATTTTGTAAACATAAAGCGATAAAAGAAGAAATTGAAGAAATACTTAAAAAATAGTTTATTAATTATTCAAACAACAAAACATTAATAAATTAATGGGGCAAACAATTGAAAAAAATAATTTTAAGAAAGATGTGACTTTTATTTATTTATTTTTTACAGTTCCTAAGAGAAGTGACCAAGCCTTGTATCTTGTACTTTGTTCCAGCTTTGTAGCTATAGGCCATAGCTAATATGTTTTAATAAGAACATTTTATAAAAACAAGGTCACTAGTGCTCTAATCATTTTGCTGTTGTCTCAAACAGGTCCCCCAGATATGAACTATAACATCTCAGTTCTCCAAACTCCAGCACTGCAGTCGGTTCCTCCAGGAGAAGCAGTGAATCTTCAGTGTACGGTTCTCTCTGAGATCAGATCAGCAGAACTGAGAGTGTTCTGGATCAGGGGTGCGTTTCCCGATAGCGATTGTTCTTAGGGATTTAAGAACAACTTTAAGAACGACTTAACTTTAAGAACGCCATTTTTCCGACTGTTTCCAGAAGCCACTCTTAAGTCTCCATACTTACGAAGGACCTTTAAGTAGCACTTTGGTGGCTCCGCCCCCGTGTCTGTGAGGTTTAAGGCAAAGCCAGATGAAAACTAGACCACCGATTTATATACAGTTCTTCATTATTAAGCCACAAAGGTATAATTTTGTATGATATAAAAAGCCAAATAAAATATATTTACTTATTTGTTTACTACTACGACTGTCAGACTGGGGAAAACCGTTAATTTAATCCATATGTGTGTGATATGTGTGAATAAAAATTATATTTGTAGGTAATTGTAACTTTTTCTTCACGTGAATACGATTATTTCAACCATATAATAAACCCAAATACTATGAATAAATATGCGCAGGTTAATAAATTAATTTAAATAGTCTGGAATTTAGTCTTTTTTTTATTGTTTATTTTTTTATAAATACGTATGCTGAATGCATCTTTAAATGCATTTTTTTAAGGATCAAAAGCGGCCTCTTTCGTTTTTGAGTCAGAACTGCACGTGGATTCCACGTTAAGAAGAACTTAGTTATTTACGAGTGGGTCAGACCACTCGTAAAGTTACGAACGAGTTTAAGTACTACGTTAGTTACGAAGGCTTTCGGGAAACGCTCGTAATTTTAAGATTGTTCGTAAGTACGAAGTTACGAAGTACTTAGCGTTAAGAACGTTTTGGGAAACGCACCCCTGATCTGCTGCAGGATCATCCTTTCCTGAAATCATCTTCACTCATCACAACAGCAGCAGCAGCAGCCGTCAGTGTGAGATCAGCTCTTCTAAACACAGCAGTGTGTACAACTTCTCCCCCAACATCCCCAACAACCACCATGCTGCAACTTACTACTGCGCTGTGGAGACCTGTGGGAGGATCATCGTTGGGAATGGGACACCAGTAGATCTGAGTGAGCATTAGAAATTATATATTATAACAGTAGAAGCAAATAAACCCCAGAATCCAAACCTTAAGAATGCTTGTCCTGTCAACCAATCACCAATCCTAGTTGTTATTAACATGATTTTATGTGTGTTAAGGTTTATCAATGTACAATGTACAGTAAATGTGAGTATCACTTTAGTGTTCATTATAGATGGCTCATAAATGCTTAACTAACATTCAACTAACATTAACCTGCATGTCTATTAAATGCAACTGAACTGAAGGTGAAAGTAAATTATCATTTCCGTTTCAATATTTGATTTAAATATTGGCATTGCTTCAAACCTGTAGTTTGACTTCTTGCAAGTGAAAATGATTACTCACGGATAGAATAAAGGAAAGCCTAGGACAAGATTGGTTGTTTGGTTAAGGGTTGGTGGGCTTGAGTGTATTATCTTTTTGTGTTTAGTTTTTCTTTATTTTTTCCAACAGTGCTGCCTGTGAGCTCCTCAATTATGTGTTTTGCCATTGCTTTGGGAGTGTGTGTGGTTGTGATCTCAGTTCAGGCAATTGTGATCTATAAAGGGAAAAACTGTGATCACTGTGATGGTAAGTATGCAGATCTTCGTTTGTGTTTGGTATTTTGTAATGACGGTAGTATTTGGCTTCTATAATGTAATTGAGCTGTAATATAGCCTGGGTAGATCGATAAATGACTGTGCTGGGCTTAGTTTTACAAAAGCCTTTTAGTGCTAAGATGACTCCTAAACGGTCAAGCGAACATTACATTGAATATTCCCTCTACAAAAATGTTAACACTAAGATGCTTTTGTGAAACTGGTTCCAGACCTGTCTTTTTATCTCAGTGTTATTGAACTACTAATGCATGAGTAGACTGATAAATCAATGTGATCTTCAGCTATATATCTAAGCTCTACTAAAGCATGAGTAGACTGATAAATCACTGTGCTCATATCAGTTATTTATCACACTGTTACTGAGCTCTACTAAAGCATGAGTAGACTAATAAATTATTGTGCTGATCACTTTAAAACTTGAAAAAATTATATTGATACTTTACGTTTTGACATTAAAGACATGAACAATCATGCTTATTTTCAGGTAAACAACATCAAAGTACTGGCACAGAAATGGCAGCCAATGAGGTATGTTCTTTCTCGTCTTACATATACAAGTTTATGAGGTCCTGTAGTGTTAAATCTCAAATGTCCATTTTCACAGGTTTCTGATGCTGCAGAGCTTAACTATGCTGCTTTACATTTCTCCAAGAAGAAATCCAAACATGGGAGAAGGAAGCAGCAACAACTCAGTGTATATTCTGAAGTGACGTACTCCACCAACACTGACAAAAGAATAACTCAGTAATAATGCTTTTACCAGATAGAAGTACTTTTGATATTTTTTGCATTTTTAACATACTATAAATGTGTAATGATGTATAAAAAATACCTTATCTCTTTTTTGATCCTGTGAACTGACTGATACACATAAATATTTTCTATATTTCTATATTCACCCCTGAATCCCAGTGTGTTTGGGTGGTGCTCAACTGTGATAGGCTGATAAGGCAGAGATAGTGAATGTCAATGATGCATTTTGGACATAATGAAGAGGAAACTTTTGCAGCTGGCCATGGCATATCTGTTTCTTTAAGATAAGCTCTTGAAATGGCAGCAGTATGTGAATGAACATTGTCCTGTTGGAATAGTGCACTGTAGTGTGGCTAGGCAGACACGCCAACGCTGCATATTTTTTTACCCTGCCGGTGTGTTTTCCTCCCCCGCCCTGCTCCTCTAGCCCTACCCACAACCCCACCACCCGCTCAACCGCTGTTTTTTCCTTTCTACAGAAGAAAGAACACTTTAACTTGAGTTTGATAATTCCCTGTTAAGAAAATAAAAAGCTTGAGTTTGTCCAACTGTCTCTGTCTGGTTCTGGTCCTTATCTGGCTCGCTGGTGACAAAACTTAAATGTTTCATTTGTGGTTATTGATTGGACACATTCTGTGTATTGGGCGATAGTCAGGACTGCTTATAACTTTTTTTATATACTTCTCTCAGCGTGTTTCTCCACAACCACACAACCAATCAGAATTTTTTCTGAATTTCCCAGGAGCAAATCAGCGCTCCGAAGGCAGATGCTGAAGATTTGAGGGCTGATTAAACAAAACTTTCTCAGCTGCGTTATCATGGCGAGGGAACGCGAAACGAAGAAAAGTACATTTGAAGAGGCGCTGTCAGCTTATAAATCTGCTGTTTGGGAACATTTTGGCTTCAGCGTTGAGTATGAGGAACAAAGCAAAAAGACAGTCAGGAGACATATAAATAGCAATACATTTTGTGATTTGAATTCATCTGTGTCTTTTTTCTATTTAATATTGGCTCTGCAAGTGTGAGTAGTAGCACCTTGTTGAGTTGAAATAAAAGGGCTTAAAATGTACTGCATGTTGGAGCTAGAAAATATTATTATATTGAAACCGAACCGATACCGCGGCCCAAAAAATGCGATCCGAACCGTGGCCACACTGTGCCGTTGCATCCCTACCCCCTACCATTCTGAGTCACTTCACTCTAAGTTTCTTTCCTGTCTTCTGTGTGCAACTATTTTTTTCACGATGAGTATACAGTATACTGGTATATTTTTAAACGTGTAATATTAAATGTGAACAATTGGGAGTCTATTAAATGGAAATATATGAATTTGATTCAATCTTAAAGGTCTGTGGAGTGGCCAGAGAAGAACAACAGTTTTTCTGCTCTTACTCATGAATATTCATGACATGCAAATGTCTCACATTTGATTGTCAGCGCTGTAATTCTCCCTCCATGGTGTGGCAGTGGTGAGACCATGAATCCTAATTTAATCTGAGTGACCTATTCTCACGGTTATAGTTTCTAGAGAAATGACATCTTTAAACTTTATTGTTGTCAAGAATGGAATTACTGGGGAAATTCTCTCTGATTTAACCACAGTACTATGGACAAATCAGACAGAATTTGGGTTTTTAAAAAATAAATATTTAAGATATAGGGTTTTATAAAGATTTGAGTTGAGTGCAGTTTCAAGGTGGATTATTTGGTTTAAGTAAGTATAGTTGATGAAGGGATGAAACGAGTGGAGGTGGATGATCTAGTTCAACATGAAGATATAGGAACAAGGAACGTGTTGACCCTTTCTGAAAATGTTATAAAGTGTAGTTCCTGTCTCAAAATTCTGTTTTCATAACTCCAATTAGTGTTTGTCACTTTTGTGTTTTCTGTTTAAAACAGTGTTTTCTCTTTTGTGGTCTAGTTATTTTTTTAAATATTTTTTTATTAAGCCAACAACAATCAATATTGCTACATTCCTGCACAGTCTGTTCATTTCTAAATTAATTTTTAAAGCACACGTTATACAGGACAGATTGTCAAATCGCTGGGAGGCAAAAAAAGAAGAAAAGGTTTTCATTCACTGGGTTGAGCTCTGTATCTTTCAGTACACTTGCAATGCCTATGGTTTGCAACCCTTTGCTTTTGACAAGTCTCTTAGGGCTTCTGGTGGAGACATAGAGATAAGCACATTAGGCATGATGACACCCTGTGACTGTCAGCAGCCAATAAATCTCTAGATACCAGCAGACTAACACAGAGTTTTTAATACAGTGGTGTGAATTGCTTTCTTTTCACCTTGCTTCTAATAAATGCTGCTTATTTTCTGATGATGTCTTCAGCCTGGCTTCTCTTTCTCTTTCTGCAGAAAATATGTAAGTTTTTGAATGATTCACTAATGTATAATGAAGAAGTCAGTCCTGTAGAAACTGTTTACAGCATTTTGCTGCAGATTTTGCTGACTTTACTGCAACTCATCAAGGTCAAAATATCAGTTTTTTCAGGAAGCATATATTTCACCTGTAAATGACATACCAGTAATTTTAAGATTTCTTTTTAAGCAGTTTAAACAAGAATCTGTGTTTGAAAATATATTTTAACTTAATTTCCAAATCAGTAGTTTTTATTATTATGAAGAGAGAAGGAAATTTTTATATAATCAATAACTGTATATAAACACAGAAAGCTACAGCAGGTTAGATCATCTGAAGCTGAAATGTACAGCGAACGGCAGTCATTCGCTAATTAGTTTAGCAGGTGTAAGCTAGTGGTTGGTTAGATCAGCTTGCTAACACTAGTAAAGATAATTACTAACTAACCATAAGTAAAGATGTAGTAACTGATGGAATGTTGAACAATGGTCTTGAAAGTTTTATAATCATCAGTTTTTAGCTGAGTAGAGTAAAAGGAAAGGAATAGTACTAACTGTTTTATTTAACTAATACAAATAACTGATGTGGCAAAAATGTGGCATTCAAAGATTTGTTTCCTTTAGTTTGCACTGATAAAACTATAATTGTTATATTTAAGTAATATAAATTACAGTATTTTAGAGGTGTTGTGATTAAATATACAGTGTTCACACTGTACTTTATCCTTATAAATAGGGCTCTGCATGCCAGGTTTAAATCACGGGGTAAACAAAAATATCCTATGGAACGATTAGGAATTACAACCATCTTTTTTTGCAAAGCCTCCTCATTATTATAAATGAAACAAATTACCTCAAAAGCTAATTTATGACAGAAAGCCCCTCACCTCCTCTGTAAAACATGGAGGTGGTGACATGGGGATGCGTGGCTTCCAATGGCACCGGGTCATTAGTTTATTGATGATGTGACAGAAGACAGAAACAGAAGGATGAATTCTGAAGTGCACAGGGATTTGCTTTCTGCTCAGATTCAACCAAATTTAGCAAGGTTGACTAGAAGCTTAGGGACAAAACCAAAATATGAAAACAGCTGCAGTAAAGGCCTGGCAAAACATCATAAAGGAGGAAACCCTGTGTTGGGTGATATTCATGAGCTCCAGACTTCAAACAGTCATTGCCTGCAAAGTATTGTAGTGTAGGGACTGGAGTGGGGGCGGGAGGAATTATGGGAGCTCACCCTGTTGGGAGATGTGGGTTGTTTTCGGTGTGCTTATATTACTGTTTATTCCAGAGTTTCATGTCATGTTTACCCCCCACTGTTTTACTATAATTCATGAAGTTATCAGTAATGTGGTTGTTTTGTATAATGCCTCACCCTTTGTGTGTTCTCTGTGTGTAAGAGTGGGGTTAGCTGCGGCTGTAGTTAGTTCTACTCCTGGTGGAATTCTGTGTATATCCAGCTCTTAGTGCCCTCCTCACAGCAAAATAAAAAGAGCAAGAGAGCACTGACATGAGTCTCGCTGGTTTTCCTTCCTCCTCCACACCACAGTATTCTCCAATAAGTTTTAAAAATTAACATTTTGTTTAAGGTAGCTCATTTGTCCAATTATATTTAAGTCACTAAATTAGGAAGGTTTTGTAGAAAAAATGTTGCAGTTCCTAAACGCTTCTGAAAATCTACACTTTATCTGCATTTCAGTAGTCAGATTTTAAATTCAGAGTGGTGGCATGCAGAGCCCAAATCATGAAGATTGTGTCTTTACTATACTATACTTTACTATACATTCCACAGTGTAATATTACATTGTAACTTTATGTAGCTCATTATTGAACTGAACTGATTTCTACTCGTATCTTCTACTGTGTCTACTGTACTTTCACTGATCTAGATCTTATTTCTCCATCTTATTTAATAGACGCCGCTGAAGCTGTGGTACACTATGAGCCATCGTTGATCTCAGTGCGCTCTGGATCGAGTGTAACTCTGCAGTGCAGACTTGATCAGAGGACCAGTTACAGTGCTAAGTCTTGGTACATGCAGAAACTAGGACAGGAACCAAAGGAACTGGTAATCCGGTTAGCTAATAAAACGGAACCCATATACAGCACAGGTTCAAACAGACTAAACATGAACGGCAATTTTCTGACTATTAAAAAGGCTAGTAAGGAGGATGAAGGAATCTACTTCTGTGGAGGGACTAAAACGAACAATGTAGTGTTTTCATCTGGCATGTTCTTAACAGTGACAGGTAATCAGATTACTGTTTTTATTTTTATTTTTTGTAAAATATAATTTAACAAAACAAAATTGTGAAAGTGTATTTACCTGCAACAGACAGAACATTTTATATTCAGTATATAAGATAAAATAACACTTATAGATAAATATGTTAAATATGGGTCATTCTCCTATTGGGGTGGGAATTCAGGTTGGTATTATTTTAAAGGGACCTTTTTTAATGATCTGTAGGCGAGCCAGCAACTGTGCCCCTAACAGAAAGCTTGATTTAACATGACATAAACCAATCAGCATGCTGTAAAGTGTGCTAGCAGGTTATTTGTTTATTTAGGAACACAAATGTTAGTTTATTTTGTCTTCTGTTTATTGTTGATGTAAAAGTTGAGTTTACGCACTGAGGCCCATCCTTGTGTGTGTGTGTGTGTGTGTGTGTGTGTATGTGTGTGTGTGTGTGTGTGTGTGCAATGAGCAGGGCTGTATGTGTGTACTCATTGTTGGAAATAAATTTACAAGCACCATTGCTACTTAAACAACCCAAACTCACTGCAAAAAACAAACTGTTGGTTAGCAATGAGCATTGTGACACGCCTTATGCAAGGGTGTAAGATAAGGGCCCAAAATCAAGTTACATCCATCCAGTTTTCAAACCAGTCACTGGTGTTCCAGCATATCAGGTGTCAGGATGCAGGATGTAACTCCAGTGACTGTGACATCAGTGACATTCTGGTAAAAAACAAACAAACAAACAAACAAACAAAGACTAATAGTTTTCAAAATAAAAAAAGTAAAAAAAAATCCAAATTTCAGATTTAAATTATGTCAAAAATGTCAAAAACCAATAATCAAACATGACTGCAATAATGTACGAAAAAAACAAGAAAACATTTGGCAAGTCATATGACACTCTTAAACATAAGCTGTGTTAAATTGACATTGTGATTTAACACTGTTATATTCAGCAGCAATATTGCTACTATATATATATAGTAGAGGGAGAGAGAGAGAGAGAGAGAGAGAGAGAGAGAGAGAGAGAGAGAGAGAGATGCTGGCTAATGTGATTTTGATAAAGCCAATCCAACCTAATTCATGTAGAACTTATATTCTGCATAATATCTCCACCAGGTCACCCTCAGTTCAGCATCTCAGTTCTCCAAACTCCAGCATCAGGATTGGTTCCTCCAGGAGAAGCAGTGAATCTGCAGTGTACTGTTACTCCTAATGTCTCAGTAGCAGAACTGAGAGTGTCCTGGATCAGATCTGCTGCAGGATCATCCTTTCCTGAAATCATCTTCACTCATCACAACAGCAGCAGCAGCAGCCGTCAGTGTGAGATCAGCTCCTCTAAAGATAACTGTTTCCACACTTTCTCCAAGATCGTCCTCAACAATGAGAACAACTCTGGGACGTACTACTGTGCTGTGGTGACCAGCAATGAGATTGTCTTTAGCGCTGGAGCAACATTAGATTTCAGTAAGCCTGATTTTAATCATGTACAGTATCTGTTTCCAGGGATGTGCACAGGAATCTTGAAGGACCCCCCCCCCCCCCCGCCCCCAAAATAAATAAACAGCAACAGAACAACCTCAGAGGTTTTTCACTTTAAGCACACTGTCTTTATTGAAATATTACATTGTGAAAATGTAAGCAGTGTAAAGTGTTAGCAGTGTAGCAGTGTACTTTTTCTGCATTAACACAACGTGCATGTGAATAATTCGAATAGTGCTTTATGTCTGTCAGTCATCTTGCTTGACAAAATGAAATGTTATCAGCTGCATGTAAATTAGTTTGGTTAGCCTCCCACAAAACAACCTGAGCCATGTAAAATGTTGACTGCAAGATAGCTGACTGTCGGGATTTTTTTGCTACCTAAACGTGGTACAGTAGCTGGCTGTCAGATTATTTAGGATCACTAAACGTCCTAAACTCGACGACATCGGATTTTAGAGAAGTTGATTGTGATCGTCTTGTAATACTATAAAGGCTACATTTCAAGCTCACCTTCAGGGCAGTCACTCTACTCCCACGGCATCTTTAAACTCCTCCCGCGCCCCACCCCTCTCGAGGTGTCTGAATCTGAATAATTGACTCTGAAAACTTTGTTTTATGAAACTTCAATCAAAATTACGAATTATAAAGAAAATCTTGTTGAAATATGAAATCATATTTGCCTATATTTTTTTCCCTCCCTCGGAAGGGCAATATCAGCCAAGGACAGCAAAAGGGCAGGTGCCCTGCACAATACTGTCTGTTTCTCTGTATATATTTTGATATTATTCTACTGTTACCCTGTATCCCCTTTAATGGTCAGGACCCCACGAGATAGATCATCACTGTCTGGCCTGTGAATAGTCCACCAACAGTGTCCTGTGGTCAGCGTCCTGTGGGCAACATCCTAGTCACTGTTATGTGACAGCACTATTACCAGTGCATTATTATGACCCACCACCCAAATAATAGCTAATCTGTGGTGGACATGTGGGGTCCTGACCATTAATGAACAAGATGGATAATAATTGTCACATCCACAAACATTACTGACTGTTGCTTTATAAGTATAAATTAATAAATAGATCACATAAACCTTCATTGCTTATAAAAAAAACTTTATTTAGCTGCATTTATTAATGTGTATATGTTGTATTGCTGGTATTATGGTACATAATACAACGTAGGATATTTAACATTTAAAAATATGGATGTAATGTATGATATTAACTAATGCTTCTATGCAGACAGGTCTGATGATCGCACTACGTTCAGTCTGGAAGTGGCTTTTGGTGTGTCTGTGATTTGGATCGTTGCTCAAGCTGTTCTAATCTGTAAGAGGACTCAGTGCAAACACTGCAGGGGTGAGATTCTCCAGTGATTAAAAGAATGTGGGTCCTATTTTAGTGGGAGAGTGTGCTAGTTGTGCGAGCAGGGCACATCTGCGTCCCCAAGATAGCAGTGAACATCTGACTGTTGACTGTTGTCAGGGTTTTGTTTAGTCAGTGGAGCACCTGTGTTTTACATTGACAAGATATCAATACGCCAGAAAAATTACATGACTATTATTTTACCAGACTATATAATTACCTCACTTCCAGAGCACCAAACACCTCAACAGAAATATATAGCAGAGATATTTTCACGAGCACCAATTCTATTTAAAAGATGCAGTCGCGAAGCGTGAACATATACTGTTTGGAGTTATGTAAGATAGCAATGAGCATCATGATGAGCCTTGCCCAAGGTGTAACATAGGCCCTAAAATGGCTTTAGTATACATCATTTTCATTATGTGTTTGTTTCATGTGTCTTAATTTCTTATTTAATAATCCAACAAACATTTCGGTACTACATATCGGTACTAGTTTCAGTACAGCAATTTACTGTAAGTGTTTTGATGTAATGTTCCATGACAAATAGAACAATAAAATTTTATTGTATTTTTTTAAACAATGTTTTTTTTTTTCTTACAAAATAGGCCTACAGGAGAAGCCAGCTAGTCAGGTACTAAATTACGTGTGTTCCCTTATGCTTCTTTACAGTCTTGTACTACTTTGAGTAATGCTTCATTTCCAGGCTACCTATTTAATAGCATCATAGCACCTAAAAACATACACATGAATTGTGTTATTTTTATTTACACAATTATAATTGAGTTGTTTTTCAATACAAGTAGAATAATGTACCGATACAAATGTCCCCAAATTATTTTCAATTAAATATTTCTTGTTTTTTGGGGATTTATGCCGTTTATAAAGTTGTTTATAGCATAAATAAGTATTGCTTTAGAAATATGTTACAACACGTTATTATATGCATACATATGTGCTATAAAGTTATTACACAAATATACTTCAATTTTTCTAACTTGCTGTGCTTGATCTCACAGGGCCACTACACTTCCTCTAGACTGAGGCTGAAGCGAGGACGGTCTGATGTGAACTCTAAAGTGCAATACTCCACATTTACTGATCATCAAACTCATTAGCTTTTATCATTTCCAATCTACATCTATATACATCTATAATCGTTCACTATGACTGTGATCATTAATTAACAATCCTCCATTATACGATAAAATGTAAATTCACATCTCTTTAAATCTTTTTTAATTAATGTTTTATTTTGCTCTGTGACTGTGAGAATAAATAATTCTGTGTGTGTTTTTATTGCAAATTCCCTCTTTTTGACCTCTACTGTTTCCATTGGTGGAGATCTGTAGTAAAGCTTCACACAGTGTTTAGGAAAATATATCATAGGTGTTGAAAGTGGGTGAGAGGAAACTGTTGAATGTAGTTTCAGTTCTCTAAAGGAGAGATGTGTGAAACTTCACTCAGTAGAATTTTTCACACGTGATAAACTAACAGACTGATGGTGTGTGATAAGATTCAGCCCGTGTGGAAATGTAGGTCTTTCTGATGTAGTATCTTTCAGATTTAATATTGACTGCTTTTGTTGTTCAAATATTTAAAAACAAATGTGAATCTGTACTTTTACTAATAAACAATGTTCAGCTTTTACCTATTAGACAGAGAGTAAATGCATAAGCTGATATTTCTATTGTCTGGTTTTATTAAATAAACTTTCCTGTTTTGATAATAGATTTGTTTGTGACCTTTATTTTGCTATGTTCTACAAATGTGTTGTATGCATGGGTTCTTTTAACAATATTATTATTATTATTATTATTATTATTATTATTATTATTATTATTATTATTATTATTATTATTATTATTATTATTATTATTGTTGTTGTTATTGTTGTTGTTGTTGTGTGTATATATCTTCATGTTGGATAGTACAATAATTAACCTTAAAAACGGTAAAGAATAAAAAAAATAATAATAATAAATAAGAGGAATTGTATTCATATCTCCACAATTTCCATTAAACTCTTTATGAATAGTGTCGGGCAAATGATCTGGAGTACCGGGAGAAAAAACAGTAAAAATTCATAAGTTTCTTCTTTTTCTTATGTACAAGCGCAATTACAAACACATCACATACATCCCTTAACACAGGTGTAGCACAGCGTCTGCTAAAGTAGCCCCTCCCCTGGATTATACCATCCCTAAGTACAATTACAACGATACATTATGAATTACTAGGAATTACAAACACACACACACACACACACACACACACATATATATATATATATATATATATATATATATATATATATATATATATATATATATATATATATATATATATATATATATATACAGTATGTTTATTTTATTATATATAATAACAAAAAAATGCAGAGCTTTTAGACCTCAAATAATGCAAAGAAAACAAGTTCAGAAATCAATATTTGGTGGAATAACCCTGGTTTTTAATCACAGTTTTCATGCATCTTGTCATGTTCTCCTCCACACACTGCTTTTGGATAACTCTACATCACTCCTGGTGCAAAAATCATCCAGTTCAGTTTGGTTTGATGGCTTGTGATCATCCATCGTCCTCTTGGTTATATTCCGGAGGATCTCATTTTGGTAAAATCAAGGAAACTATAACGATATATATATATATATATAGTTATACAGTACCACATCCTGTTATTGGACACAGCTTATTATTTATTTATTTATTTCATTTATTTATTTCCTACACTGTAGATAAACACATCTAAGAAGAGTGAGTAGAAGAGAAGAGTCTCAGATCTGTCCTCAAAGCTACTTGTGGTACTTAAAAGAATCTAAAGTATAGAACATATTCTGTTTTTACAAAAAAAAAAAATCTGCATTTGTTGTATAGCTTTAATGTCTTCAGTATTATGTGTGTAAATGTTTGATTGTTACTTTGCTTGGTATATATATTTAATTTAATATTAACAGACTGTCTGATACTAAAGCTCATGCAGACAGTCTCTCACTGAGCCCAGTGGAGCTCTGGTGGTCAGACGTGGTTAAAGTCAGTAAGTGAGAGAATCTGACTGACTGTGTGACTTTAACTCAGCCAGTGAGCTCTGACTCTCCAGAGCAGGAAACTGAGAACATGCAGTCTTTAATTTTTTTTTCTTCAGTTTATTTTTCATTTCTCTCTAGTTAATCTATATCTGCTGTTTATTCACTGATGGCTGAAGTTGGGATTATTATTTTCTTTCTCTTCAAAATCTGTAAGTAAATTGCTTAAAGTGAATTGCTTTTGCTTATATGTGTTCAAATAGCATTATAAACATGAATGAACTATTTGTAAAATGGAATATGATAAGAAATATGATGTGTTGTATCCAGTCAACAGTTTGGAAACACCTATTTTGTTTTTTAATTTGGGATTTTATACATTGGAAATTTAAGAAATTAAAGCCTACAGAAACTTGTTTGTAAACAAAAAAAGTTCAATAAGCCAGAATGTTTTTTATACTTTAGTACCATATTTAGCTTTGGGGACAGATCTGCACACCCTTGATATTTTAATCTCAGTGTCTTCATGAGGGAGAGTCTTGAAGGAGTTCCTGGAGGTGCTGAACAATAGTTGCTGCTTTTCCTACATGCTGTGAAGCTCCAGCTCATACCTCAAATCACCATCTCAGTTGGGTTTAGATCAGGGAATATTTGTGCAATATATAATATAATGCTAGTAAAATTATTATTTTTAATTGTCTATAAACTATTACAACATTAAATATTTAATAACATATAATTCATAAGTGATTAAAGGTATTTACAGCATGGCTCAGTGTGTGTTTACAGGTAGATTTTAAGGCAGCGTTGTTAGTTATAATGCACTCTGCAAGCTGGGGCTACAATTCGTAGTATTGAAATGCTATATTATGTTAATGGAGCTTATGATGCATTATAATAAGAAAACAATGTAAAGTTATATATATATATAACTTCATATGCATTTTATAAATGTTTATACCCAAGCTAATAGTGCCTTATAAATGCATTATGAGTTGTTATCATTTTTTATCAACATGTGTTGTAACATGTTAATAATGTGGTCATAGACATATTTATAATATATTATTAATGCATTATAGAGTGTTATGAATGTGTTTATAAACATATCTGTAATGCCTTATTAATGCATTATAACATGTTATGATTGTGTTTATTGATGTTTTTATAATGTGTCTATGGACATAATTATAATAACTTATTGGTGCCTTAGTGTAATGAATATGTCCATAGACACATTTATAATGCTGCATTAATTCAATATAAAATGTAATGAATGTGTTTATAGATACATTTATAATAAGGCCTAATGTATACATTAAAAGACGTTATGAATGTGTGCATAGATATAGTGTTTTATAATGCTTTATGAATGAATTATAACTTTTGCCCCTGAGTCTGAGTTATTGATTCTGAGTATCTGCTGATACAAAGTCCCAATCTAATACTTTCCCAATCCCAATCTAATACTTTGGCAAAAAAAGAAAGAACACATCTTAAAGTTACAACTTAAGTTTACATTTTAAATTGTCCCTATTTTTAAAGAGAAAAAAATATAATTAAAACAGCAATATCAAAAAAGACAATTTTAGCAACAAATAAACAGGTGCTAAATAGCCATATAAAAGTCTATAGTTTTCTTTATATTTTAACAGATCTGTTCCACCTGATTTTTCACCCTAATTATAATGTATTATCTTTTTTTATTAATTTATCTTTTTATAGGTTCTGTTGAAGCCGTGAGAGACTCCGAGGTTTTCTCAGTTAACCCAGGTGACACCGTTCCTCTTAACTGCAGGTCTCAGAGTGCAGCCTGGTACAAGCAGAGACTGTGGCGAGCATCACTGGAAGCTGAACAGACGTCAGATGATGGAAGAAATTCTGTTATTCAGACACAATTTGAACTGAAATGGATCGAGAGCAGCAGCAGCCCAGGAGCTCTTCATTTAGAAAAAGTTAGTGAAGAAGATCAGGGAATGTACTTCTGTGGAGTGAAAGATGAAAACACCTTGAACTTTATTACCAGCGCTTTAATAGACGTGACAGGTAACGGCACTGCTTTTCAGCTGCTTTCATTCACTGATATTTAAAAAAAAAAAAGATTTTATTAGTTTATGAAAAAAGTCAACCTTTTCTTCGTTTTGGGACAACAAGCCTTTAAATTTGCTAATTCACTTAAAATAAAAGTAACTTAAGTTAGTGAAGAAAATATTATTTGATTTATTTCTTGATTTATTGGACACATTTTTGCTCTTATAGAAGTGATGGATCCCATTGTACTTATAAACTGAGCACATTTTAGATAAAATAAGAAAATAAATAAATAAATACATAAATAAATAAATAAATAACATTAGGGAATGTTATATTCTTTGTGAAAAATGAAATAAAATGGATTTTAAAATACATATCTTGTGAATAAGGCTCTTCTGGAAATTTGAAAATGAATCCTTTAAATTGCTATATTGCTAAAAATAGACACAAGAATATGTCATAATATAGATATTACTATTGAAAATAAAATATATTTAAATGCCATGTTAATCTTTTTTTTTGCTTAATTTAAATGCAGCTAAAAGTTCAATCGATCGATCAATCAATCAATCAATCAATCAATCAATCAATCAATCAATCTTTATTTTGACTGAAAAGGACATTAAGGGCAACTCTCATTTTAAATGAAGCAGAGCATTTACAAAAACAGGGATTGATATGACAGTTAATAAATACATTTAATAGTTTTAAATTAAAAGATAAAGTAAAGTAAATAACAGTGAATTAAAGAAACATAGATAAAAATATATAAAAATAAAACCTGCAGTTTAATTGATAGGAAATTAAGATCAAAACAAGATAAGAGATAAAAAATAAAAAACTGTTAAAAGCTTAAAGCAGTTTAAGCTAGAACCAACATTTGAAATATATATAAAATATATATAAAATATATATTAATACTACTACTACTACTACTACTACTACTACTACTACTACTACTACTAATAATAATAATAATAATAATAATAATAATAATAATAATAATAATAATAAACAAAAATAAAAAAAAACTAAGAGAAGAATTAAAATATGTAATAAAAGTTAATAATAAATAAGATTAAGTAAAACAGGTACAGGCTGTCTAAAGGTGGTTAGATATTAAAATATTAAAATGATTTAGTGACACCAGAGAGCTGAGATTTAGAGTTTCCTGTAGAGAATTCCAGCTCACTGCTGCTCTGTAGCTGAAAGCAGATTTTCCCAGTTCAGTAAAAACTCTTGCTATCTGATAGCTGATCCAGTCACTAGAGCGAGTCTGATAATTACTGTTATTTGTATTCATCAATGAAGTGATGGATTCTGGCAAATGACCAGAGAGTGTCTTATAAACAAAAATAAACCAATATGTTTCCCTTCATACAATTAATAATGGCTAACCAACTAAACTTAACAGCTAAAATAAAAGATTCCATTTCAACATTTGTTTTTATTTTTCCAATAATTCAATTTCTGTTAAATATTTTCCTTTAACAGTTCTTCACATGATCATACTGTATCTATACTGTATAATTAGCCAGTTATTTATCAGCCACTGTAATGAACTGTTCTGAACACTGTTGAACAGATGTTAAACAGATGTTGAACAGGTGATTAACAGCTGTATTATAAGAATATCTTCCTGTATTGTATTTTTCCAGGATATCCTCAGCTAAACGTTTCAGTGGACGAGACTCCAGTACCGGGATCAGTTTCTCCAGCAGATCCGGTGATTCTACAGTGCTCAGTCCTCTCTGAGATCAGATCAGCAGAACTGAGAGTGTTCTGGTTCAGATCTGCTGCAGGATCATCCTTTCCTGAAATCATCTTCACTCATCACAACAGCAGTCAGCCCGGAACACACCGCTGCGTTTACAACTTCTCCCCCAACATCACCAACAACAGCCACGCCCACTACTGCGCCATGGCCACCTGCTGGAGACTCCTACCATACAGATCACCTGCTGACCTCAGTAAGCTGCACTAATACCATTATTATTGATCACAGAAATAAAAAAATCAGACTTCTGTTATGTACCATATTTTTCACACTATATAGTGTCTCTAAAAATGTGCCTCGTAAACCATTGCGCCTTATGTATAAAAATAGACCAGTAATTAGACGTCCATTGATAGTGCACCTTATATGGTATGCCTTATAAAAAAATACGATACATCGAACCAATACAACAGAAGGTCTTCTTTAACCATTCATGGCAGGAATTTAATATTTTTGCAAAATGTTCTATATGTACTCCACTTTTTAGGGTGTGTAACAGTCATTTTGTGATTTTAAGAATTTTTCCAACACACTCCTAATAATGTGGTTCCAAGACAACGAATGAAATAACTTTTATGTAGTAAATGAAAACAAAATATTTATTTGATTAACCATATCTACTTTTTATATTTACATGCATACATACATTTATAATATATAATATAATTTATAATAATATAATTTATAATATATAATGATATTTCAGTTGTTAAAAAAAAAAAAAGAAAAGTTTATCTGTATGGCATATGATTTTGGTTCCTAAAAGAGTTGTTTAACTCCCAAAATGAACTGCCAACCCCATTTCTAGTGTTGATATATTAATACAAAACATTGTTTGTTGCTTTATGGCAACACCATGCCATAGAGGGTTAATGTTATTTTCTTCACTCTTTTTAAACTTCTAGTCTCATATTTTGAATATGTTATGTATATATTTATTTATTTATTTAGTATATTTGCTGTTGGGTTAATTGGAGACTGGGAAGATGTATGCCTATACTTTAAAGTAAAGAAACATCATGTATATATTATTATTGACACATAACTATTCTTGTTTTTTAGCCAAGTCTGTCCAGAACACTGTGTTCTACCTGTGGCCGGCGCTGGGAGTGTGTATCACTGTGATCTTTGCTCAAATCCTTGTGATCTGCACAACAACAAAGTGTGACCACTGCAGCGGTGAGTTTGTTCAGGCTTGCTTTTATTCATTTATCATTCTAAGATTTGTTTAAACTCTTTATATGGTGTGGACATCAACACCAATGACATTATTTAGGAATCTGTAAATTAACTACAGGTGAAAATATAGGGGGAGGCCATACAGAAATCTGATACATGTCCATATACAGTACATGTCATAACAGAAAATATAAAAATGATCCAAAATCTTTATTTGTCACACTTTTGACTGATCTGGCAGGTGTTCTTATAATGTGTATAAAGAGTTTTTTACCAATAGAAAAAGTACTGATGCATAATTGTTGAACATGCTACTGGCAAAGTCTTGTTGAATTTAGGCCTAAACAGGATAAAACTGATTTGTTGGCATGAACTGAAGATATGGCTGATTTAGTGGTGTAGATTATTATATAATAAGCTTTATGTTCAGTTCAAGTAGTTATTTATTGAAAAAAAAGTTATTGTTATTTTACAGTGGTATGAGTGTTTTTTTACTTTATAAATCGTTGGATGTTCAGATCAGCAATTTCAGTTAAATATATCATGTAGCAGAAGAACACAGTGATATTTGAAAAGTGAAATTAAGTTTATAGGATTTACAGAAAGTGCAATAATTCTTAAATAAAAGTAGGCAGGTGGATATAATTGCACAATCTTGTCTTTTTATTGATTTGAATACCTTTAGTAGTACCTTTAGTGGAACACAAAATTTGTATGGTAAGCTCATTGACCTTCGACCTACATTCACAGGTGAATCCTATTATGAGAAAGGCTTAAGGTGCCAATTACAAGAGTGGCAAGACTGTTCAACATAATGGTTTGGGGGCTGCTATTTCTGCAAAAGGAGGATCTACTGCATATTGATGTCATTTTTATGTTGGGGTGCCCAAATGTATGCACCTGCCTAATGTTGTTTAAAGAATTTCTGTAAATCCTATATATGATATATTTAACTGAAATATTATAAAAGAAAATCCTAAAAATGAAACTTAGTGCACAAACTTATTCACACCACTGTATATTGTATAGGTATTGTATAGATAATCATTAGAAAGGTTTTAACCAATGTCCTTATTCATTTTTATTTAAATAATATAAGAGGGAATTATAGCAGAATGTCAGCAAGATACAATTATTCAAGACTTGGTATTTATTTGTTGTATAAATGCATCTTGGTAATACATGTTATACTGTTGGAAAGCATGCTAATTTTTTTTTTTTTAATGGAGCTACAAGTGTGAGGTACATGCATTTGTGGTATGAGCAGCAGAGCAGAATATGTGGGTTACACCCACAAACAGGCTTTCCAACACTATTAGATTTATTGTCAATAAGCTTTGTTACAACAAAGAAATATACAGCTCTGGGCAAAAATAAGAGACCCCTTCAGTTTCTGAATCAGTTTCTCTGATATTGCTATTCATAGGTATATGTTTGAGTAAAATGAACATTGTTGTTTTATTCTATAAACTCTGGACAAAATTTAAATAAAATTCTATTCTAATAAAATTTAAATTCAAAATAAAAATATTTTCATTTACAGCATTTTTTTTTTCAAAAATGAGAAATGGCTGAATTAACAGAAAAGATGCAGAGCTTTCAGACCTCAAATAATGCAAAGAAAACAATTACATGTTCATAAAGTTTTAAGAGTTTAGAAATGAATGGTGGAATAACCCTGAATTTTAATCTCAATTTTCATGCATCTTGGCATTTTCTCCTCCTCCAGTCTTACACACTGCTTTTTGATAACTTTATGCCACTCCTGGTGCAAAAAAATAAGCAGTTCTGCTTGGTTTTATGGCTTGTGATCATCCATCTTCCTCTTGATTATATTCCAGAAGTTTTCAATTTGGTAAAATCAAAGAAACTTATCATTTTTAAGTGGTCTGTTATTGTTTTTTTTCAGAGCTGTAAATGTACCAAACACTAACTTCTTTACTTTTTGTGTGATGTTTTATTTAATTGTAAAACTGTCATTTTCTGTTCTTTTCAGAGTCAGCAGCAGAGCTAATCCCCAATCAGGTACAGGTGTTCTCTAATGCTTTAAGAAAAAAGAAAATCTAGCCCTGTCCTGCACATTTCAGTGTTTCCCCTGCTTGCATTACACCTGATCTATTATTGAGCAGAAGGTGATGTATTAGAAAAGGAAGCCACTTAAAATACACAGGACAGGGTTAGAATAAAGGTAAAGGATCTTCAGGATCTTGTTTAGAACAATAGTTTTAATCTTCACTTTTTAACCCTTTCTGCTTGTTTTCACAGGACCTCGCTGCTGCAGAGCGGACCTACGCTGCCAAGCAGCCGAGAGTGACGAGTGGAAACAGCGTGCACTGTGAACTGGAATACTTTATGGTGACTGATATGAGAGTGTGATATGAGGCCACAGTGTCAGAGGGTGTGATCAGACTGATGGTGTCTGATGGTACGCACACATGGACATCTGGTCACTGTTTTTCTGTTTTATTTTATTGTTATCTGTGTGAAAAAAGCAACAGGTCAGTTTGTTAAACTAAAGCTGTGATCACACTTTATCAGAACTGAGACTTCATTAGAAAACAACTAGACTCCACCTAAGAATAAACACTGCATCTTATCAGATCAGATCAGAATGACCCACCACCCAATAATAGCTGCTCTGTGGTGGTCTCTCCTGTGGGGTCCTGATCGTTGAAGAACAGGGTGAAAGGAGAATAATAATAAAGTATGCAAAGAAACAGATTGTAATAATAGAACTACAAATATAGTGTCCTCTATGATCATTAGTAGCATCTTAAAAAGTGAACAGTAAATAGCCCTATTTGAGTAATGTTTTAATCCATATTATGGCAATAACTTCTCCACTAAGTAAAGAAAAATAATTATTTTAAGAAATGAGGGTTAGTCAATCCTATAAAAATTCAAATTTTAAAGGATCCTTAAGTGCAGTCACAAAGACCATCAAAAATATTATGATGAAACTGGCACTCATCAGGACCACCCCTGGAAAAGAAAGACCAAGAGTTATCTCTGTTGCACAGGATAAGTTCATCAGAGTTACCAGCATCAGAAACCGCAAGTTAACAGCATCCCAGATACTGTAAGAGCCCCCTAAATGCTTTACAGAGTATTTTTGTTTGTTTAACATTTTTAAGTTTAATACTGTAGATGATTCATTATGTGTTCCTTCATAGTCTGGATAACTTCAGTATTCATTTACAATGGATGGAAAATGTGTGTCCAAACTTTTGACTGGTACTGTATGTAGATGTAGTATCTCTTCCATGGGATCAGTAAACAATTTCACACACAATTTCAAAAGCAAATGTCAGTATAAAAAATAGAGATACGAGGTTTTTGCCATCTTTCATATATATAAACCTGTTTTTTATATTTTATATTTGTTTTTACTTTTTAATGTGAATCATATAATAATTTATTTTAAAACTCACTGACCTCTTTTTGTTATTTTTAAATAAATGCTTTTGGTTGTTACTCCAGTGATGTAATATCTGTGCCTATTTAGAAACTGTTGTTCTGTGCCTGATTTCTCAATATGCTGTATATACTTTTATATTTGTAATACCCAAATATTATTTAGAGGAATTTGCTGATAGCAGAAATTTAGATTTTAAATTATTCCTCTCTGACTGGTACAGAAGAATGTCTCTAATGTCTCTCTCATCTTTAAATGGGTCTAACTGTGTTCATATCTTACTGCTATGAAGCTGTAAATTATGTTTTTCATGAAATGGTAAAATGTTTCTTTTACAACATTGATATGTGTTCTATGATCTATTGTGAATAAAATATGACTATGACATTTGCAAATCCTTTTATTTGTAAGTATTCATTTTTTGTCCCACACAGTCCCCACTTTTTTGGAACTGGGCTTGTAAATTATATGTAAGATAATTGAAATTTTATTTTAAATGATGGGTATGTGGGATTTCGTCCACCTGTAATATGCTAACATAATGATTTCAATACTCAGTGACTTTTAAAGATACTTTTATATATTATATATTTTTTCAGAATAAATACAGTATGAGGTATTACTGTGTTATTACCAGTTAACAAGGTAATGTCCAAAAATATAGGACGTTAATACACACTTATTTTTGGGGGTCCCTTTTACTTCTAATCTACCCCAGTTATATTAATTTGTACACACAAAAAATAAACAGTAATGAGTTAAACATTCATTCAAATGTGATGAAAATGGTTTCACATGTTTAGACAACTATGTAAAAATATTTTGTGTGTATAAACTATATATTATTGTTTTTATAGATGTAACATTGGTATCAGTCAGAAATATTTTCAGCTGCTTCGGTTTGTAGATTTCAGGCCCAGGATACCTAACCCCATAATTAAAAAATAAGTATAAACATATTTAAGTATAACGAATGTTTCATATGTCGTCATCTCAGATTATTACTTATTTTATTAATTTACCAAAAACATATTTTTGAAACTGGAGAGAAAGAGAGAGAGAGAGAGAGAGAGAGAGAGAGAGAGAGAGAGAGAGAGTGCTCAATATATTCCTCGCTTGACCATCTAAGGATAAATTCGGTGTTTTTGGGAAGGGAAGGGCAATCATTAAAAATATTACTTTTTAGAACTTTTCCAATTATATCCAATTGTAATTATAATAAATAATGTTCACTCATATTATTTTGGATCATTTTTATTATTGTTATTGTTTCAATTTGCTACATTAAATAAATGTAAATGTATTTGTATTTTCTGGAGAGATATTACTACAGAAACGTCAGTTTCAGTTACTTAGTTATTGCATGTTGGACTGTGGCTCAGTTTATCAGGAACTAAAACTATTCATGAGAAAAAAAAAATGCTATTTAAGAGATGTGGCAGCTTCTTGTGGTCATTTAAATGAAGCAGAAAGAAAGAACCCTGTGACTTTTATCAGCCAATGAGGTTTGTTCCATGTGCTCACCAGACTATTTCAGCTCGCTCGCCTCCTTTAAGACTTTTCCACCAGGTTATAGCGGTTGTTATTGTTGAGGATGGCTCGAGCTGGGATTATATTCTTGATTCTCTATGAAATATGTAAGTGATAAACCTTCAGCAGAACTTTTTTTCAGTTATTGTTCATTATTGTTTTACTTTTAACTGAAATTTAATGTAATTGTATTTGATGTTTCAGGTTCTGCTGAAACTGTAGGAAATACAGAACCGTCGATTGTCTCAGTTAAAGTTGGAGAATCGGTTACTCTAAACTGCACATCTGCACTTATAGATAAGTCTAAAACTGCATACTGGTTTAAGCACAGACTGGAGCACAAACCACAGGAAGTGGGATATAAGCTCAAAGAAAAGATGGAGTCTTATAATAATTTTAAAAGATTTGAGTTGAAGGAAGTTGGCAGTGGGGTTTCTCTCAGTATTAAACAGGCTCAGAAACAAGATGAAGGAATGTACTTCTGTGGATCGGTTGAACAGAGCACTGTGACCTTTTCTACTGGAACTTTCTTAGCTGTGTCGGGTAAATACACTGTTTCTGATTTTGCCTTTAATATTCTGACTATGGTGAATCACTTAAATATGTAAATATTATTTTATGTTTTAGTTTATTATTGTTGTTATGTTCTATTGCTGGGTTCAGAGGCGAGTTTCCCCCTCTCTGCCTCTTTTAGTTTATCTGTTATTTTACTTATATTATCTCATTATTGTGTGATATATGTCCTCCCTCTGCACAATTATCACAGTTACTAGAACTTTGAATTAAGACTAATAAGGAAGACAAACAGTAACACTGTAACATAAATGTCACAAATAGCAGTACATTTATAGTAATAAACATTGTGAAATTATTAAGTAATGTCTCAACTAATTATCAATTTACACCCGTTAAGACATTATTAAACATTACTACATTTCAATGCTTAAGATTGTAAATAATAATGAATTACGACACTTGTTAGAAATGTTATAACGATTTATAATGTCTCAATTACTTATTATGCAGTAAATACTGTTAATTAACATATTTACTATTATAATTAATGTATATACAATCAAAATTGTATCCCTGGACATGGTTTACTTATGAGAATAAACAATTATTTTCTTCTTTATTTAAAAATCTATTTATCATTTACATAATCATTACATTAATCCCAGCTATGGTTATAAGCTAAGATGTATTAAAAAATGAAAAAAAAAAAAAAAAACTTTGATAATTAAAAAAAATCGTTCTATATATCCTTTGAAATAGGTCAAACATAATATAATAGAAGAGTTAATCATAATAACAAAATTCAGATAAATTCAGATAAGCTTATAGCACATACAGTTTGTTTATATAGTTATCAGTTCCGTCTTTATCAGAAGGAAAAAAACCTCAGACTGTCTCTGTTTTATTAACCAGATCCTTCAGACATTTCAGTTCTCCAAACTCCAGCACTGCAGTCGGTTCCTCCAGGAGAAGCAATGAATCTTCAGTGTACGGTTCTCTCTGAGATCAGATCAGCAGAACTGAGAGTGTTCTGGATCAGATCTGCTGCAGGATCATCCTTTCCTGAAATCATCTTCACTCATCACAACAGCAGCAGCAGCAGCAGCAGCCGTCAGTGTGAGATCAGCTCTTCTAAACACAGCAGTGTGTACAACTTCTCCCCCAACATCCCCAACAACCACCATGCTGCAACTTACTACTGCGCTGTGGAGACCTGTGGAAGGATCATCGTTGGAAATGGAACAACAGTAGAAATAAGTACGATTTTACTACTAAATAAGCACACACACATTCACTTACTCACAATTAGTGAGGACAGTTCTAGGGAATTCTAAGCCTAAGCAGTGACTCAGGAGATCAAAGTGATAGCGGTCTTTTATGAAGCAAATGATGGTTTTGCAACTGAAATAAGTGAAATAGTAAAATCAGTATATGATATTGTTGCTTCTAAACAACACATTTATAAAAACTTCAAATTCTGTCAATAACTAAGAAACAGTTCAATAGTCAGTGATGATTACAGGCAGACACAAAGGAGAGATGAGGTTTGGGTTGGGGATTAGGTTGAATGTGGTCTAGCACAAAAGCCTCTGCCCTAGTGCCTCCATGCACTAAAGTATCCTCTATAGGGGTAAAACAAGACAAAGTTTTGTAATTGCTGCTCTGTGTAGGGAAACAGTGATTAAGCCCCTACTAGGCTGCCCCTTTCTGTAATAAATAATGACTATGTGCTGAGAACATGAATAATTTGATAGTGTATCTGAATGAGTGAGTGTCTTTCTGTTTCTCAAATAAAAAATGTTGCAGTTATAAAGTGTTTGCTTCTGTCTATGAGCTGTGTCCCAAAGCGTGCTCCCTCCAGTAGAGAAAATTGGAATGTCTATATGGAATGTGTGTATGGTACATAGTGAGAAAGCATGATGCGGTGACCAGTGTGGTGCCCCTCTAATAAAGAAGTGCCCCACCAGTGAAATGTTTAGTGTGATGTGGTGCCCTATATTTTTCCTTACAATAGGAGAAACTGCATTGGATAGTAAAAGACAAAGTAAATTGAAGTTGTCAGTGATAGTTTTTTTTTTTTTGTACACTGTATGTAATTTTTGCTCCACATTCTATAGAATGTTTAGATACCAGAGGCCGAGTCTTTAACCAGAGTTGCCAGGTTTGTGGTTTTCCCGCCAAATTGGGCTCGTTTGAAAATCCAGTCGCAGGTAAATAATTTAGAGGTGGTGGGGTGGGCTTTTTTTGGGCTACTTTTAAAAAATTACTGCGGCCGCCAAAAAAAAAAGGGTGTTGCCTTGGATGTCAACACGGCGGACAAACATGTAGAAATCGACACTAAAATATGAAATCATTGATTACAATCAATTAATTAATTAATTCATTTATTTATTCATAAAAGACAGAGAGAGAGAGAGAGAGAGAGAGAGAGAGATCACAATGTAAACAGAAATCACAAGGTGAAAAAAATGTTAGAGGGTCAAGAACAAAAATTAGTAAGTAAAAGTTTTTTTTTTTGCTAATTATGTTGATATTAAATGTTCTACTCTGGAATATAAAACTGTTGAAAAAGAACTAGAACAACACTAATGCTACAGTATTATTAATGATTTTTAAATAAATAGAAATACTCATAATAAATCCCTTATAAACAAAATCCTAAGTCGTACACTCATAGTTGTTTTCCCATTTGTCTCACATGTGTGACAGACAGATACTTTAAGCTTGTTTTGATTCTAAATGGTGGGTTTTAGACTGACTTTGGGCTGGGTATTTCTGTTGGACCTGGCAACCCTGTCCGTAATCCTGGCACCCTGTTAAAATGTGTGTGAGGAAGTAAAACAGCAAGATTTGTTTGTAGCTGTAAAGATTGAGTTTAACCTAAAATCACTTATTTAAGCAATCTATAGGTGAGCCCTGTAATTGTGCACCAAGCAACTTGATTTAGACAGTGTCGGTGTGTCTTTGCTATCGTAACAATGCAAAAATTATGCCTTGTGCATCCTAAAACACACAAAAGGCATGCATTAATTCTCTTAATTCATCATGAGTGTGTTTTGGGCTTAACGTGAAATAAACCAATCAGTGTGTCACCTGCCATTCCCTTTTAAGAGCCAGATGCGCTCAGGTGGATTGCTATTTTAATGGCGCAGAGCCTCTGCAATTCTCAGCAGAGGAAACTGACCTGCTCGTTCACGCTGTGAAGGTGCACAAGCAGGTCATTTATGCTTTATTTTCTATTCTGTTTATTGTTGATGTAAAAGTTGATAAAGGTTTAACGATGATAAAAAGTAAGGATTTAATAATGAGGACAGATTTCACAGAACACGTGGATCAAAAAGAATAAAGTAACAATTTGATATGAACTCCAAAAACAGAACAATGAGCAGAAAAAAACATCATTGTTTTTTTTAATATATTATGCACAAATGTGGGTAGTGATTAGTGAACAGTGGATGTGACACTATATGTACAATCGTAACTTTTTTTTGAGGTAAAATCTGAAGTTCATGCTGACTGTTATTGTGATGTTTGTTCTATTACAGAACAGGAGGACAGTTCTACAGGTGTACTGGTAGTCGCTCTCGGGGTGTTTTCAGGAGTGTGTTTGGTTGTAATCTGTGCTCAGGCCATCATCATTTTGAAGCTGAAGAGAACCGGGCCATGTGCTGGTAAGAATAATTTATAATACAATAACTACAGTAGATTAGATTTACTTAAATCAGACATACTGTATCTGAAATAATATTCCATCACTGTCTTTATCTTCTTTCTGCTCTACAGGGAAACTTCAGCCGGGCGCTGTGGTGGAGAACGCTTTCAGTCAGGTACTCTTCATATAGATTATTATTCTCTGTAATTATGAAATAATACTGATTAGAAGCTTAGTTTAATTTTTAAAGTGTAGCTGAAAAAGTGTGGAATTAATTGAGAAACATAAATAGTGAATAAATAAGCAAATTGCATTGTCATGAGTAATTAGCATATGGAGGAGATATAAATAGTAACTCTTTTTTTAAGGAAAACTAATTAGTGGCTTATTAACATCTTGTTCTTTGCTCAATAAAGTTTCAATTAGACCTTTTTAAATTATGTATTCATTGCTTATTCAAGCTTTATTCACTTATTTAAGTGGCTTCTGCTTGCAGTTCAGCACCTTAAACACCAGAGATGAGGAAGAAATTGTATTTTACATATCAATACTCATTATTATTTCTGTGGTTGTTTATATATTATATTATATTATATTATATTATATTATATTATATTACACACTAATGAAATCTTTTGTCTGTTGCTTATAGTCTAACTGCGCATTAAAATCATAGATTATATAGCTTTTCAACACTTTGTTAACTGGTACTTAAGATTTATCATTAAGTGTTGTTAAGAATTAACAAAATTTTGGAATATGAACCACGCCTCAATTTCCCGAGCTCCTCCCCCTGCTCCTATGTATACCTTCCAGGTGCTCACCTACGTGACTTTCGACCTCGCACCCGCCTCCACCCCATCACCACCCTCGTCTTCATCACTCATCTTCATTACTCACCTAGCTGCGGGGGGGACCTTGCTTGAGAACCGTCTCAAGCTTTTCTGAACTGTACCCCAAGTAACAACATCAGTTCCCCTCCCCGCATCACATAGGCGGGGTTCATTATAGCAAAATAACTCACAGAACTGACTTGTTCTTTTTTCACATCATGCGTTAGTTTGCTTGTTGTTCACTAAGATGGATCGCTTTTGTGAAACACACCCCTGGTTTGTTATTAAATCTGTATTTTTGTAGAATACTGAATGTCATTATTAATCAGAATCAAACAATTTCTATTTCCCAATAAATTAACCCACCTCCTAGAAAATACTGATGCTGCACTAATTAAGCCATCAATGCAGTAATCCTGCTGACACCGGTTAAATCTCCAATGTTTTATTATAGTGTGAGGGATTGGAATTTAATGCTGACTTTCACTGGACTTATTTAAATGTATCTCCAAAATATCTGCAATTTTTTTTAAAGAGAATTATACAATTGATACAAACAATATATTTTATACCTTTTAATAGAAGTGGATGAAAGACAATTTCAGCTTTGAATTTAAACGTTTCTGTTGCCTATGTATCATGGAGTGTGAACACAATGTTAGGATATCAGATTTACATTTGATAAATAAATAAAAAAAAAAGATAGTTATACATAAGCTCTGCTTTGTGCTCTAGTAAAAGTAAGGGATCAAATCCTGAATTTTTATATCTCTCTCAGCAGGACCAGAATGCTGATAGTCTGAATTACGCTTCAGTTCAGTTTAAAGAGAAGAAACCTAAACGAGAAGAGAGACGGAGGAGAGAGGAACCGGAGGAACTGGTCTACTCTCAAGTCAGATCCACCACTCACCGTCCAAAACATTAGATCTACTAGAGCTTAGTATTACAGTCTTTACAGACAGACAAAAAAGATAGATAGACAGGCATACAGATATTAGATGTTAGACAGAGCAACATATATTAAGTAGCATAAAAAAAACATTGTACAGTATTAAGAGTAGATCTATTACCATATTTACGTGCAGGTACACATATTGTGTTTGTATTTAAATTTATTACTTTTATTTTATTTTCCAGATTTGTTTTATGTGGCATTTTTAACTGTATTTTCTTTTTCTGTTTGGCCTGTAAATAGCCATGTTTTCATTAACTTTTAACAATAGGAGATGTTTGATTTATTAATATCATGAATGTAACATAATTTAAGCTTTATATAGATTTAAATCTAAGCAGCATGTCAAAAGGTAGAATTAAAAAAATGAACTGCTTAATTCAATTCCTAGCGGTTTCTATTGAAATTTATTTTTTCTAATGAAACTTAATTTGTGGAAAATAATTTTCAAATCAAATTGTTCATTTTTTTTGTGATATTTGGTTTGTTTTTGTTTTAATTTCATGTTATTGTGCTCTTTAGGTTTCTAAATATAGAATGTAAATCGTTTGATTTGGTATTCATTTAGATCCAATACAAGAGTTCATATTTAATAAATTAATATTTGAAGATACTTTTTAGTGTTTTATTTTATTTTTAAAGTTTTTTTTTACATAATCATATCATGTTAGTTTAAAATAGAGAATGATATCAACATCTGCTCTAAAAAAAAGCAAATAAAAAACAGATTATTTTTATTCACACCAGTCAGTGGATTTACTTACAGATCAGAAATAAACATGTGTTAGATTATCACCTCATGATATTATATGTTTTAATCCCACTTTAAATAGTGTTCTCTAAAATCTGAAGAATGTATTTACAAAATTAAAGAGAATATATAGAAATATATCTCTTTATAACACCATTTCAGCTCTTCAACACCATATAATGATATTTATATGATCTCTAAATACGGTTTATTAAGCTCATTAAATGGTGTTGAGGGGCTGAAATGGATACAGGATATAGAGACTCAGATAATGTTGGTGTTGGATGTAGTGTAAGCGGAAAAAGAAAAAAATACACCCATTATTGACTTTTTTTCAGTGGCACTGATGATCATCTAGGAAGCACTGTGCTTTTTGTGTGCAGATCCAGAGTGTCTTTAATTTAAGTAATTTAATTTAAGGATTTTTTTTTCGGCACATTAAGTTTTTTAGGTAAAATGGCAGGTAAAAAAAAAGGGAAATGCATCCCATATTTGAATCCATTATGAATGCATTACAGTGTTCCTGTAACAAAATTACAAATCCTTATAGGTGTAAGTTCCTCCTGGAACAACTGTAAAATCACCATGTTGTTCCTTTGTAGAGTCTCACAGGAATAACATTCAATTTCAACAAAAGCCACTTCTGATCTGTTCTTCTTCTTCTCACACGGGTGAAAGCAGAAGTGAACTGATTGAGATGTGGGTAAAAGTCAGAGAGCTGATTTTATTTTGTACATATATTTTAAAACTCTGCAGATTTGTACAGTGCACTTCTGCTTTTGTAAACTTGGTCTGAAGAAGCGATGCTGTGGTTCACCCTGGCCAGAAATAACTGAGCATCCTGTGGAAACTTTGATGAGTGGGAGGGAGGCTGTTTTATCTCAGAAGCTCGATCAGGGTGGTCAGAGCGGTCTGCATAAACACAGCATCAAAAACACTTCAGCGGCAGTATGTGTAAAAACCACAAAAGGCCTCAGTCAGAAGCAAAGGTGCCCACTGACATGATGCACTTGCTTCAAACTGTTCAGACAAAATTACTGGACACATAGATATTGTAGCATTGCTGTGAGAATTTCCAACTCCCCAACTCAATGCATTTAAAAATAATGGATTGAGTTCCATCATTCCAGAAAACACAAATCTGCTTTTCCACACATCAGGCCTGACATTAAGCATGGTGCCAAGGTGAACAAAATATTTTCTCCCTACAGATTTATTTTGTGTTTCAAACAAAACTTTTGTATCAGACAAAGAAAACGAATTTGAGGAATTTTGTTTTAATTCAGACACATTGGAGGGTTGAACATGAACATCATGTTTAAGATCATTCACAACATCTCAGTCAGACTTTGACTAGGACGATCCAAAACCTTTTTTTTTTTTTAAACATTTAAAGGGGGACTTGTTTGTGTGCTTCGGGTCATTGTCCTGCTGCAGAACCCAAGTACGTCTGAACGTGAGGTCACAATCTGATGGCCAGATTCCTGGTTCCATCTATTACAGCAAGTTGTCCAGGCCCTGAAGCAGCAAAGCAGTCTCAGACCATCACACTCCACCACCATGTTTTACTTTCAGTATGATGTTCTTTTTCTGAAATTATGTGTTAGTTTTACGCCAGATGTAACGGGACTCACACCTTCCAAAAAGTTCCACTTTTGTCAGTCCAAAGAATATTTACCCAAAATTCTGGTCCCATGTTTTCTCCATTTGTAAAAAACAGCTCTCACTGTGGTCTTCTGGATCTTAAAGCTGATAGATGGTCAAAGACTTTGTTTTCTCATCTGTTGTTAAATTTCTTCAGATCAGGGCATAATGTGTTTCTTTTTGAGATCTTTTAGCTGCTTCATGTCAGACAGGTTCTATTTAAGTGATTTGTTGATTCTCCATGTGTGGCTGTGGTTTCCTCTAATAATACAAATTATAAAATAAATTAAATTCTACTGTATAAATATGTACACAAACAAGTTATTGGTAGAAGAAGGATCTCCAGCAAGGACAGACGTTAACCCCACCCACATTGTTCACGAAATTAAAGCTTCAGTTTATTGTATTTAATTACTTTATTTGAATATTTTATATAAAAAAAATGAAACATAATGGAAAATATTTACCAAGTAACAACAAAGCTGCAACTCAAAAATAAAAAAAATGTAAATTGATTAAAGAGATCCACAAAAATTGACACTGATAGATAGAATAAACACAGTAAAACAGCGAAAGGAAATTTGTGATAATTACACTCTGATAAATGTTGTGACTGGAAATATAATATGAACTTGAGACCTTCCAATGAATATATGCTGTATTTAATGACTGTTATTTTAATTATTGTTTTTTTGTTTTGTTTTAGTAAATGGTGAAATATAAGAATAAATAAAGCACCTAATTAAGCACAAGAATAAATACCCAATTTCTCTCAATAGGGGTTATTTAACAACTTACAATAAGTGTTACAAATAACAGTACTTAGTACAGTTAATAACATTGTTAAATGGTTAAGTATTTTTTTAAGTAATTATTATTTTAACTTTAGTTGATACATTGTTAAATGTTTATGCTTAAAAATACTATAATACTATAAAAGTAATAATAACATAAAGCATTAGTTCAAAATGTTGTAATGATTAATAATAGTGTCAATTAATAGTTAGTTGAGACGTTCTGTTGTAAGTACTGTTTATAGATGGACCATTATTGAAAAATGTTACCTGAAAATATTGTATTAATTAAAAGATTCAGCTTATTGATGAAATAAATGTGATAATGATTTGCTGGTTCAGTAACCAATCACATCAGCTCCATTATTTTTAAACACAGTGAGTGTGGATTCATGTCTGACTGGTGTAGCTCACTTCAGAGTATACACTATTCTGAGGACGTCCGCTTTTCTTCTTCCTTTTTCTTTTAGATTTTTTCTCAGCGAAGTTCAAAGCAGCATAATTCAGCTCTACATCATCACCAGGTTCCTGTAACAAAATCACAAATCCTTATATGTGTATGTTCCTCCTGTGGTCATCATATTTTATTATTATTATTATTATTATTATTATTACTATTATTATTATTATTATTACTATTATTATTATTACTATTATTATTATTATTTGTATTTAACCAGGCAAGTCATTAAGAACACCCTCTTGTTTGCAATGGCAGCCTGGCAACCAAAGTTCACTCATGCTAAACCTCAATATATCTTTTTAACCCAGATAAAAATCTAGTTTAAGACCAACTGATCTTTGATGGTTAAGGCGGTTGAAATCTGGTCATCCAGGTAAAAATATAACCTATACTGGTTATTTACCTTGGTCAGTTTGGTCATGTGTGTAGACCAGCTGAACCATGTAACTCAATTAAACACACACAAAAACATTTTTATTTATTGAAAACTGCTGGCCAACCTGAAGTTCTTGATGCTTAGGATTGTACAACAATAAAATGTGTAGGATTTTCAGAGCATGTAGAACTAAATGTTTTATTTTCCACCAATTGATATAAAGTTTGCATATTGCACAACAATAAAAAAGAGAGGACAGTATGTGTAGTGACACACTACCAACCCATGTAATAACAGTTGGTAAAGATTACTTAGAGTTGAACAGTTTTTGAAATTGAATGTGTGTCAAGGTCCTTTTAGACATTAAGTTTAATAATTTATCTAAAAAAGAAAAAAATCTAAATCTGGAAATGTTTTGAAATATTTGAACATTTTTGTCCAAACTGGAATTCTAAATGCTTATAATTTAAGAACTGACCCTTAGAAAAGGTTATTATAAAACAATGAAGGATAGAGGTTATTTTGTTAATTCCGAGCAGGCTAAATATTTTCTGGGAATTTGAAAATTAAAACGCCAGAAATGTTGGACGTTTTTGTAAATTGCTGACCAAACTGGGATTCTGGAAGCTTGTAACTGTGCAACAATAAAAAAATACAGAACCTTCTAGACGTTTAATTTCTAGGAATTAGAAAAAAAAATAATTTTATTTATTTTTTAAAATTCTTAACCCATAAAACTTAAGGGCAAACCTGCAGAACCCACACAGCATTCCTAAAAAGAGTAGAGTGAGTAAATATTTATAATAGTTTCCATAAAACATTATTAGCCTACCTGGAATTGTATTCCCTCTGTGATTGTGAGATCCTGGTGAGATTTATTACCTTGAGAGACGGAAATGATGTCATTATCACCGAAAAAAAAAAAAAAAACATCATCAAATACAAATTGTGTGTGTGTGTGTGTGTATATATACTCACCTCTACAGTGTTCGTAACCATTTCTCCATCGCACACAAAAGCAGCACAGTGTGATATTCCAGATAACACACAAGCCCAGTGCCAGTCCCATTCCAATGAGTGGAGAGGAATGTGTTTCTGTAAAATCACATTTTCAATTAATAAAACTGAGAAAAATATGTTTAGTTTGGACTTTATAACCGATTCAATCCAATATTAAAAATTGAATGTATATTATCTACTTTAATAATTACAGTGACATGAACACAAACTCGAGCGGCAGTCTGTAAATTCTAGAAAACCGTTGCTTCAGGAAACGGCGTAGATCAACCCATGTGAGGCCTCATCTTACGAGGGAGACGGAACACTAACCACAGTGCTTTTTTATGGAAAATATAATAATATAAAAATGTATTTACACTCTTTAAATAACTTTAAAGTTAACTTGTAAATATTAATTATATTTATATATTTGCTTTTTGAAAGATGTTTCCAATATCCTTTTTTTTAATAAAGTTGACATACTGATCATGTTACTTTTTTGTAAACAGAAAAGGAAATATTGACGTCAGCAAAAATGTTTGCTGTTCTGCCCAAATATTGTATAAAATCCCTATTAAAACTAACCCGTGGCCACAGCTGTTCCATTCCCGATAATGATCCTCCCACAGGTCTCCACAGCGCAGTAGTAAGTTGCAGCATGGTGGTTGTTGGGGATGTTGGGGGAGAAGTTGTACACACTGCTGTGTTTAGAAGAGCTGATCTCACACTGACGGCTGCTGCTGCTGCTGCTGCTGCTGTTGTGATGAGTGAAGATGATTTCAGGAAAGGATGATCCTGCAGCAGATCTGATCCAGAACACTCTCAGTTCTGCTGATCTGATCTCAGAGAGAACCGTACACTGAAGATTCACTGCTTCTCCTGGAGGAACCGACTGCAGTGCTGGAGTCTGGAGAACTGAGATGTTGAACTGTGAATCATCTGGATAATACATAATATTGAGGGTCAATGTGGATGTGTGAACTTTCTAAAATAAAATAATGTGTTAATAAAGAAAATATGGACACAGTAGGTGAACTGACGTTTATTAAAACAATGATTGGAATTAGAGATGCTTAGATGATTTTTATTTGTATATTTAGGTTATAATTAACTACATTCATTAAGTATTGATACATTAGTCATTGATGTATAATTGTATAGAAGATTAAGAAGATAACTTCACAAAATATAGAGTCAGTAAGGTGTTATAATAAAAATACATTTTATTACATTTATATTATGTTACATATTTAGATATCTTATTTTTTCTACTCTTATCCTGAAACATGAACCAAACTCTTTGCTTTATAATCCAAATGCTTTTAAATCAAACTATTGTATGAAAATCTCACTAAAATATATTTTATAAGTTCAGATTCTTCTTGCACAGAATTGCCATTAAATTATTGCAATGGCCTAAATTGACTTTTTGTGTTTTTTACTACTAAATATAGTTATATATTTACATTGCATCCCATATTTAAAAAAAACTTTTGGATATTTTCATAAAAAACATGATCAAAATACACAATTTTTATACATAAATTAGATGTGGAATTTAAGAAATTGTATGTTTCTTACAAAGAGAAAAATTCCTATACCGTATGTAGCTTATTAGAAGCCACCAAATTAAAAATCAAATGTATTCCATTGTAGCCAACAACAAAAAAAAAACACCTTTGCCAAACAACAGGTCTTACATCCATTTTCTTCATGTGTTATACAGTCAGATTTTATTTTGAAATGATTGTGGTATCAATGGCAATGCATGTTAAGATGGTTAGTGTGTTCAGTAAAATACATTTAATTTAGAAATTTATTTAAACGTTTTTTTTATTCTACTCTTAACCTGAACCATGAATTGCACAAACTTTTTTGCTTTATGGGCCAAATGCTGATACCACAGGACCACAGGACTGTAAAGAATGATGCTTAGTAATTTTGTTCAGACTTTTTACTGGTTTCAACAAAACCATATATTTCAGCTTTAATAAATCACCAATATAAGCTACATAAATTATAAGTTACCTAGAAATGTAAGACACTTAACACTGCAATGTTCTGTTCATTAATGTAAATACATATAAAATCATGATATTCACATACTGACTGATGTAAAAAGATACATATATTTACCTGTAACAGCCAAAAACGTTCCTTTATAAAAGCTGATTATTTTTAATGCAGATGTTGCACAGTAATAAATCCCTTCATCATCTTTAGTGGTGTGAGGTATAGTCAGACTGATGTATTTTTCTGTTCTCTCCAGTTTAATGCTGGAGTTTTGGAAACCTGGGAACAGGATTGTATCCATAGTCCTCCCCTTGAGTCCCATTTCCTGAGGAATCTGTCCCAGTGGCTGTTTATACCAGAGAACGTCCTCATACCGGTCAGGTAACGTACAGTTCAGAGTAACGGCCTCCCCAGAGTGAACCGAGACCAGCGACTGTCCCTGATAAATATCCACAGCTCCTGCAGAAACTAAACAAAAAAATATATATTATCAGAATTTATTGTCAAAAAAAATACAAGGTTATTTTTAAGGAATGTTATTAGTAAATAATTAAAGTACATAAATATTTTCCTCTTTTTAATGTGTAATAGACACTCACATATCTTTATATAGACGCATAAACTGCAGAGAATCCAGACTGAAGTCGTCTTCATGACTAAAGCACTTGAAGCAACTGATATTCTGAACAACACAGTGGAAAGAAATGATTGACAGGCCTGAAGCTGTGAGATGGGGTCACAGCATATCCACCTCATTGGTTCTCACCAGTCATGAGTTACTTTTCCATTCACCTGTTTGTAACCTCCTCTAAACCCCCGTCTTCTTTTAACTCTTATTTTAACCATAGTCTTATACAGTGATGATTAGAGTACAAAAACATGTTAACAACTAGAACAAACCCATTGAAAAATGGATTTAAGTCAATCGGAAATTTTGTTTAATTTGTAAAATAATTAGTGGTTTCAATCAATTAGAAAAAAATATCTGAATAATCACAACAATATTTTATGATTAACTGTGATTAATCACACTTGTTTTTCTTAAGATGCAAGATTTATAGCGGATATTTTAATGTAAATAAAATTTATTTGCATTGAAAAAAGTCGTGTGGTCACATGCCTGCTCTGATACAGTTTGTGAAAATAAACTCCACCACTTTTTGGACAGTCACTGATGCAGCATTACTGGGAAGCCTGTGCGCTTAGTAAGGAGTGAATTTTGAGCCAAAAGTTCCACACAAAAAAAATTAAATCTGCAATCAAAATATTAAGAATCAAAAGGTAAAGTTCTATGTTGTTAGCTAGTTACCAAGTCAGTGAACTAGTAAGTTATTTAGTCAGTGAATTAGTAAGTTACCTAGTTAAGGAACTAGTGAGTTACCTAGTCAGTGAACTAGTAAGTTACCAAGTCAGTGAACTAGTGAGTTATCTAGTCAGTGAACTAGTGAGTTACCTAGTCAGTGAACTAGTGAGTTACCTAGTCAGTGAACTAGTGAGTTATCTAGTCAGTGAACTACTTAGTTACCTAGTCAGTGAACTACTTAGTTATCTAGTCAGTGAACTAGTAAGTTATCTAGTCAGTGAACTAGTGAGTTATCTAGTCAGTGAACTACTTAGTTACCTAGTCAGTGAACTAGTGAGTTATCTAGTCAGTGAACTACTTAGTTATCTAGTCAGTGAACTACTTAGTTACCTAGTCAGAGTCAAAAGTCTTTAACAGAAAAATCCAAAGAAATCCACAGAAAATAAAAAAAAACTGACAAAGACTGACAAAATCCAAACTGAAATAATAACTGCAAAGGTTATAAAGTAATAAAGTATATTTAAAAATATATATTTGCTATATATATTTTATATAATTTTTTATATTTTATATTTTTTCTCTTTTGAATTTGCAACATACAATTTTTCTTCTGATTTTAAAATTCACTCCATAGCTTAGAGGAAAGCACCAGATCCCCAGCTCTGATACATCAGATAAAGCTATATTTACTGTAAATGGCTTTTAGCCAGATTTTAACCGTGTTTTTTAGTTGTGGCGAGCCTGTTTTATTTGAGTTAAATCTTCAGTTGGAGTGGACATTCGGAGTGACAGCGAAGTAAATGATGAGCTGAGCCTCAAAATCACATCTGACTTCAGTCCCAGAAAATCAAACAGGAATCTGGTAGTATTAACTCTTCACCAGATAATGAAAGATAATGAAAACTGATCTTTCTGAAGTAAGCCTTCATCTATCTATACCAAAAAAACATAATGGGTGACAAAAATAATTAGGATTTTTTTTTTTCTTAAAAAAATTCTGTTCCACCATATTATAATATTAGCACTATTGCAGCAGCTGGAGTCAGTCCATAACTGCTGCACCATTTGTAGCCAGCAAGTGGTTCAGCTTAAATAAATTTAACTTAATTTAACTAGTTAAACCATTAAAAAGTAGCCACTAATGCTAATGCTCCAGCTTTAGGGAAAATCTGCAAGTCTAAGCTTACTGTAAATAATCAGAAGCGCTTTACTCACCCAAATTCGTTTTTCAGGAGGAAAATCTGTGTAGATTTTAATCCAGTGCTGTTTGACCTGACTGTTTTTTTTTAGTCTTTTAAAGAATTACAGTTTTATTTACTTACGGTAGCTTAGCCTTACAGGTCTCGCCACCCAGTGGCCAGACCTGCTGAGTTTATAAGGAAAACATGGCAACATCGTTCCTACTACTAGTTACTGCATCACATAAAATACCCCTAATAATATAGTTTGCTTTATGTTTGAAAATAGACCAGAAAATAGAGATTTATTTATAGTGTGCCTGATAATCCAGTGCTTCTTATTGTGTGAAAAATATGTGATGAAACCAAGCTAACTTTATATTTTGGAGTAAAGGTAATTAAAATTTCTTTGTTTTTACTATGTTTAGACTAATAATAACAATAATAATAATAATAATAATAATAATAATAATAATAATAATAATAATAATAATAATAATAATAATAATAATTATAATAATACTGATTTGCATAAAAATAAAAAATATATATCTAAAAATATTAACACATTACCATGTTTTAAATGTATTATAGAATTTGCTGAATGTGCTCTAGAGTGACTCCTTCCTCAGATTATACATCACCTTGTTGTTGTAGCAGCAGCTCTCCCATGTGGCCACAGTGAAATCATCAAGTCATCAGCATAAATATAAAGGATAAAAAAACACTTTATTTTGTGAATTCAATGAAAACAGAGAAATATATTTGGACTCTGCAAATTGTTCAACTCTGCTTGTTTTGTTTTCAGGTATTTTTCTTTATTTATTCAATGTTTTCTCAAGTTTGGAAGGCGAATGATCTAATCATTTCCATTCATATAAACTCCCCCTTCACTAGTAATGCCCCCAACACTAAGAGGGTGAGGGCTGATGCATATATGGGTAGGCAGTGCACTCTGAGACCAGTTAACAGATGCCTGTGGTGGCCAGCATTACAAACGGGTTGATAAAGGGAAAGGACGCCACCTACTGTTCCCACCCAGAGAGAGCATGGCTGTACTCTCTCAGACTCCGGCGGCTGATGGAGAAGCAGCATGCTTAATCCAAGCAGAGCTCGACCACCCTATCTGCTTAATATTTTGTCAGCCCCCTTAATTTAAAATAAGGCCCCTGTGTCCAAGGCCCCCCTCACATCACATTAGGTGTCACAGTTAGTGACAGTTAGTGCTCCACATCAATGAGAATATGAAAATAAAGTGTCTCTCAGTACAGGAAAAGTGTGAAAAGACTCCACAAGAACAAACTGACAGAAACAGCATTCAGGTCAACCTGTGATTGTGTCTCTCGAGGTGGAGACCATTAATAAATAATAGTATGATTAATAAATAATAATCATAAATAATAGAACCACAATCACACAAAGATATTTAGAGGAGGTTGTGCAGAAGAATCAATTCAGGGGTTGCCTATGGTTCAATATATCGCAATATATTGTGGAAGTGTACGCAAAGCGATATACTGCATGAGATAACACACTTTCACATTTTTTTTATCGTTTTAAATTAGAAAACTTTTCACTCAAAATACTTAAAAATACTGCTTTCTAGTAAGTGGGGTTTAAACAGAACACAGAACTGTCTGACTTCATTATTTACATGTACACTAATAATGATCTGTATCTGTATTTTTTTGCTTTAAATAAGAAAATGTACTTTATTTTTATACAAAATACTGTACAATACTGCCTCCTAGTGGCGGGGTTTTAACACAACCATTGTCTGACATCATTATTTTTAACTTGTAAACTACTGATTAAAAAATCTGTACAGTATAGCAACAAAAAATATCGTAAAACAATACAGTGCTGATATTTTCATATATCACTATGAAAAGCTTTGCAGCACCACAGTGAACATGCAAAAATACTTAATCACAATCTTAAACACACCAATAAGTTTCCTACTATTCCATTCCACTTTAAAAAGTAATGCATTAGTTACGTTCAAGTTGGTAAGAACCTCGTAGTTTCAGTTCCACCTTAAATGCTGGAGCATATTGACACAATCACTCTAATGTTAGATTATTGTACATTTTCATTACACCTTAAACAGTGAAGCAGTTACAGGTGTCTAGACGAAACTGCTGCACCTTTTAAGGAATAAACAGGGGAGCATTAACAAATTAGCAAACTCACAAATGATCTTGGTGCTTTTCGTCAAAACAACTTTATGAATAATATAACATTAAGAAAGCCATTAGACAGCCTAAAACCTCCACTAGATAGAGAATGTTTTTGGGGACATGAAGATGGATATATGGATAGATAATGATGATAATATTGTGGCACAAATGTGTTCAATAGGTGTGATTTACCTGTGATTAGTCTCTGTGAATGTATGTATTGTGGTTTAAGCATGAAGGGAAATATATATATATATATATCTATAATCAAATGAACAGTGTTGTACATAGTTTAAGAAAATATTGAATTAGAAACACGTTAATTCCCACATTCATATATTTAAATAATCGATGATCATGATTAATAAATGAATGTGTATATATTTAGGAAACACAAAAGGTAAAAGATGTTTTTTATCACAGCATATTTTTTGCAGCTAAACAGCTCAAAATGCTCCAAATAGCTCTTCTAGTGGCTAAGCATTACTTTATCAAGCAATCTTTAAAAAAGAAAAAAAAAAGAGAGAAAAACCCATGTGACTCCCCCAACCAATCAGCTTCAGCATATTTTCCTTTCAGTGATTTTGGCTCTTTGGTCAGTTACTTTCTTTTCAAGTTTGCTTCAGTGAAGATCTCTGGAGTTTCTTTCTCAGAAATGTCTCTGATATGGATTTTTATTCTGTTTCTTCAGATAATCTGTAAGTTTTCAATTTCACTGTGTTTATTAATGTCACCCACTGTTTTATTCTTATTTGAGATGAAATAATTTTATCTTCTAGATTCTGCTGAAGCTGTGGATCCTAATGGGCCGTCGTTTGTCTCAGTTGATTTTGGAAAAAATGTAACTTTTATCTGTAAAGTAGAAAATGCTGGTCACATCTCCAAGGTTTGGGTCTGGTACAGACAAAGAGTGAGACAGGAACCTCAAGAAGTGGTAGTGAAATTATTTGAAAAACAACCCACAGTAATATCAGACAGATTTGAAATAAAGGAACATTTTTCTCTGATGATTAAAAACGCTACTAAAGATGATGAGGGAATGTACTTCTGTGGATCTCTGGAAAAGAACACACTGAAGTTTTCTAATGGAACATCATTTTTAGCTGTTCAAGGTGAGATTTGTGTGTGTGTGTGCGTGTGTGTGTGCGTGTGTGTGTGTGTGTAAACAGATATAAAACATTAATTAAAAATATATCTGTAAACGCTTCCTGTACTGCTGTTATATACATATTGTAAATGATATACATATATTACCCATTTATTTCCAGATTATGCACATTGTAGGTTTATATCTTATGTTAAGTTCTTTCTGCATACTCTTTATTCTACTATGTATATTTTTGCACTTCTGTTTTATTTGGATTTCATGTGTGAACACCATTTGGTTTGCTACTTAATTATCGCATCTTTCTGTATGACCCTTATAGACATAAATCATAATCAATTCCACAAAGCCATTTCAAAATTGTAATTTCACATTCTATTGTATTTGTAGAATCTCATTGTTTTTTCTCTAATAATGACATAATTTAAGCTAAAGTTATGTCTTTTTATTTTATTGATTAGGGAATCCCCAATTTAACATTTCAGTGATCCAAACTCCAGTCTCAGCATCAGTTCCTTCAGGACAGCGAGTGAATCTGCAGTGCTCCGTCTACCCTGAGAACCAATCAGCAGAACTGAGAGTCTTCTGGTTCAGATCTGCTGCAGGATCATCCTCTCCTGAAATCATCCACACTCATAACTTCAGCAGGAGCAGCCGTCAGTGTGTGTACAACTTCACCAAGATCATCACCGATGAGAACGATACTGGAACTTTCTACTGCGCTGTGGCCACCTGTGGGAGGATCATTGTCGGGAATGGAACACCAGTGAACTTGAGTAATTGAATTATTATTGATTATTTATGTAGTGAAGGTAAAATCATAGACTGGAGAATGAATATTAGGGAGGTTTATTGAGTAAAGTTACAGATAATAGTCAGTTGTTGTTAGTTTGCATTGTTTAGTCACATTTACACTATTTATATTCGCTGTTATTTCTTCCAGAGGGGCCTGCAGAGCCCACTGTGATCATTCTGGGAGCTGCTGTGGGAGTGTGTGTGGTTGTGATTATCGCTCAGTCCATTGTGTTTTATAAAAGAAGAAACAGCGAACAAAGCAGTGGTGAGTTTCTGAGTTTAGAAGTTTGAGAGCTCTTTTTTAACTTTATTGAATCATAAAATATGTTTTTCCTTTTTTTTACTTTAAAATGTGTTTAAAATGGATAAGAACCTGTTTTATAGTAGGCAAATTCAAAACCAATATCACAAAAATTAATAAATACACTGTAAATGTAGATAAGAAGTGGAAAACTGTTAAAAACGTTACTACATTTCCACAAATGTTTTCTTTTTGTTTCCACTTAAAACATTTGTTATGTTGAATTTATTACAGTGTACAAATAAATAAAAAAAAATGCTTGTTGCTATCTTACACCCAGTCAACAATATATTTTCATGTCTTGCGCCTGCTTCGTCAAAATAGCGAGTTTGGGAATATATCCACACTGATGGGCGTGGAGGTCTGGAAGTGAGTTGTGTTTAGGTAAATATCAGGCATGTTTCTATTATGGTGGTGGGAAATACAGGTGCGCCACTAACTGAGTCTGACAACAGTCAACAGTCACACGTCCATACCTAAAAATAGTTTTTTTCATGTTTTTCATGCCTAAAACTCACCCAGGATTAATTAAGATAATTAGTTCATTCCCTTTGTGTGTTTTGAGCTGCGCAAGACATATTTTTGCGTCCTCATGATACCAAAGACACATCGTCATGCACTAAAAATCAAGCTACGCTGTGCATGCTTGATCTATAGCGCATCAGTAAATTGTGCATCGTGCAAGTGGATTTAAATATATATTTCTAAATCTAACGCTGTTTTATAAATGTCGGCACAAAGCGTGAAAATTGAAAATAGACTGTTCACAGGGTGTAAGATAACAATTCGTATCACCTCAGGTTGCACAGTTTTAAATAATAAATCATATAAGTAAAGCTATCTTTCAGATTTTCTAGAATTAAATAGCTGAATTTAAGAATAAGTAACCTTTTAATTAGAATACTGTGAGATTTCAGGTCTGATAGAGATAACTGTAGATGGAAAAACAGGTTGCACAATATTTCTTGATAGTAAAATTACATTCCACACATTCTGAGTGATGGTACTGTATATTCTTTTCCTCTGTAGGAAGATCTACCAACAGTGAGCAGCCGTGGTCTGCAGTACAGAACTCAGCCAATCAGGTACATCATGAGCAGTAAATAATTCACTAATTCTCACTAATCTCACACTGTCTTTTCCTTTTATTTAACTCTGCTCTGTGTCTCTGTGTTCCAGCAGGACGGTGAATCTGCTGGAGTGAATTACGCTTCTGTTCAGTTTAAAGATCGTAAAGCTAAAGCGGGCAGAGTGAAGAGGGAACAGTCTGAGGACGTGGTTTACTCTGATGTGAGGAGACACGCTGCTGCTAATAATCGATCACATCGCTAAATAATAATATTACACTCTTTATACATAATCCCAGCTGATGAGTGTAATGTAATACATGTTATTAAATTCAGTAACACTTTACAATATGGGTACATTCATTAACAGTACTTACAAAAGAATGCATCAACTAATTAATAATTAAGACATTATTAATAATTACAAATGTTTTTAACTAATGTTTCAATTCAGTATTATTATCAACCTTCTTAAGCAATAAAATTTTGTATTGATTTATAATGTCTAAACTAGTTTTCACTCAATAATTCAATAATTATTTGAAAAATGACTATGGTGTAAGTGCTGTCATTTGTGACTCTTATCGTAAAGTGTTACTTTAAATTCTATATTTACTAACATTCTATAATGTTGATAATTGATTTCCATTTGTCAACAAAGTGATTCTATTGTAATTTAATGCAAAAAAATGTTTTACATACAATGACACTCATAAAAAAAGAACATTTTTAATTGGTTAACGATTTCTTTAAATCAGTGTAAAACACTGTGTATAGAAAAGTATTATTATTATTATTATTATTATTATTGTTATTATTATTATTATTAATAATAATAATAATAATAACAATAATAATAATAATAAATAAATGGTAAAAATAACTGTTAATATACTGAGATTAACTCTAGTACAGGATTTTTTTTATATTTTATTCGGAAGTCAGTATTAGTTTTTTTGTGTCCACTGATTTATGTTTTCTTTATTTTCTGAACTTTGTGTTTTGTATAAAAAACAAATCTATATTTGCAAAGTGTCATTTTTTTAATATATTATATTCCAATTTTAATAATGATTGAAAATTAAAACTATCTAATTTAAATTGTGGAAATTCTGTAAAATAAGATTAATAGAGATAATCTGCAATGTTTACTTGCTATTTTAATTGCTCTTTTTCTTTACATTTTTCATTATTTCTTTCAGGCAGTAAGTGCCATGTTTTTGTTTAATAAAGATATGTTTAAATAGCATATTTCACAATAATAAAATACGTATTACAAATGTAACGTATTACAAATGTAACGTATTACAAATGTATTTGTTGCATAATTGTAATAAAGCTTTATTTAAATTGATTGCGGTAAAATTTATTATTTTATCTAACACTGTTACTTAGAGTGGATTAATTGTTGAATGTCAATGAAATAAGACTTTTAAAGTTTATAAACACACTCTACAGAGGTTCTTTGAGTATGCTATTAAAAGAAATAAGAACGAAAATTGAATTAAAATGCTATAGATTAAAATAGAAATGTATGTTTGGTTGCCCCAATCAATTAACAAATCAATAAATCAATAAACAAAAGAAAATTACAGATATACATTTTAAATCAGTTGTATCTCTTAAACATAAAAAAATGTTCTATGGGGTAAAATAACATCAGGACTATTTTTTTAGGCATTAATTACATTGTATTAATTATATAAATTGTAGTCTAATTTATGATATACACTTGAATAAAATGTTTTTTGTCTATACATAAATGTTTATTTTACTTTCAGAAAAAAAAAAAGAATTCATGTGTTCATTTGTCACAGAGATGAGGGAGGGGGCTTTTATTATATTTCTATCCAGAACAAAGAGCTTCTGATCACCAAATATGGTTTGAAGGAAGCTGAGGAGAAAAAAAAAACTTTTCCAGCCAATCAGCTTCAACCAAGACAGTTCAGTGGTTAACTCAGTCACTTCTTTACTTAAATGCTCTCCTCCAGGCTGTACTGGCTTCAGTTTTTACACCATGGCTCTACAAAGGACTGGAATTATCATGCTATTTCTTTACAACATCTGTGAGTTTCATTATATCATTATTTTATTATTTTATAATGCTATTTTTATTATGGTTATGGTTTGAGCAACATTATATAATATCCACGTTTCTTAAACAATATTTATTTAAAAAAAGTATTTTATTTTGCATAATATTTAAATATATATATACCAAAAACAGTTTCATGCTAGATTTAAAACTGTTCTGAACATTGACATTTAGACATTGAAAGATAATGTAACGTACTGTTTTGGTTCATCAACTGGACTCTGAAGAGTCACTCTTCTTCCTACCCTTCATGTTAGTGCACACTTTACTGACAGACTTTTTTTAAACTTTTTTTACAGGTTCTTCTCAAGCAGCTCTAAATCCACAGCCGCTGGTTCTCTCAGTTGAACTTGGAAAAGCTGCTACTCTTCACTGTTCACTTGGAGACCAGTCCAGTGCAGAGGTTAGGATGTGGTACAAGCAGAGACTGGAGCATTCTCCACTGGAAGTGGCTTCAAAGTTAAAAGGCAGAGATTCAGAAATATCACCCCATCCAAGATTTAAAGTGCAGAAAGATACGACAGGCTTTGCTCTCACTATTGAAAATGTTGTTAAAGAAGATGGCGGGATGTACTTCTGTGGAACCGGTGAAGGAAAAACACTGAAATTTTCAAACAGCACATTCTTAACGGTGACAGGTAATTACTCCAATTGTTTATTGGCTTTGGTTCACATTATTTAACAAATCTAAAATATGTGCCAATGTATCTTATTGTTTGATGTGAGACTTGGGTACACTCTCAGAAAAAAAAAAAAATCGTACCAAGCTGTAAATGGGGTGATACCCTCAAGGCTATGCTTTCAGTACGTTTAGTTCCTTCGCAGTTGTTTGTCCCTGTTTTTGATGGACCTGAAGGATCATGATATATGGTGAATTAACGATGATTGGGACAATCAAAGATCAAATGGGACAGTTTAGCTATACAAACAATATATTTAAAAAAAGTTTGCTTAGGCCTAGCTGTGAAACTACAAAACCAAATTTTTATAACTTAATATCTTCAGTATTTCAGAAATGGACCATTTGTTTTTTGTTTTTTGTCCATCAATGGCAAAAAAACTCAAAAACGATCTATATCACTCCTAATTCACCCCAGATTTAAGGGTACATTTTACCATGTTGAACAAAAAGAACCTGTATTCTTATGACACTTTGCCTTTAGCACATCAGGCTCATGAAAAATGATCATAATTATAGTAATAATAACAACAACATATTTAAATAAATAAAACATTATTTAAACATTATTCTGTTTGATTATGCTTCAATCTCACCAGTGCTCCTTCTTTTAGCCATCAGAAGTCATCAGCCAACTATTACACAAGTTTATATAGCGTTTTGTATTTGGTGCTTGCTATGTTCTGTACTAAACAAACTCACGAGTATATAATTATTTAGAGAAAAAAGGAACGCTAGAGGTGATACTCACTAAAATAATGGTAATGTAAGCTTTTGAAGAAATGCAAATGTGTGCCTCTGAAAGGCCTCTAAAAACTGGTATTTGTAAAAATAACTTACATACTTCTACAGGATAGCATGGTCTCTTCGTAGAGATGGTAAAGTTATTATGTTGATTGAATTTATTTACTCAACAGAATAACTTTATTATTTAAAGGTCACCTAAAGGCCCAGCTCTTTAACAGCATTGGATAAAGCACAAATATTGGTTAAAGCTTTGGTTGCACTTACTATGTCTTGTTCTTGTTCTTCTACATAGAATTGATATGTATATATTAGTAATATCTATGCTATATCTTTGTCAGATCTATGTGAAAAGTGTGTGTGGCAAGCAATATGGTTACTGTGTGGCTAAATTCTGGCACTATCTGAGCTCAAAAGTATCTAGAATTTGGGGTCTGTCAGGAGTATCTTTGGATAATCTGAGTAAAGACTTTTGCACTGTTGAAAGTTACTATTTCCACTCATAGTTTCTTGCTGATTTAACTAGAACGGTATTACTGCTCAGACTATTGTTTTTTTAAGGTTCAATCAGTATTAAAAAATAGCCATTTAAAATGTATAAAGTTGACTGTGTAGAGTGTATAATACATTTCCTTATTCTGACACTGATGACACTATATTTACAGAACATTCCAACATCTCAGTTCTCCAGACTCCAGCACTGCAGTCGGTTCCTCCAGGAGAAGCAGTGAATCTTCAGTGTACGGTTCTCCCTGAGATCAGATCAGCAGAACTGAGAGTGTTCTGGATCAGATCTGCTGCAGGATCATCCTTTCCTGAAATCATCTTCACTCATCACAACAGCAGCAGCAGCAGCAGCAGCAGCCGTCAGTGTGAGATCAGCTCTTCTAAACACAGCAGTGTGTACAACTTCTCCCCCAACATCCCCAACAACCACCATGCTGCAACTTACTACTGCGCTGTGGAGACCTGTGGGAGGATCATTATCGGGAACGGGACAACAGTATGCTCAAGTAAGATTTTTTTGTATTTTAAGCATTATATTATAGCTACATTAAATTGGCAAAAAACATTAAAAATTATGTCATATTTTGTTGCGATATTTTTGGATTTCATATAAAGACAATAGGCCAATATGTCAAAATCATTTTGAGTGGTGGACAGTAACAAAGCAACAAATTATTAATTTGTTTAAAAACTGCAATTAAGTATATTTATTATTGAATCTTTACTTTTATCTGGTATCTAAAGTATTCCAAATTTATATTTAAAATTTTACTTTAACTTAAATATCATGAAATATCTCAACATATCTCAAATATCCTACCTAGTACGTATTAATGTGATCACATTTGTACAAGTCACTATCTACTTTTGCTGGAGTAATACTGTATTGTACCTTGGGTATCTCTACTGTTCTGCTCCACCAGTCTTGCACTCTGCTTTTGGATAACTTTTTGCCACTACTGGTGCAAAACTTTAAGCAGTTCAGCTTGATTTGGTGGCTTGTGATCACCTATCTTCCTCTTGATTATATTCCAGAGGTTTTCAGTTTGGTAAAATCAAAGAAACTCATCATTTTTAAGTGGTATCTTATTTTTTTAAGAGCTGTATATAATTTATATCAATTTGTGTGCAAATTACGCTCCTTTTTTCCAGAACCCTCTGTTCAAGGTGATCATTCTGTTCTGGTTGTGATCCTCAGTCTGGCTCTGGGTTTGAGTTTATTCTGGAACATCACTCTGACCTTCTGGAGCTGGAGGAGAGGGATCTGCAGTGGTGAGTTTACTCAGATGCAAAGAAAGGTCTTTAGTTTTCTTGTGTTGCTCAACCTCTAACAGATGTTCTCTCATTGTATTTTTTAAGGTAAAACATATACATCTGTTCTTCTTCCAGAGGTTCTACAAGATCTGGTATGTGCCTGTTCTGCTCAGACTGTGGGCAACAACATACAAAGTATACATAACCAAGTTATTATTTTAAATGGTTTGTTTCATACCAATATATAATCTGCATGGTAGCAATGAGTTTTTATATACCCGTACATATATACCATTAGTCTGCCATGGACTAAGACCACACACAACATTGTAATGATTAAATATTTTAATATTAAATAATTATTATAAACTATAGTTACTGAAAATGTTACTGAACTATATTAATTACTGTAGAATATGTATAAGAATTTTCAGGGTTAAGCAGGTAAAGCACTACTACCTTATAAAAGGCCTCATTAAAATATGAAATCTAAACGTTAGATCTAACAACATTTTCACACCTTTTAGAAGACTGGGGTGTGAAAGTCTCACTCACACTGCACTGCTGCCCTTGTGGGTCTGATGTCAGCTTCCTGGCACAGATGTACACTGAGATACATTCTGAGAAGCATTCTCAAAAATTTGATTAACAGTCTGATACTTTGGTGAGGTCAATCATATTTACACTTAAAACTATACAATTGGTTAAATAAGGGTGATTTTGACAGCTTTTGATTATATATTCCAAACTTACAGCAAAGTAATTCCAAACTCACCCCAAACTCATTCCAAACTTATCCCAAACTCATTCTAAATGTATCCTAAACTTATCCCAAACTCATTCCAAACTTATCCCAAACTCATTCTAAATGTATCCTAAACTTATCCCAAACTCATTCCAAACTTATCCCAAACTCATTCCAAACTTAGCCCAAAGCCACCCCAAACTTCCCGGAAAGTCAACCCCAACTCATCCACAAACTCATCACTCCAAACTATCCCAGAACTCATTTAACTAACCAAAACGTATTCAAGACTAATCCCAAACTTATTCCAAACTCATCCCAAATTTATTTTAAACTGAAGAACATCTCATCCAAAACTCATCCTAAACTCATCCCAAACTTATCAAAACTCATCCCAAACTTATTCCAAGCTGATACACAACTCACCCCCAAAATCATTGACCAAATCACAATATATTAAAATTGAAACCCAACTCATTTGAAACTAGTCCCAAACCCATGCCAACTGTATCCAAGACTAATCCCAAACTTATTCCAAATTCACTCAAAACTCATTCCAAGTTTATTTTAAACTGAAAAACAACTCATCCAAAACTCACCCCAAAACTCTCAAAACTCATCCCAAACTCATTCCAAACTTATCAAAACTCATCCCAAATATATATATAAAGGCTGGTTAAGAAGTATTATAGGTCCTGATTATAATTTTATTACTGCAGTTATATGATCCCCTACCTTATTTTAGCTACTTTCTTTTTTTCTGCAGGATGATGATGATGAAGAGTTTGACTTTTCTGATTTACATTTCTCTGATAAGATGAAGAGAAGAGTGTTGAAGGAAAACATTTTCACCAAAGTCAGATTTACTGGTTTTAATTTCAATAAACTAACACAGTAAAACTGTATCATACAGAGTACAGAGTTACTGCAGTGATGTAGAGTGCCCTTCTTCCTTATGAGATTTCATTATATATTTTGGTTGTATATTTTCTTGTAATTTCTTTAATTATTTTTTTCTGTAATGTTACAATTAACCACTGATTTTAATCAGTTCCACATAAAAAAATTGTGAAAATGTCATATTAAACTTTTTTTGTTATTTTTGCTGTTTTGCTGTTGTTTGTCCTGGTTTAGAGCCCATATAGCATAAAGGAAGAAGCTCTTCCTCGTCCTCTCTGTGTTGGCCTTCAGGGAGCAAAAAGAGGCACTTCCTTTTTAGTAAAAAGGAAAATTCTTGCATAACACTTTACAAAACAGGTCACAAAAAACAGTATTTATAACAGATACAATACAGTTAAACGTTAAATGTTGAAGTAATGTTTCATCTAATAATTAGTTCTTACTAATTAAAACATTATGAAACATAACTGAAACTTAATGCTTATGAACCATTAGTTAGACAACAGTATTGACTGATAATAACTAACTGCTTTTCCCAAGTCAGGCTGTAATGTTTCCTGTGTGTTCTTCTGTGAGTTTAAGGTTTGTTTAATGTTATACTAAGTTTTAATGCAAGTAATTAGATATTGTCTTACTTATTTGCTTAAAATATGCTGCTTGTTATGCAAAGGTCAAAAGGTCAATTAATTGAAGTTTGGGAGCTCTCTGTGACTATGACAGTCTACAAAACTCAACATGTTTTACAACAAGAATGAAATTATTACTAAATGTTAAACTGGCAATCCTGGCTCTGACAAATACGCATTGTGTCTAAAAGTATTAACAGGCTAATGCATATTTTTAAATAAAACTTAAAATCTATCCCTATCCAGCAGCAGCAATAATACATTAATTTGACAGTGGAAGAGAGAATAGATTTTTTATTTTAGAAACAATTGTATTATGTTGTTTGAAATAGTCTATACATACCAGTAGAAACAAATGAATCAAATTCTCTGATAATAAAACATTAATTATTTTGGGGGATTTTAAGGGGCCTGTAAAACACTAGTAAAAACTTAGTCCTATATATTTTTTGGATTGACTGAAGCATTCAGATTAAATTAAATGATCAAATGACGTACTTGTCGTCTACCTACCTCTCTAACTGAGCTGCGCTCTGTCAGTATATCAGAGAAAGATACACAATTATTTAAAGGTTAGATAAAACAAAAGAAAAAACTAAATCCTCACTCCAGCCTAATTTCTCATTTTTAAGTACATTTTAATTTGTATTCTTCTGAGTACATATAAATTAGTTATAGATATATTACACTATTAGATATATACTATATTGATTTTTTTAATTTATATAATTTAGTTGTTTTCTGGCTTATCAGAAAATTGATTTATAATGCTAAACCTATTTAAAAGAAGGTCACGTGACTTCTGATTAAAATCTTGTTGCAAGAAAAAAAGCAAAAAACTACTGCATATCCAGCCAATCAGATTCAGCTCCAGTCTCCACCCAACTTATACACTGTGAGTGTTCTCTAAACTGCTTCCTTTCCATCAGTTTACCTCCAACCAGAATGGCTTGTCTTATGAAGACGGCTCCATCATGTATTCTCATTGTCCTTTTCTACATAATGAGTAAGTGTATACAGCTTTTTTTATATTTACAGTTTTTTATCAGCTTTAAATGTAGATATAAAATTTAAATAATTTAAAATGAATGGTAAACACTTTATTTAAAGGGTACCTATGTATGGGGATTTTTTATAACAAATTAATTTCATATAAGCATTGCATTGTGTATTTACAAATAAAAGTGACACTTGAATATTAATCGAACTATTCAATAACACTCTCAACGTGACATAAGACGTTTTAGTAAACAAATTAGATTGTGTTGACATAAAATGCTTTAAATATACTGAGCATCATATTTTAAAATGGATAGATATAACAGCATTATAAATACAATAAATGGACCCTAGTTATATCAGTTATATCAATGCCATATGCCATGTTAAGAGTAGTCTTAAAATCTAAAAAGAAAAACAAGTGTTTCTTTATAAATATGTTATTTAATGTGGTATTAAGCCCATATGTAGCTATGCTTCAGATAAATTGTTACCATTTTAATTGTTGAAATGCCCTCCTCCTTTTTCTCATTGGAATTTATATCAGCTCTATTTTATTTTATAGGTTCTGCTCAAGCTGTGGAAGATCTAAAAAGAGACTTTATATCAGCTCAGTCTGATAAACCTGTTACTCTTGACTGTAAACTTGAACATCAGACTGTTAAGGAGAATCAGTTTTGGTACAAACTAATATCGGGACAGGAGCTGCAGGAAGTGGCAACAAAACTAGAAGAAAAAAAGACAGGCAGTCTTTCACCTGGGTTTGATAAATTAGGATTCAAATTACACCAAAATTTTTCTTTAACTATTGAACAACCTAATAAAACTCATGAAGGAATGTACTTCTGTGGAAAAGATGGAAACACCGATAGGTTTTCTAAAGGAACATTTGTAGCTGTAAAAGGTAATGAAATACTATTTTCCTAATATTTTAATTTTCTATCTTCTATTGCTACTGTAGGACACATGGTTTCTGTAAATACATAAATTTACACAATTTCTCACACTATACAGTTAAAATCAGCTACATTATTTCCTAATTTAATGATTAATTAACTGTACAGCACAGTTAACAGACTGGTAAATGATGCTAGTTTAACACACTGAGTTGGCCGTGTCTAAATGTTGTCTTTATTATATTGATCAGATCATTCACAGTCAGAAATCTCAGTGCTGCAGAGTCCAGCATTCCAGACCCTTTCTCCAGGAGAAGCAGTGAATCTTCAGTGCACGGTCCAGCCTAACAACCAACCAGCAGATCAGCAAGTGTTCTGGTTCAGATCTTCTGCAGGACGATCTTTTCCTGAAATCATCTTCACTCATCACAGCAGCAGCAGCAGCAGCAGCAGCAATCGTCAGTGTGAGATCAGCTCTTCTAAAGACGGCTGTGTGTTCAACTTCACCAAGAACATCTTCAACACCACTGATACTGGAACTTACTACTGCGCTGTGGCGAGCTGTGGGAAGATCATTATTGGAGATGGAACTCCAGTAGACTTCAGTAAGCTCTATTTTTTCATATAAAACCTATTTGGGTTAATAATATATATATATACATATGTGCACTATTTGTATTATTTATATAGACTGTATTCGAGATTGTAGGTTTGTAGATCTGCCATCAGACATTGAAAAGACAATGGTAAAAAAAAACACCTCTCACACCTTCTGAAGACATGGGGGTGTGAACCGCACCAGATACACTGCAGCTAGCTTTACTTAGTAACACGTCATCAGTGTATATCTCAATACAGATGTACAAAGAGATAAAATATCAGTCTTATCAGTCTATATTATTGCTGTGTTTTGAAAAGAACTTGTAGATATGTTATATATCACCATCCAGGGGTTCTGATTTAACATATTGCATTATATTACCATACTTTAAGCAGGACAATACAAATACACAGTATATCTGTGTGTGTACTATTTGCATTATGTATATAAATGTATTATTTGAGCTGCAATCACATAATAAAAAGTAAGTAATTTGTTAAACAGTTACTGCTTATGAATATTAATTTGTAGTATGTTTGATGATTGGTGTTTTGTAGAGAAGCCTGTGGATCCTGTTGTGATCTTTCTGGGAGCAGCGCTGGGACTGTGTGTGGTGGTGATCTCAGCTCTACTCTGTAAAAGAAGAAACTGTGAACACTGCAGATGTAAGTGTTTCTTTTATGCTTAGTATGCGTATAACGTATACGTTCTGTGTTTATCTGTGTGTTCAATTACAGTAATTTAAATCGCGTAGTTTGATCTGGGTTTAATCTATTTATTTGAGGTAAACAATTGCAGTTTAATTGACGAGTCATACTTTAGGTTCACTGGATGAAGCATTTTGTTTTACAGAAATTTGGTTTACAGTAATAAACTTGATAAGCATGAGGAACAATTTTATGGTCATTTCTAATGTAACAGGCTTTAGCTATAAAGCTTATAGCACACATTTAAATATTATAATTAATAAAATGATATAATAAAACATATTCATATATTATTATAAATAAATCAGAAATTAATCTAATCACATAGTGAGGTTTATTAATTAATTAAATAATTAATTTGTTTAATGAGTAGTTTGATCATTTATTCTGTACACATTATTGTGTATTATACCAAAGTTAGTTCTGACCCTGCAATGTGATTACCTGAGAGGCTCTGTAACCGAAGCTCTCCATGTATTACTCCACATACAGGTAACCTAGCAACGATGCAGCGCTTACAAACCAAACAGCACTGCTACAAACCGAGTAGCAATGGAACTATTTTAACTCGCGGAGTGTTTATAACCAAACAGATCGTATTTTCTTGCCCTCTCTAACTCAAAACCTTTTAATAAACAGCCATCATGGAACTTGGTATAATCGCAATAATACACTCAAGGTTCATGCTATAATGTGTAATACTGGCACCGCTGTGCTGATCTATGGCACTCGACCTGTGGCCTACATTGTAACATGTGATATTGGCAGTGCCTCTTATGTATTATTGCTTAAGTAAAATAGTATGACAAACTAAAAAATAAAATGACTTTTCTTTACATTTAAAAAGGTTGTATTGACCAGCTTAAAATTTCCAGTTCATCCAATTTTGAGATAATTCACTCTTTCAGCTGGATTTGTCAGTGTACCTTGTAGCCTGTCTAAACACCTTAAAAAGGTCATATTGATGTAACATAACGTGATTTTACAAGTACTTGTTAAAAAAAGGACATGTTTGTCCATTTTGCATCTAGAGCTTATAGGGAAATAACTGTAAACATTATCTTTATTTAATAACAAAATACAAGCACATGTGTAACATTATGTAAAAATGAAAATATAAAAATGATAACAATATGTGCATAAATTTAATATAATGTGGTAAAATGAACCTTTGTGTACAAAGAAAATTAGTAAAAGCTAAGAACAGACTGTGTCTGAAATGCACTGAAAGACAAATGTTTATATTTCTTTTTCCTCTTATTATTTTGTTTCCAGTACGACATCAGCTGGATTTACTGGTTGAAAACTCAGCCAATCAGGTAATAGTCCTGTCTTCTTAAATATTCATTAGATTTAACTTGTTTAACACTGTATCTATTTTCCTAAATAAAAAGTTAATGTTATTGGGCTGAATTATTACTAGTTGTAGTAGTACTGCTTATAAAACTGCACCAGACACACTGCAGCTATCTTCACTTAGCATACCCATCATCAGAGTTCAGTACTGTGCAAACGTTTTAGGCACCAAAGAAAATTAGACTAATCCATTTATCTCAGCAATAGGAGTGTTTTACCTGAAAAGACATATGATCATATGATTTGAACAGATGGAAATAAACATTCAACGATTTCAACGATTTCTCATTTTTAACTAAGTATGTTTTATCCTGAGAGTCAAGCTGAAGAACAAATTGTAGTTCCACATTTCTCCTGGATGCCCACAGCCAGCATGTGTACATGTTCAGTTCCATCAGCAGCTCACCTGATTTACCAAATTTTCCAATTTACCAAACCAGGTGTTGATATGATGAGAACTAGAAATAACTCATTTAAACTCAGATGTTTTAAGGACAACAGTGATGTTAAAGCACTGTTTTTGTAAAATTGCTGTTTGTATTTATTGTAATGCTGGTGTTTTACTGAGCTAATAAACACTTACTTCACAGATTATTAATAGATAATTAACTTCTCACAGGTGGCTAAAACATTTGCACAATACTGTATATCTAAATACAGATGTACACAGAGATAAAATATCAGTCTTATCATTCTATATTTGGGCTGTGTATTGATTAGAAGTTGGAGATATAATATGTATCACCACCCACTGGTTCTGATTCAGTATATTGCATTATATTAGTCTTTTTATCTAAGCACAACAAAATGTAAAAGGGTTGAATACTTATATTAATGCAATAGACTTTATAAATGCATTGGGTGTACAGTTCACCCATGTTAGAATCTGATTACTGAAGTTATACTGCCACCTACTGGATTTTCACATTTCAGCTCTGTTCTTTATTTCTGTTAAAGGATCCTGATGATAAAGACGAGGAATTCTACTTCACTGCCTTCAGTCCAAATACTCTTTTCACCAGAGTCAGATTCACCCCCTTTTCTCCCCACAAACCAACTCAGTAAAAGTTACTTTATGTAAATAATAATTTGTGATGTTCATAAACCCATTTCTATATAGTTACTTTATTGTTTTGTAGCTTTAATTTAAACTGCTCTGTATGAATGTGAGTGGTTCTGTGTTCATTTTGATGTGATGGGTGAAATATTTGTATTTTGTGAAATTAAGTTTAAAATAATGTGTGTATTTTTTTATTTTAGTTTTTGCATGGTAAAGACAGCAGCGTTCTCTTTTTTTTTCTATATATTTTTTTAAATAAGTTTTAGACAACAAAATATATCTTATAGTACATGTAATTAAAAAATGCTTTAAAATATTGAAAACTATACAATAAAAAATAAAATTTGGAAAAACAATGTCTTTATTTTACATTTTAAATTATGTTATTATGAACATATTATGAATATATATATATATATATATATATATATATATATATATATATATATATATATATATATATATATTGAGAATTTGATTGTGTTGAGCAATAAGCACATTAGTCATGTCAGCATGTTGCATGATCGCCAACCCGACTCATGCCTAATTCCCCATTTAACTCATCACCAACTCTCCAATCATCTTATCCCTAGCTACCTGCCCAACTCCCCACTCAACTCATCACCAATTACCTCCCTAACTTATCCATAACTATCCACTCAACTCATCCTATCCCCAACTACCTCCCCAACTCATCCCCAACTCCCCACTTACTCAACTCCAAATACTTCCCCAATGTATCCTTAACTTCCTCTCACACTCTACAACTACCTCCCTAACTCATCCCATTAACCTCCCCAACTTAACCCCAACCACCTCACCTACTTTCCCATTTCATCCCCAACTCACCCCAGCCACCTCCCGAACTCGACCCAAACTAACTCCACAAATCATTTCCAAATCCCTAACTCACCCCCCAACTGCCTCCCCAACTCATCCCAAACTACCTCCACAACTCATTTCCAAATCCCTAACCCACCCCCAACTACCACCCCAACTAATCCCAAACTACCTCCACAACGCATTTCCAAATCCCTAACCCACCCCAAACTACCTCCCCAACTCATCCCAAACTACCTCCACAACTCATTTCCAAATCCCTAACCCACCCCCAACTACCTCCCCAACTCATCCCCAACTCCACAATTCATCCCCAAATTATTGGATGGAGTGCCATAATTCCAGAGGACACAGTTCCACTGCTCCACAGCTCAGTACTGGAGGATTTTACACATATTTCCCATGCTTAGCATTAGGCTTCTTAGCCAATATTTATTTATCATAAAAAAATAGCATAATTTTATTGTATTCGTATCCACTGGCAGCAATAATGCATTAATTTGACTCTTAAAGAGATAATAGATTATCAATTTTAGAAACAATTGTATTATGCTGCTTAAAATAGTCTATACATACCAGTAGCAATAAATTAATAAAAATATGTATTATTATTTGATGACTGTAACATGACTGTAAAACATTATTAAAACTTGGAATGACTGAAGCATTCAGATCAAATTAAATGATTAAATAATGTACTTGCTGTCAAACTACCTCTCAGTTATATAAAGAGTAGATAAAGCAAAAGGAAACACTTTTGTCTTCCTCTACTCGTAGCTCAGACTGGTGTATTTCACTCTCCATTATAAACTTTTTAATATTTATGAGTTGAGTTGTTATTCTTTTGCAAATAAAATTAATAAATAATGCTAAACCTATTTAAAGGGAGGTCACATGACTTCTGGAAAATAAACACTGGTTGCAAGCAAAAAAGCAAAAGATGACTGTTTATTCAGCCAATCAGATTCAGCTCAAGTCCCCACCCAACGTATACACTATGAGTGTTCTCTAAACTGCTTTCTTTCCAGCAGTTTACCTTAAACCAGAATGGCTTGTTTAATGAAGACGGCTCCATCAAGTATTCTCATTTTCCTTTTCTACATAATAAGTAAGTTAATAAAGTTTTTTTTTTAATACAGATACTAACCTGCTATTAATTTGGAGATTAAATTTGAATTAATTAAAACAAGTGAAAACACTTTTTTAAACTGTAACTACATAGTAGTCTTAAAGTGGTCTTAAAATCTAAAAAAGCGTGTTTTTTTATAAGTATGTTACTCATTGATTATGAATGTTTTATAAAGCCCCTATGTAGCTATGCTTCAGATAAATTGTTACCATTTTAATTGTAGAAATGCCCTCCTCCTTTTTCTTATTGGAATTTATATCAGCTCTATTTTATTTTATAGGTTCTGCTCAAGCTGTGGAAGATCTAAAAAGAGAGTTTATATCAGCTCAGTCTGATAAACCTGTTACTCTTGACTGTAAACTTGAACATCAGACTGTTAAGGAGAATCAGTTTTGGTACAAACTAATATCGGGACAGGTGCCGCAGGAAGTGGCAACAAAACTAGAAGAAAAAAAGACAGGCAGCCTTTCACCTGGGTTTGATAAATTAGGATTCAAATTACACGACAATTTTTCTTTAACTATTGAACAACCTAATAAAACTCATGAAGGAATGTACTTCTGTGGAAAAGATGGAAACACCGATAAGTTTTCTAAAGGAACATTTGTAGCTGTAAAAGGTAATGACATACTATTTTTCTAATATTTTAATTTTCTATCTTCTATTGCTTCTGTAGGACACATGATTTCTGTTAATACATAAAATTACACAAATTCTCACACTATACAGTTAAAATCAGCTACATTATTTCCTAATTTAATGATTAATTAACTGTACAGCACTGGTAACAGACTGGTACATGATGCTAGTTTAACACACTGAGTTGGCCGTGTCTAAATGTTGTCTTTATTATATTGATCAGATCATTCACAGTCAGAAATCTCAGTGCTGCAGAGTCCAGCGTTCCAGACCCTTTCTCCAGGAGAAGCAGTGAATCTTCAGTGCACGGTCCAGCCTAACAACCAACCAGCAGATCAGCAAGTGTTCTGGTTCAGATCTTCTGCAGGACGATCTTTTCCTGAAATCATCTTCACTCATCACAGCAGCAGCAGCAGCAGCAATCGTCAGTGTGAGATCAGCTCTTCTAAAGACGGCTGTGTGTTCAACTTCACCAAGAACATCTTCAACACCACTGATACTGGAACTTACTACTGCGCTGTGGCGAGCTGTGGGAAGATCATTATTGGAGATGGAACTCCAGTAGACTTCAGTAAGCTCTATTTGTTTTCTTGTTGTATCTTTCCTATTTGTATATTTGTATACTTCCATATTAAATTTATAATGGCAAATACCCGTATACAGTTCATATAAAAGGAAACAAAATGGTTACAATGGATATATGGAGAACCTTAAGAATGCATTTGAATAGTTATGTGTTTTTTGAATAAGTAGAGTGGTGCTTGGATAGCCTGCTGAATTCAATTACTCTCCAAAGATTAATCCATGACCAGTATAATGCGAATATATACTAAAAATAAACTGAAAAAAAAAAACGTTAATTCTGATGAAAATCTTGATCTATTTCACATTTGTAGATCATTAAAAAATATTTGCAGGTCCAAAAATGAACTAATTTATTTATGTTTTAGGTTGATTTTTTTATCTTTAAGCTTTCTTTTTACTAAAGCAATATACTGTATCTATGATTTCCAGACAATCTGCAAAAATTCACAAAAAAAAAAAAAATCAGACTTCAGATGTTTCTACTGCAAGCACCAGCTTATATGTGTTAATAGAGGCAACCTGAAGCATGGAATTAAACAATAGTGTGATTCACTTCTGTGTAAATGAGGGCCACCCGAACTCCATTCGCTGATCAGAATTCATGCAAACACCAACAGTAACGATGTACAAAGCAAAGCAGTGGAGAGAGTTGTTTATAAGTTTAAAAATGCCACAAACCTTCAGTGATATTTCAGGTTTTAAAAGGTTAAAAGAGCATTTAAAAAATGTATACATATAGGAATTATTCCAGTTTTAATCTTAATAAGTTACATAACTTTCTTTAGTACATGCAAGATAGTTCTACTGATTATATTTGGGATTTAACGATTCTATCTTCTAAAAACTTGAATCACCAAGTAGCTCATTGGAACTTTATATCTTCCAGAGAAGCCTGTGGATCCTGGTATGATGTGTTTGGGAGCAGCGTTGGGATTGTGTGTGGTTGTGATCTTCGCTCAAAGCATTTTCATCTGTAAATTAAGAAACGGTGTACACTGCGGCGGTGAGTGTCGTCTGTTCAATACATGAGTTTAACTGTGTGCTTAAATAATGGTTAGTTCTGTTTGAAATGTAGATTAGGAATTGAAATTATTGTTTATTTAATTCAAATTTATTTTTTATGTAAAATAATATTAATTATTCTAAGTATTGACAGTGTCAGTACATATTTTATTTGTTACAAACTAAAATACAAAGTTCAATATCATTTTAGAGTCTAACTATATTATTCTGAAATATTTTACAGGCTTTAGCTATTAAGCTTATTTTAGTACAAATTGTATTATTGGTTACTTACTTATTATTAATTACAGGGCTTTATTTTAGCTTTCTTTGTATGTTATCTGTACTTTGTATCACTGTTTGTGTGACAAATAATAATAATTCGATAAGCTTATTATTGTTACTGTTTTGTTTTTTTTCAGGTAAAAATCAGCAAAGTACAGTGGAAGAGAAACCAACCAATCAGGTACTACCATTAAGAAAAATGCTGCAAAATATGACGCAAAGTTCTAAAGTAGAATTCTCTAAACCCATTAACTCTGTATCTCCATTCCACCAGACCCATGATGCCGCTGGGATGAATTACGCTTCAGTTCAGTTCAAAGAGAAGAAGCCCAGAAACAGCAGAGAGAAGAAAGAACATCCTGAGGACATCATCTACTCTCAAGTGAGAAGCTCCACCGCTGCTCAGCGATCACATCGGTAGCTCGCTTACCTTCACATAAACGTGTGCTGAGCACTTTTACAGAGTCCTCCAGAAAATACACCCCAAACAATTAAAGTAAAAAGTAGTTTTTGATTCTTGTTTTATTTTTAGAAGTTGATCTCTGACAACCAGAGAAGCCAGATGGATAAACAAAATATTTTAGTAATAGAAATACAGCAACATGTGTTCGTGTCCCGACTAGCACTATTATTTTTTATAAACATTAATTAACAAAGGGTACATTAATTAATAATTCATTAATGACTTTGATCAGAATGTCTCAGCTAATTATTAATTAACACATAATAAGACATAAAAACAATTACTACATGTGTTAACTAATGTCTCACTTAATTATTATTTTTACAAACATTTAATAATGATTAATTGTGTATTTATTAGTGTTAATTATTAATGACTTAAAAATTGAACAATTGAATTTTTGAAGTTTTGTTATTTGTGACCCTTATTGTAAAGTTTGTATATTTCTTTATCTGCTAAAAATATATTTAAAATGAAAGTAACAAATCTGTAACCTGTGTGCAATAGTTTGGGTCCTAATCATATTTTTAGAATCTAAATGATCTTCATAATATTAATAACAGTTATTATATTTATAGTGTTACATATGCTTTGCAAACAACCAGACAGTAGATAATAATAATGTAAATGGTAAACATGCTGAGTCTAATATACATGTGAAATTATAGCAGAAAGGAATAAAACAGACAGTGAGGTAATTACATGAATAAATAATAATAAATAACAATAAGAGGTAAAAAAAAAATAAAAGAAAGAAATCAATTAAAAATAATACATTAGAAACCCGTGACAGGAGATTTTTAATATGATTAATTATATCTCACCACATAACAATGGTGTGTCTGGCATCTAAATCTCAATTATGTAAATACTTAATTTAATTTTTCTGATACTTTCCCTGATAAACAGCACAGTCCTTTAATTTTAGTCCAAAATATACATCAAAATGTATATTTTAAATTAAAAACTAACAAAATCATGAAATAAATAATATAATTATTTGGAGTTCAGCGTCTATAAAGCTGTGGGAACACTTCTAGCAGAGACAATGCTCACTTAGCTTCAGCAACCAATGATGTGATATAATTGTTGGAAAAACTCTGTGGATGAAGACACTTAGAGACAACACCTGTGATTGGTCATTAAAAAGAGATGTGTGGTTGTGGAGCATATGCAAATGTTCATATGGAACTGCAGAAAGTATGCACACTTGCATGTTTGTAAAAGTGCATATGGCTACCTGTAATGTATCGGGTGTAGCCTGGTGAGCGAAGCCCCTGCGTGAAATCAGCAGCTCTCAGTTTTTCTCACAATCGTGTCACATAGGCAGCGAACAACCCCCCACCAGAACTATGCTGCGGCCTTTAGAGGAGCCGAGCATCCATTTATTTTTCTTTTCAGCAGAAAATAAATATTTTGAAATAAATTTGCGCTATCACTGAAATTCAGGAGTGGAGAGAATCTACTAATGAAGTAAATATACTATTTTCCCTTACTTAAGTAGAAATTTTGGTTATCTGTACTTTACTAGAGTAATTATTTTTCAGCCATCAGACTTTTCACTTCAACTGTTCACATTTTCACTCACTAATCTGTACTTTCTGCTCCTTGTTAATACTCTTGTTAATTAACACTATCTAGATTAATCTCTCCATCCAGATCTAGAGTAAATTTGATTGTATTTGAATGTGAAGTATAAACATATTGCTTTTCGACACTCTATTGGTATATATGCAATCCATCTCACCTGCACATCATGCCACATCACAATCCAGCAAGAACATAGCAGAAATATGCAGTATAGTAAGATAGTAAGATCAAGAGAGTTCAAGAAAACTCAAGCTCTTGAAACGTCCTAACTAAGCTTCTTTAATATATTTTCATTGTACTAAAATACATCATTTTTAATGGGCATATATGCAGCTGATACAGGGGAGCCTTGTTCATCCCAAAATTTTCAACATTAACATTTATAATACTCTATATAATATAACATTATAATCATTATGGCTTTTAGAAAAATGTATTTTGGGGAGGGGGGTAGTGCACTATAACTATAGCTATAGCTTTCCCCCCTGCATTGTTTGTGCTTTTATGCTTTAAGTAGTTTTAAAAACAGAACTTTTACAGTTTTACTTGAGTAAAAACATATTTTAAACCCTTGTATCTATACTTTCACTCGAGAAATACATGTGATTACATCAAATTAGTTGCTAAAGCCAATCAAATGTGGCCTCCACAAAAAAGTATGCTGAGGCTTAAAGGCTCTGATTTATTAAAATTATAGAATCACCACTCTGGCTAAATGTTTTATTTTCATGTATTTTTGCTGCTATTCTAAATATTTCAGATGAGCTCCAGCAAGAGTCTTCACTTAGTTCAGCTTTAGCATCTTTAACCTCTTTATTTGTGTCTGGTTGATGTGATTTCTCACAAACTGCGGATCTACAACAGATCTACAACAGATCTACAACAGTGTTCTGCGGTTCTCTTAGACCCCCGCTGTGGTTTAAACCGGGGAACGATAAAAGCAGGTTCAGTTGGTTGTGAGACGTGGAGGACTCTTGGAGAGGTGATATGAGGGGTGTTGTGGTCAGTAGGATTCTTTAGATGTGGTTAAAGGCAGGCCTGAGCTCACACTGATGGTATCTGATATGGAGCACCATTCAGGGGCTCTAAGCGTAGAGATGTGACAGGGCACCAAGCTGAATCTGAAGGCCTGATGCAGAGAGCATTTCCCCAGACTGATCTGTAGATAAACACTGTGTTCATTATTTAGACTTTACTGATAAATGTAGCTTAGGTATAAGTACATAGAATTTAAATTGAGTTCAAATGCAATTCTGTATTCTAATAAAGGAGCTCAGTGTTAATAATGTACTGCATCTTGTAGGGCAAGAAATTTAAAATGCTTATTTCATTTATAATACTCATGTTAAATCTTTGTGTTTGCTGATCTCTGTTATGCTTCATATTTGTATGCTAATGCAAAATTCTAATAAAATTGATATTTAAAGGTTAATTTTGTCTTTTTGTTTTCACTGATACATATGCCATGGTCATTTCCAAAAGTGTATGCCTCTTTTTGTTTATATTATTTTCCAGTTACATTTGGTAGGTAGATATTTAGTATAAATCATTTGGTACCACTTAAAAATAAGCTTCCTCTATAAAGGGTGTATAAATAGTTTATAACAGAGAAAAGGCTAGAAATTAGTAAAAAAGTTGTAAATACTTTAAAAGCATTAATAAGCACTTAATCAACACATAAATAGAAAGATCAACAGTGACAATGACTTTTTTAACATATCTAGTAAAATAATGTAGAAAGTCAGTTTAGTCATTTAATGTGTTATTATAATTCAATAAATAAAGTTATTTACATAAATGTTGAATCACTATTCGGTACATGAAAGGCTACTGTTGCTCTTTCTATTTATGGGTTGGAGCTGCTTATTAATGGTTTGTAACCTAATTAATAACCATTAATATACTCCTTTACAAAAACTTTAAAAAACCCTTTACAAAGGATCCTTATTTTAAAGTCAATAGTCAATTCACTTAGCAATTACAATGACGCACAAAATTGATTTTACAAAAGTTAATAAACAATTACAGATATTATTTTAAGGTCAGCCATTCACTTCAAAAATGATATGTTGTGATGCTTTAATTTATTATAGGTAAATTAATTTAAAACAGGGGCTAATGATATAAACATTGGAATAATGAAACACAATGTACATATAAAATGTTCAGATGCTCCGTTGCTGGTTATATGTTCAAAATAGCAACTTTAAAGGGTGGAGGAAAATAAAACATCTTTTCATGGGAGTCAATCTAAACAGATTTTATTCCAATATTACATATAATTCTAAAGCATTTATAATTGCTCCATTTATTAGGAAATTTTGGTCCAATATGAAGAACTGCCAGATTTCAAATACCAAAAAGTCAACCAAAACACTAAACAGAAAGCAAATGTGGGAAAGGTATCATAAAACGAATTAAATAGGGGTAAGAAAACTCAATTACAAAGACAAGAAAACAAGAAACACACAAACAAAACACTCACGGATCTGACCAAAGTACATAAAGCACACAAAGTTTACAAAAGACCAGAAAAGGAAGACTGAAACAAAGGGCCTCTATATACACAGGGAGACTAGGAACACCTGGGGAAGGTAACAAGGGAGCAGGGTTATAAAATGAGACTGGTGTAAACAAAAAACAGTGCTAGGTTCCTTAAAGAGCACATGGGGGAAGAAAAGAAACAGGCTGGGGAAAAGACAGAAACAGAACAGAACCAGAAGGTACAAAGAAAGTAAGAAAACAAGAAACACCAGGGCTGGGGTGTGAGAGTTACTATCACTGAGTTATTATTAATATATGCAGTAAACCAATCTTGCAGTGGATCTTCTTTAACAGTGTCTTTAAATGTGTTTTTTAATATATATTTTATTTAATTAATTTCTTTCTTAGTGCTTCTTGAAAGCCTTACTGCCATATAATGTATATGAAACTGATGCCGAAAAGACCAGGCGTCTTTTGATGGCCAAATATAGTTAAAAGTAAATAATCCAATAAGAAAGAACCATGTGATTTTAACAGCCAATGAGGTTTAGCCCAAGCCCTAAACCAGCAAATACAGATGAGTGCTTTAGTTCATCACTTCCTTTAGTGTGCTTTCCTTCAGCTGGTCACTGTGATGAGCACATTCCAGATTAGATCATGACGTCAGCAGTGATTGTTATTTTGTTCCTCTACAAAATATGTAAGTTTTCTTAAATACTGTAAATTGTAAAGCCTTAAGTCTTGTCCATATTTCTTATTTATTAACACTGAACTTAATGTGATGTTTTAGGTTCTGCTGAAACTGTAGGAAATACAGAACCGTCGATTGTCTCAGTTAAAGTTGGAGAATCGGTTACTCTAAACTGCACATCTGCACTTATAGATAAGTCTAAAACTGCATACTGGTTTAAGCACAGACTGGAGCACAAACCACAGGAAGTGGGATATAAGCTCGGGGAAAAGAACGCTTCGCTTCTAAATCAGTTTATCGAGTCTAAATCAGGATTTGAGTTGAAGAAAGTTGGCGGTGGGGTTTCTCTCAGTATTAAACAGGTTCAGAAAGAAGATGAAGGAATGTACTTCTGTGGATCGATTAGCGAGAATTCTGTGAACTTTTCTACTGGAATCTTCTTAGCTGTGTCAGGTAAATACATGGTTTTTATCTATCTATCTATTACAGAATAAAACAGATATTTAAAATAGTTGTACAGTTAGAAACGCAGAAAAAAGTCTAATCATTAAATGTTTTTAATTCACATTTATTACATTCACTAATAAGTAAATATTGATAATTCCATTAATAATACCTTATTATGATGCATTTACATTTTTATATATATATTTATGCTGACTTTCTTTGAAAGTTAAAAGTTTTTTTTTACTTCTGTAAAAAGAGAGAGAGAGAAATAGATACATGTATGTTGCAGTATATAGAGCTCTGGAAAAAAATCAGAGACCACTTCAGTTTCTGAATCAGTTTCTCTGATTTTGCTATTTATAGGTTTATGTTTGAGTAAAATAAACATTGTTGTTTTATTCTATAAACTACGAACAACATTTCTCCCAAATTCATAATAAAATATTGTCATTTATCAACTTTATTTGCAGAAAATGAAAAATGTTTAAAACCTCAAATAATGCAAAGAAAACAAGTTAATATTCTTAAAGTTTTAAGAGTTTAAGGAGAGAAATCTATATTTAGTGGCATAACCCTGTTTTTTAATCAAAGTTTTCATGCATCTTGGCATGTTCTCCTTCACCAGTCTTACACACTGCTTTTGGATAACTTTATGCCACTCTTGGGGCAAAAGAATTCAAGCAGTTTGGTTTGATGGTTTGTGATCATCCATCTTCCTCTTGATTATATTCCAGAGGTTTTCAATTTGGTTAAATCATATTTTTAAGAGCACTCTTATTTTTTCCAGAGCTGTATATATATGCTGAATTTTCAATGCAAATTTGCTCCATACACTTATCAAAAGTTTACATAAAAATCTGGTAACACCTCTCAATAGTACATTTATTAACAGTAATAAACACTGTTAAATAGTTGAGTAATATTTTGACTAATTATGAATTAACATTAATTACGGCTTTATTAAACATTACAAAATGTAAATGCCCAAAAATGTGTAACTAATAGTGAATTAAGAGATTAGATACATTAATAATGATTGATAATGTCTTAATTACTGTCAGTGAATAATTAGTAGAAATATTTCATAGTATGTACTGTTAATTAATGTACCCTTTTAGTAAAGTGTTACAGAAAGTCCTAATAATATAAAATGAGATCCAAATAAAGCAAATGAGAGAAATTGTTTAAACGTTAATTTCTTTTTAGATTTGTTTATCGAGGAAAAGGATCCTTAGATCTGTGTGTGACACAAACATGTAAAATTTGGTATACTGTAGATGATCAAATTAATATTTTATGCTGTCTATGTTTTATTGAACAGATCATTCCAACATCTCAGTTCTCCAAACTCCAGCACTGCAGTCGGTTCCTCCAGGAGAAGCAGTGAATCTTCAGTGTACGGTTCTCTCTGAGATCAGATCAGCAGAACTGAGAGTGTTCTGGATCAGATCTGCTGCAGGATCATCCTTTCCTGAAATCATCTTCACTCATCACAACAGCAGCAGCAGCAGCAGCCGTCAGTGTGAGATCAGCTCCTCTAAACACAGCAGTGTGTACAACTTCTCCCCCAACATCCCCAACAACCACCATGCTGCAACTTACTACTGCGCTGTGGAGACCTGTGGGAGGATCATCATCGGGAACGGGACAACTGTGGACTTACGTAAATGGATTTTCTGTGTGCTACAAAAATATCACAAGATTTATATTTTCCTACAGGTTTATAATCAGAGGTGGAACGCAACTAATTACATTTACTCACATTACTGTAATTGAGTAGATTTTATGAGTAATTTGTAATTTTTAAAGTAGTTTTTAAAATAGGTAATTTTACTTTTACTCAAGTACATTTTGGCACAAGTAATTTACTTTGCTACATTGGAAAATTCCCTGTTACTGAGTAAAAAATAAAATGCTGGGGAAAAAAAATCGTCTGAAATAAAAAAAAATGAGTTTTGTTCTCTATGGCAGAGCAGCTGAAATTCTCTATGTAGTGTTTAATACGGTTAGCGGGAGAGACGCTGTGTAGCTTGGGGTCTGTGCACGCGGCTCGGGGGAACCCGTGTTCTGTCGAGTTATGTTACCCATCGATATGTGCTTCTTTACGGCACTGCGCATGCACCGAACATGCTTTATAATAATTCCTTATGTTTTTATCTGGAACATTAAACAATCTGCTTGGATGTTAAAGAAATGTAAATAGCAGTTAAAGCATAGCAATGGCAAGTTAAAAAATAATAATGAACTGTAAAACTATTAAAATACGGTTTATAGTCACCTACATGACCATCACTTTTTAACAGTAAAAAAAAAATGGATCATAGAAACCTATACCACTTGTTCTTGAAAATGTTTTATGGGGTTGTCTGAACAAATACTGCCTGAAAGGTCCAAATTATTTAATTTATGATTAGTACTTTTTTACATCAAATAAATAAATGTAACTATGTAACTTTTACTTAAAGTACATTTTAAATTGAATACTTTTTTACTTTTACTCGAGTAGATTTTTAGATAGGTACTTTTACTTTTACTTGAGTAGAATTGTAGCAAAGCAAAGGTACTTTTACTTAATTACATTTTTCAGTACTTTTTCCCACCTCTGTTTATAACACAGTTTTATATGGTGGCTCTTCTTTTCTAGTAGATCACAGATCTGCGCTGGTTGTTATCTTGGCTCTGGCTCTGGGTTTGAGCTTTTTCTGCAATGTCATTCAGGCCTGCTGGAGCTGGAGGAGAGGGATCTGCAGTGGTGAGTTCATTCAAAAGAACAAAATATCTGCAGTTTATGAATTTCTTCAGTTTATTCAACTTATAACACATTTTCTTCCCATTGAATTCCAAGGTGAAACATCTCCTTCTGTCCTCCACAATCTCCCAGAGATTCTACAAAGCCAGGTAAGTTCCTATTTCACTAATTAACCTGACCACTGATAAACTGTTTAAAGCTAAGCTTATGATTCACCCTAAACAGCAAGTAATAGTAATTATTCTATGAATTGTTTTTTTTTTTGTATTGAGACACTTTAAATGACATTTAATATAAGCAGATAAATTACTTTCTTTATCTACTAAGTCTTTATAAATGTATTACACTTAAATAATTATAGAATGCCAAAAGAGTACCAATGCCATCAACAGATTAGAGTGTCATTTAGAGTGAAACAGAGGGCACCCATCGTACACCCTGTGAAAGACACGTTGCAATCTTACACACCGTCAACAGTCTATTTTCAAGTCTTGCGCCCGAGCCGTTAAAATAAGGCTGGAGTTTAGGAATATATCTACACTGATGGGTGTGGTGGTCTGGAAATGAAAACACAGGTGCGCCACTGACTGAAATGAACCTAGACAAAGGTCAATCTTCAAAATCTATTCCTATAGATGCGCCATGCACGCTGCAGAGCACAAAGCCGACATTTAAGCTCAACAATAAACAGAATAAAAAAATAAAATAAAGTTGCTGTTACCTTAAACACACCCATAATTAATTAAGAGAATACGTACATACCTTTTGTGCATTTCAAATCGCATAAGGAGTATTTTTTGTGCCCTCATGACACAGAAAAAAAAAACACTTTTTCACACCACTGTATATAGTGTAATTTTAGTCCATAAGAACCCAGACAAATTTCTGAATATTGAGACCAATTTCAAAATTGAATCAGATTAATTCAGTGAGCGGCTAATTCATGTTTGTTTCTTATTGTGGGCACATGACTGTAAATATTTTAAGATTAAAATCATGATGTCACATAAATGAAATAACAACAATTTCCTAACTAGAAATCAGGTCAGAACCTGTTCTATGGAACCTAAAACATTCATTTAAGCATTTGAATGGTTAAGTGGTTGGAACAGAGCTGAAGATACAAATAATAATAATAATAATAATAATAATAATAATAATAATAATAATAATAATAATAATAATAATAATAATAATAATAATAACAATAATAACAATAATAATAATAATAATAATAATAATAATAATAATAAAAATAATAATAGATATACACAAAATACCAAATTAAACTGTGATTTAAATCATATAACCCTCCTGTTATGTTCATTTGTCATGAACTGCAATGGCGTTCCTGGGTCAATTCAATCCGGTGCATGTTTAATTATCCAATTAATATTCAAAATAATATAATAATAATTATCCAAACCAATATTTATTCAAAGAAATACAAACAAGCAGTGTGAATATTTTATTGTTAACTACATTGCTAATTATTCTATCAATATTTAGTGCAGTGGTGTTCCTTACCACTAACAGGTAATGGTTCAATCAGGATAATCACTCAATTTTCAAAAAAAAAAAAAAAGACATGTTCAAACTTTACTACATCTGAAAGACCAACGTATTAGACATAATAGCTTTACAAAACATTAAAACATAACATTGAATTCGGTTTTAGTTTTTGTTTATTGCAGGGGGTTATATGTTGTACACTAATTAAGGCAAGCAGAAGGAGTTACATATTGAAAAAATGCTTTGATTTGACCCAATTTGACCCGTAACATAACATATAATAAAATACATTAAATTCAGTAACTGATTTTAATAATATACTGTATTCATTTTCAGATTAGAGTACGCCCTGTTATAATCTGATTACTGAGGTTATACTGCCCCCTATCGGTTCATCTCATTTCAGTTCTGGTCTGTATTTTTTTTTTTCTGCAGGATGATGATGATGATGATGATAAAGAGTTCGACTTCGCTGCTTTCTCTGATAAGATGAGGAGAAGAGTGCTGAAGGAGAATGTTTTCACCAAAGTCAAATTTACCCCCTTTACTTATGATAAACTAACTCAGTGAAGCCATTTCCACAACAAAAATCTGCTGTATATGAATGACTGTTCACACGTTAACTGTTTGTAGCTGAGCTGCAGGTTTGTTGTTTCTATTTTCTAATAGAAACAACAGTCGTTTCTAAGTTTCTAATGAAATATTGTTTGAATTTCTTTTTTTCTTTCTGTTCTTAGAATTGTGCTTTAATATCATATATTTTTTCTTTTATGTCTTTCATAAGTATTTCTGTAACTAATAAATCATGCAATCAACACACAGACCTTTTATGAGTTTTGTAATGGAACCAATAGAGCACTAGAGGGCCCCAGCCTACAGCATTATTGCTAGAGTGCATTTATCCAAAAGTGTAATTGGGCCCTATCTTACACCCTGCACAAGGTATGTCATGATGCTCATTGCTATCTTACACCCCACCAACAGTCTATTTTCATGTCTTGCACCTGCGCCTAGAAAATAATGACAGAGTTTAGGAATATATCTTTGGAGATGGAGATGAAGTAAATTTCTGGGGTGTTTTTATCTTGGCCACTGACTGATTAAAACCCTGACAACAGTCAACCGTCAGCCATCAATTCCTATCTTAGCTACACAGGTACACCCTAACTTGTTACACACATACAAGAACACACAGCAGTGCACAAACCCAATCTGTAAATTAACAGAATACCAAATAAAAAACAATGCCCTTCCTGTAAATGATCTGCTCACACACCTTTACAGTGTGAACGAGCAGGTCAGTTCCTCTGCTGAAATGCACAGAAGCGCTGCGCCATTAAAATAACAATCCGCCAAAGTCAGAGCACACCTGACTTTTACAGGGAATGGCGAGTGATCTGTTGATTGGTTTATATTTTATGTCATGCCCAAAACACACCCATGATGAATTAAGAAAATTAGTACATGCACGGTTGACAGCTCAACTCTAGAATGCTAAACTAGGGCCCAGAGTCTTTTTCTTGTTTGCAAAGCTTAAGACTGTAAATAAAAGCATTAGTTTTACATTGACTTTATATTATTAAAGATATATTTAAAAGGATAATTTTATTAACCACAATAATGTGTGTGCGCACCCAGGCATATAAGAGGAGAGAGGTTTAATCCATATTTAAGTAAAAAAGTAGCAAAATGAAATCTACTTTCTAAACTTCTGAGCAGTAGTGAAACTATATTTACAACACTAACACGTCACTAGACTCTGAAAAATGAGTGAATTGCTTAAGAAGGCTGCGGCACAACTTTATTCATTTGCACTAAAAAAAAAATGTATATATTAAATTGTATTAAAATTGTATTAAAGTTTCCAGATGACTAGCAGCCATTAATGTGTTACCGTTGACAGCCATAATTAAAGGAACAATCAGTAATAAATGGGAGCAGGTGTGCGAAATGGCTACAGGAGGCCAATTTCTAAACACTGGATACCCCACCTGCTACTCCCCAGACACAAAGATCGCACAGGTTGCCAGACTGACACACAAAAACAAGCAATGACAAGTCTTATTCGAAAGCTAATCAGCGATTATATAAGTTTTTAATGTAAAAAAATGCCCATCTCTACTATACTAGTGGTCGTGGTAAAGCAACTGTATGGTTAGCAACCATACTGAAGCTTAGTGATTACCTGCTCACCAGAAAAATAGCCAGTGGAAATGGGACTGGGGGGAAGCCAGTGGGACATTTCTGAGGCAAAAATTTCACACAGATTTCTAATTCAAACAAAAAAATACTGTACATCTATATATATATATATTGGCTGAAGCTTAATAGCTGCCTGTGCTAAAACCCATTCAAAAGCATGTTTCCTAATATCTGATGATGCATTCTGATTCTGTTATGAGTTACTACAGAAAATGTAACCAACAACCACAATGAAAGAAAATGGACTATGTAAATGATTTGCTAAAATAGGGTGGGTTGTGTGTTACAAAATGTTGAGATCCCCTGCTGTAGAATTGTAGAACAATCCATTAAAACCTTTGCTGTTTTAAATATTGAATATTAAACATTTGCACTTCATTTGATCAATACTGAGTAATATAGGAAAATATAACCAAAATGGAATTAGTATAACTGGAAATGTCTTGTGAGGAAAAGGTTAGGATGAGCTGCAAAAAATAGACCTTACAAGAAATCACCAGCATTAATAAAAAACATTCTGAGAACATTGTCTACTCAAAAAAGAGAAGTTCCATTTCTGCTCACATCTCACACCCTTAGCTATCTTCCCTATTTGATTGCAGCAGATGTAGGTAAAAGGCACGCTTGAGATCGCACTGATGGTGTCTGATATGATGCATGCATGTGGGTGAAGTGTGAGAAAAATGTGACTGTGCAGCAACCTAAAGACAAGGTTAAGTTCATTTAAGCATTCTCAGTGCATTACACCAAAAATACATCTTACATTCTTCTAGCTAGTGAGTTAGCTAGTTACCTAGTTCATAAACTAGTGATTTACCTTGTCAGCGAACTAGTGAGTTAGCTAGTTACCTGGTCAGTAAACTAGTGAGTTAGCAGGTTATCTAGTCAGTTAGCTAGTGAGTTAGCTAGTTATCTAGTCAGTTAGGTAGTGAGTTATCTAGTTACCAGTAAGCTAGTGAGTTGGCTAGTTACCTGGTCAGTGAACAAGTGAGTTATCTAGTTACCTAGTCAGTGAGCTAGTGAGTTATCTAGTTACCTAGTTAGTGAACTAGTGAGTTACCTGGTCAGTGAACTAGTGAGTTATCTAGTTAGTGAACTAGTGAGTTACCTGGTCAGTGAACTAGTGAGTTATCTATTAATCTAGTTAGTGAACTAGTGAGTTACCTGGTCAGTGAACTAGTGAGTTATCTAGTAATCTAGTTAGTGAACTAGTGAGTTACAAATATAGTGTCCTCTATGATCATTAGTAGCATCTTAAAAAGTGAACAGTAAATAGCCCTATTTGAGTAATGTTTTAATCCATATTATGGCAATAACTTCTCCACTAAGTAAAGGAAAATAATTATTTTAAGAAATGAGGGTTAGTCAATCCTATAAAAAAAATTCAAATTTTAAAGGATCCTTAAGTGCAGTCACAAAGACCATCAAAAATATTACCGTATTTTTCGGGCTATAAGGCGCACTTAAAATACTTATTTTTTCCCAAAAATCGTCATTGCGCCTTATAATGCAGTGCGCCTTGTGTATGGATTTTGCTTGTGTTTACTGACCTCAATTTTTATGTGGTACACGGCGCTCTGTTGTGCAGAATTCCTCACCCACGCCAGAAAAAGATCCCCCTCTTGGGCTAGCGCGCGGTTACCTTTGACTGCCGTACTGCCTCTCGGCTGTGGTTCAGGGTAGCTAGTTTCCACTGTAGCTCCGTGGCCAGAACAAGGTGCCGGTAAACTTTCCTTTCCACCCGTTCTGGGGTAATAGCACAAACTGTTTCTTTTTAGCGCCCACTTCTAAGTAAAGTTAACCTCTTAACACGCGCTGGCCCACCGGCGGGCCAGAAATATTTAATATTTCATAACTGGCTGTGTTTCTGAATAGTTATGAACAGTTACAGGTTCAATATAGACATCCAATATACCATTTTAAAGCTTAGAATCTCTGCTTTTGAGCTATTTAGCCTATTTAGCGGAATATCCTTTCAGAAAATAAATATTTAGGGCGAAATATGCCTTGGTTATGATTTTAATAATTCATAACTCTCATATTTGCGTTTATCGTTCGTCCATATTTCATCGAATGCGGTCATGTCATACACCATTCGAACCGTCTGGCTCTCCGGATTCCAGAACTGTGCTTTTACTGTAGGATGTATGTTTCATGAATTAGAGCTGCGTCAGAGCGCATGTTTCCAGTAATAAAAGGCTCTCCTTTTGTCCTGGGGTAACCTCCGGTCACTGCCGCCACCCCCCGAACACACACCCGCGCTCAGCCACAGGTCCTACCTTCAAAACGCGTCCAGACTAAAGAGAATCCATCAATCCAGTCTCCTGTAATCCACAGTTATATCCAAACAGCGCTGGAAATCACTTCATCCAGAAATGAAACTTATCCAATCTTTATCTCTGTTTTAAAACCGTTTTATTCACCGAATTCGGCACAACACGCTATTATAGTCAGAAGCCTCGCGAAGTAATGCGGTACTTGCTGTGCTTCAACATAATATTATGGTCTGTCGGAGCGTTGCGGCTACCGTTGTCAGGAGCGTCGCGGAGTAATACGTACTTGCTGTGCTTCAACATAATATTATGGTCTGTCGGAGCGTTGCGGCTACCGTTGTCAGGAGCCTCGCGGAGTAATACGTACTTGCTGTGCTTGTTGATTTATTGCTCAGAGATGTTGTTATTTTTCACAGATATTGTGAAGGATTTATTGCTCAGAGTTATTGTTACTGATATAAATAAAGTTTCATTTAGTGCGCCTTATAATCCAGTGCGCCTTGTGTATGGACTAACACTAAAAATAGACCGTTCACTCATCGTGCGCCTTATAATACGGTGCGCCTTATAGTCCGAAAAATACGGTATGATGAAACTGGCACTCATCAGGACCACCCCTGGAAAAGAAAGACCAAGAGTTATCTCTGTTGCACAGGATAAGTTCATCAGAGTTACCAGCATCAGAAACCGCAAGTTAACAGCATCCCAGATACTGTAAGAGCCACCTAAATGAGTATTTTTGTTTGTTTAACATTTTTAGGTTTAATACTGTAGATGATTCATTATGTGTTCCTTCATAGTCTGGATAACTTCAGTATTCATTTACAATGTATGGAAAATGTGTGTCCAAACTTTTGACTGGTACTGTATGTAGATGTAGTATCTCTTCCATGGGATTGATAAACAATTTCACACATAATTTCAAAAGCAAATGTCAGTATAAAAAATAGAGATACAAGGTTTTTGCCATCTTTCATATATATAAACCTGTTTTTTATATTTTATATTTGTTTTTACTTTTTAATGTGAATCATATAATAATTTATTTTAAAACTCACTGACCTCTTTTTGTTATTTTTAAATAAATGCTTTTGGTTGTTACTCCAGTGAAGTAATATCTGTGCCTATTTAGAAACTGTTGTTCTGTGCCTGATTTCTCAATATGCTGTATATACTTTTATATTTGTAATACCCAAATATTATTTAGAGGAATTTGCTGATAGCAGAAATTTAGATTTTGAATTATTCCTCTCTGACTGGTACAGAAGAATGTCTCTAATGTCTCTCTCATCTTTAAATGGGTCTAACTGTGTTCATATCTTACTGCTATGAAGCTGTAAATTATGTTTTTCATGAAATGGTAAAATGTTTCTTTTACAACATTGATATGTGTTCTATGATCTGTTGTGAATAAAATATGACTATGACATTTGCAAATCCTTTTATTTGTAAGTATTCATTTTTTTCCCACACAGTCCCAACTTTTTTGGAACTGGGGTTGTAAATTATATGTAAGATAATTGAAATTTGATTTTAAATGATGGGTATGTGGGATTTCGTCCACCTGTAATATGCTAACATAATGATTTCAATACTCAGTGACTTTTAAAGATACTTTTATATATTATATATTTTTTCAGAATAAATACAGTATGAGGTATTACTGTGTTATTACCAGTTAACAAGGTAATGTCCAAAAATATAGGAGCTTAACACACACTTATTTTTGGGGGTCCCTTTTACTTCTAATCTACCCCAGTTATATTAATTTGTACACACAAAAAATAAACAGTAATGAGTTAAATATTCATTCAAATGTGATGAAAATGGTTTCACATGTTTAGACAACTATGTAAAAATATTTTGTGTGTATAAACTATATATTATTGTGTTTATAGATGTAACATTGGTATCAGTCAGAAATATTTTCAGCTGCTTCGGTTTGTAGATTTCAGGCCCAGGATACCTCACCCCATAATTAAAAAAATAAGTATAAACATATTTAAGTATAACAAATGTTTCATATGTCGTCATCTCAGATTATTACTTATTTTATTAATTTACCAAAAACATATTTTTGAAACTAGAGAGAGAGAGAGAGAGAGAGAGAAAGAGAGTGCTCAATATATTCCTCGCTTGACCATCTAAGGATAAATTCAGTGTTTTTGGGAAGGGAAGGGGAAACAATTAAAAATATTACTTTTTAGAACTTTTCCAATTATATCCAATTGTAATTATAATAAATAATGTTCACTCATATTATTTTGGATCATTTTTATTATTGTTGTTGTTTCAATTTGCTACATTAAATAAATGTAAATGTATTTGTATTTTCTGGAGAGATATTACTACAGAAACTTCAGTTTCAGTTACTTAGTTATTGCATGCTGGACTGTGGCTCAGTTTATCAGGAACTAAAACTATTCATGAGAAAAAAATGCTATTTAAGAGATGCAGCAGCTTCTTGTGGTCATTCAAATGAAGCAGAAAGAAAGAACCCTGTGACTTTTATCAGCCAATGAGGTTTGTTCCATGTGCTCACCAGACTATTTCAGCTCGCTCGCCTCCTTTAAGACTTTTTCACCAGGTTATAGCGGTTGTTATTGTTGAGGATGGCTCGAGCTGGGATTATATTCTTGATTCTCTATGAAATATGTAAGTGAAAAACCTTCAGCAGAACTTTTTCCAGTTATTGTTCATTATTGATTTACTTTTAACTGAAATTTAATGTAATTGTATTTGATGTTTCAGGTTCTGCTGAAATTGTAGGAAATACAGAACCATTGATTGTCTCAGTTGAAGTTGGAGAATCGGTTACTCTAAACTGCACATCTGCACTTATAGATAATTCTAAACCTGCATACTGGTTTAAGCTCAGACTGGAGCACAAACCACAGGAAGTGGGATTGAAGCTCAATGGAAAGGATTATTTTCTTCAAAATCCGTTTAATGACTCAAAATCAGGATTTGAGTTGAAGGAAGTTGGTGGTGGGGTTTCTCTCAGTATTAAACAGGTTCAGAAAGAAGATGAAGGAATGTACTTCTGTGGATCGGTTGAACAGAGTTCTGTGACCTTTTCTACTGGAACTTTCTTAGCTGTGTCGGGTAAATATACTGTTTCTGATTTTGCCTTTAATATTCTGACTATGGTGAATCACTTAAATATGTAAATATTATTTTATGTTTTAGTTTATTATTATTGACCCCTCTTTGATGTTCTATTGCTGGGTTCAGAGGCAAGTTTCCCCCTCTCTGCCTCTTTTAGTTTATCTGTTATTTTATTTATATTATCTCATTATTGTATGTGATATATGTCCTCCCTCTGCACAATTATCACAGTTACTACAACTTTAAATTAAGACTGATAAGTAAGACAAACAGTAACACTGTAACATAAATGTCACAAATAGCAGTGTTTTATAGTAATAAACATTGTGAAATTATGAAGTAATGTCTCAACTAATTATCAATTTACACCCGTTAAGATATTATTAAACATTACTACATTTGAATGCTTAAGAATGTAAATAATAATGAATTACGACACTTGTTAGAAATGTTATAATGATTAATAATGTCTCAACTACTGTCAGTTGCATTAGTTCAGACATAATGCAATAAATACTGTTAATTAACATATTTACTATTGTAATTAATGTATATATAATCAAATTTGTATCTCTTACAACAGTAAACAATTATAACGATTCTAACAGTAAACAATTATTTTCTTCTTTATTTAAAAATCTATTTATCATTTACATAATCATTAAATGAATTGATACAAGCTATGGTTATAAGCTAAGATGTACCAAAATATTACATAAAAAAATCTTTGATAATTAAAAAAAATCTTTCTATATATCCTTTGAAATAGATCAAACATAACATAATAGAAGAGTTAATCATAATCACAAAATTATCCTAAATTCTATCAGTAAAGCTACAGCACATACAGTATGTTTAAATAGTTATCAGTTCTGTCTTTATCAGAAGGAAAAAAAATCTCAGACTGTCTATGTTTTATTAACCAGATCCTTCAGACATCTCAGTTCTCCAGACTCCAGCACTGCAGTCGGTTCCTCCAGGAGAAGCAGTGAATCTTCAGTGTACGGTTCTCTCTGAGATCAGATCAGCAGAACTGAGAGTGTTCTGGATCAGATCTGCTGCAGGATCATCCTTTCCTGAAATCATCTTCACTCATCACACCAACAGCAACAGCAGCAGCAGCAGCAGCAGCAGCAGCAGCAGCAGCCGTCAGTGTGAGATCAGCTCTAAACACAGCAGTGTGTACAACTTCTCCACCAACATCCCCAACAACCACCATGCTGCAACTTACTACTGCGCTGTGGAGACCTGTGGGAGGATCATCATCGGGAACGGGACAACAATATGCTCAAGTAAGCTTTTTTATTTTTTATTTAAGCATTATATTATAGCTACATTAAATTGGCAAAAAAACATGAAAAATTATGTCATATTTTGTTGCAATATTTTTGGATTTCATATAAAGACAATAGGCCAATATGTCAAAATCATTTTGAGTGGTGGACGGTAACAAAGCAACAAATTATTAATTTGTTTTAAAACTGCAATTAAGTATATTTATTATTGTATCTTTACTTTTATCTGGTATCTAAAGTATTCCAAATTTCTATTTAAAATTTTACTTTAACTTAAATATCCTGAAATATCTCAACATATCTCAAATATCCTACCTTTTACTCCACAACTTATACAGAATATGCCATTTTCTTTGACTTATGCACATAAAAAGGAAACTTAAAAAGAAAGTTTCGGACTTGTTTTGACCTGTTAGTTATACTATAACAATTCAGTGCAAATGTGCAGTTCAGTATCAGTGCAACAGTATAAAATTTCACCACAATTTTGTTATAGTTAACAGAAATATATACATGATTGTAGTACTTTTACTTAATTATGACACTTAAGTACATATTAATGTGATCACATTTGTACAAGTCACTATCTACTTTTACTGGAGTAATACTGTATTGTACCTTGGGTATCTCTTTTTTTTTTTTTTTGAACTAAAAAGCAGGTGCTTGGACCAAAAGCAATATAAACAATGAAACAACAATGAAATATATATAAAATAATAACAGAAAAGGATTAACGCTGCAACCTTTATTAAGGCATTACTGAATAAAAACACTTTGAATTTGAACTCTGGGTTACACAAGGTACAATACCAATTAAATTAAACTGAATTATTAACATTTTTATTAAAATTAAGCTGAACCCTGTACATTCTGTAATTTTCAATATAACACAACCTCACAAGATTAGCAAGTGACTTAAAATGATAGTGACCTCGGTTTATCAACAGCTACTAATCAAAGCATAAATGTTAAATTTTACCGAACACACACAAGCAAAATACATTGGGAGTTGGTGGGGATAGTTATTGTACTTTCATTCCAAACAACACTAACCCGGACAGGTCAGTCAGTAGAACATTAGAGGGTCTGAGAACTGTATCAAACGAAAAACATGAGGCCTAGGAAATAGATTATCTATTAGAAGAATGGATGGTGAACATGTTTGGCCAGTGGAAAACTCTGATCATGTCATTGTTTTTTTTTTTTTTTTTTTTTTTTTTTTTTTTAGCCCAACCACCACCCCCCCTCTTCGGAGGACAATTAATACTTTGTTTTTATTTATTTATTTATCTATTTTATTTTTTATTATTATTATTCCTTTTTATATATATATATTTTATTATTATTTTTTATTTTTTTTATATATATAAATATATATTTTGTGTGGATATAGTTGTGGGAGTTCAGGCTTGGAAGGATCGGAGTCTGAGGTACAGGAGGGGGGTACAAGAAGAAGAAAAAGAAAAGAAAAAAAAAAAAAAAACTAAACAAAAAACAAACAAACAAACAAACAAAATAATAATAATAATAATAAAATAAACATAAAATAAACAAACATACATACATACACATACTCACATATCTAACTATACATATGCTTATACATATACACACATACATAAATATACATACATATTAATACATACACATAAATACATACACACACACGCACAGTTACTTCTATTCTATTGTTTTTTGCAAAAATATGTCATGTGTTACGGATTATGTCATGAAATGCCTACCACAATGGAGGCAAGAAACCGCCACCATGCCCCTGCGATCCAGAGGCAGATAGGGAAGAACCCAGTGGACCCAGACCATCCACAGCCCATTAGGAGCCCAGAAGACCCGCGGCCACACATCCCGATGGTAACCATGTGCACACCCCAGATGAGGACGGGGGAGACTCCAGACGAAGCCCCCATGGCAACGAGCAAGAGTCCAGAGAGCCAAAGGAAGCGAGCAGCCCACCCCCCCCGGCAGGCCAGCACCCCCTGCACGAGCCGAGCATGTGGCCCCCGAGATCCCCAGCACCCGGGAACAGCCCGACACCCGGCAGGCCCCCCCCCCCACGCCAAAGGGGCCCAAGCCACCCCCAGGCCACGGCCACCAAGGGGGCGGGCCAGAGACCACATTAGGGCATCCGGCCACACACCCAGGGACCCACGGACACCCACCCCCCCAGGAACGGCAGTGACGATCGGCGGAGAGCAGCGTGGAGCGGTAGGGAGGGCAAAAACCCGCCCTCCGCAACCATGTCCCACAGGTGTCCATGCTCAGTCAGCCCCAAACCCAGGACCAACTGTTCACGCACACTTGCACATTCACACACCCGTCACACACACATCCGTCACACATACACCCGTCGCACACGTGCACATTCACTCACAGACCAGTCACACACACCAGTCACGCACACCAGTCACACACACAGAACATACATTAACACCTAATGCGGGCATGCGGGCACCAGTACCGAGCCAGCGGCAACCTAGGGAAGCAGCCAACCCGGCCCCGAACAACCACCCGACCCACACCCCAGGCAGGGTGCACGAAACCAGGGTGTGAGAAGACCTGACCCCCCTCCTCCCCCCACCCAGCATGTTGCAGTGATATGAATGTGTATAATGAGAAGAATGAATGAAAGCTACAGTGCTATTAAAATTGGAGGGACAGCTGTAATATGAGAACTGAATAACAGCACCCAACCACACTGCCCCCCCAAAGGCCCTAAAATGCGAAATAAAATTGAGGAGCAGGGAGCACCTGCCCCCCAAAACCCTATGTGTAATATGATGTGTGTAAGCTGTATGATGAGTTTGTATGTGTAATGCGATGTTAGACTGAGTAGGAGTCGGGGAAGGGCCAGGAAAGGACCGAGGAGCAGAGGACTACCCCCGGAGGAAGAGAGCCAACTATTGCTGGCTCACTAGGCACCCAGTTCCATACACCCAACCGCAGTACAGGGAAGGCAAGTCCAGGGTGTAGATACCTTGCTTATCTCTACTGTTCTGCTCCACCAGTCTTACACTCTGCTTTTGGATAACTTTTTGCCACTACTGGTGCAAAACTTTAAGCAGTTCAGCTTGATTTGGTGGCTTGTGATCACCTATCTTCCTCTTGATTATATTCCAGAGGTTTTCAGTTTGGTAAAATCAAAGAAACTCATCATTTTTAAGTGGTATCTTATTTTTTCAAGAGCTGTATATAATTTATATCAATTTGTGTGCAAATTACGCTCCTTTTTTTCCAGAACCCTCTGATCATTCTGTTCTGGTTGTGATCCTCAGTCTGGCTCTGGGTTTGAGTTTATTCTGGAACATCACTCTGACCTTCTGGAGCTGGAAGAGAGGGATCTGCAGTGGTGAGTTTACTCAGATGCAAAGAAAGGTCTTTAGTTTTCTTGTGTTGTTCAACCTCTAACAGATGTTCTCTCATTGTATTTTTTAAGGTAAAACATATTCATCTGTTCTTCTTCCAGAGGTTCTACAAGATCTGGTATGTGCCTGTTCTGCTCAGAATCATGTGGGCAACAACATACAAAGTATACATAACCAAGTTATTATTTTAAGGTGCCTTGCAAGAGTGGCAAGACTGTTCAACATCATGGTTTAGGGGCTGTTATTTCTGCAAAAGGAGGATCTACTACATATTGATGTAATTTTTGTGTTGGGGTGCCCAAATTTATGCACTGCCTAATTTTGTTTAAAGAATTTCTGTAAATTCTATAAACTTCATTTCACTTTTCAAATATTATTGTGTTCTTCTGCTATATGATATATTTAACTGAAATTGCTAATCTGAACAACCAATGATTTATAAAGGAAAATCATGAAAATGATCAGGGGTGCACAAACTTTTTTACATCACTGTATAGTGTATCATTTCCTTCTTCCCCTCCTTCACTCCTCTATCCTATTTTTTCCCTTTGACCTCCTTTAGGCCCTATCTAAAGATGTTTTTACCTTTAATTTCCATTACTTTTTTCCATTACTCTCTCTCACACACACACACGCACGCACATACACACACACACATGCACATACATACACACACAGATCTAGATCCGCGCTTCTGTTCTGCTCCTCCTCGCTGAGATTTTTATACTCATCAAATTAAGTTCGAATTCATAAATCCTTACAAACAAGCTGAGACATTTACAGTCCAATTTATCATGCATTCTTTATTCCAGCACCCTGCATTGATTTTATCTCCCCTCAAACATACTAGTATATACTATTATTTTAATTGAAACCACTAATATACATATAATTGCTTTTATTTACATTTAAATATTCATTATAAAAATTGTGATTAATCGCAGTTACTTACATAATTTTGTTGTGATTAATCGATTAAATTGTTTAATCGATTGACACCAGTAGTATTTATTTGTTGTATAAATGCATCTTGGCAACACATCTTATACCGTTGGAAAGCCTGTTAATTTTTTTTAAAATGGAGCTACAAGTGTGAGGAACATGTATTTGTAGTATGAGCAGCAGAGCAGAATATGTGGGTTGCACCCACTATAAAAATGCTAAATCCTCTCTTTCAATGCCCAACTGCTTATTCAGGTGTTGCTGTTGACACTTGTTTTGAGCTTGTGGTTCCTCCAGGTACCTGTGAGCATGGGCTCTGCTACAGTGCTACAGTAGGTGTCTGCTCAAAAAGTGGGCATGTCATGTTTGACTGATCTGGATAGGGCTTGTGCTATAGGGCAACTTCAAGCTGGTGTTCCCCAAAACCAAGTTATGGCATTATTTGGAGTGAGGTCTAGTACCAGTATCTCCAAACTGAAGACCAGCGAAGACGAGAGCCAAGATCACTGTTAAACACCAAATGAGTTAATATCAGAATAAGCTGTTGACATTGGAAAAAAGGATTTGGCTCATTTTTAATGGGCGCAATCAACATTCTAAGCTCTGCTGCTCATCCCTTAAATACATGTTCCTTACAAATGTGGCTTCCCAACACTATTAGATTTATTGCCAATAAGCTTTGTTACAACAAATAAATATACAGCTCTGGGAAAAAAGAGACCACTTCAGTTTTTAAATCAGTTTCTCTGATTTTGCTATTTATAGGTTTATGTTTGAGTAAAATGAACATTGTTGTTTTATTCTATAAACTCTGGACAAAAAATCTCCCAAATTCTAAATAAAAATATTGTCATTTAGAGCATTTATTTGCAAAAAATGAGAAATGGCTGAAAAACAAAAAAGATGCAGAGCTTTCAGACCTCAAATACTGCAAAGAAAACAATTACATATTCATAAAGTTTTAAGAGTTCAGAAATCAATATTTGGTGGAATAACACTCTTTTTAAATACAGTTTTCATGCATCTTGGCACATTCTCCTCCACCAGTCTTACACACTGGTTTTGATAACTTTATGCCACTCCTGGTGCAAAAATGTAAGCAGTTCAGCTTGGTTTGATGGCTTGTGATAATCCATCTTCCTCTTGATTATATTCCAGAAGGTTTTAATTTGGTAAAATGATAGAAACTTATCATTTTTATTGTTTTTTTTTTCAGAGCTGTAAATGTACCAAACACAAACTTCTATACTTTTTGTGTGATGTTTTATTTAAAGCATGTTATGTTGTGTAATTTTAAAACTGTCATTTTCTGTTCTTTTCAGAGTCAGCAGTAGAACTAATCCCCAATCAGGTACGGCTGTTCTCTATTGCTTTAATAAAAAAAAAATCTAGCCCTGTCCTGCACATTTCAGTGTTTCCCCTGCTTTCATTACAACTGATCTATTATTGAGCAGAAGGTGATGTATTAGAGAGGGAAACTACTGAAAATACACAGGACAGGGTTAGAATAAAGGTAAAGGATATTCAGGATCTTGTTTAGAACAATAGTTTTAACTTTCACTTTTTAACCCTTTCCACTTGTTTTCACAGGACCTCGCTGCTGCAGAGCGGACCTACGCTGCCAAGCAGCCGAGAGTGACGAGTGGAAACAGCGTGCACTGTGAACTGGAATACATTATGGTGACTGATATGAGAGTGTGATATGAGGCCACAATGTCAGAGGGTGTGATCAGACTGATGGTGTCTGATGGTACGCCCACATGGACATTATGGATATTTTATTAATATCTGTGTGAAAAAAGCAAAAGGTCAGTTGGTTAAACTAAAGCTGTGATCACACTTCATCAGAACTGAGACTTCATTAGAAAACAACTAGACTCCACCTAAGAATAAACACTGCATCTTATCAGATCAGATCAGAATGACCCACCACCCAATAATAGCTGCTCTGTGGTGGTCTCTGCTGTGGGGTCCTAATCATTGAAGAACAGGGTGAAAGGAGAATAATAATAAAGTATTCAAAGAAACAGATTGTAATAATAGAACTACAAATATAGTGTCCTCTATGATCATTAGTAGCATCTAAAAAAAGTGAACAGTAAATAGCCCTATTTGAGTAATGTTTTAATCCATATTATGGCAAGAACTTCTCCACTAAGTAAAGAAAAATAAAATAAAAAATTTCAAAATTGAAAGTATCCTCAAGTGCAGTCGTAAAGACCATCAAAAACATTGTGATGAAACTGGTACCACCCCAGGAAAAGAAAGACCAGGAGTTACCTCTGTTGCACAGGATTAGTTAATCAGAGTTACCAGCATCAGAAACCGCAAGTTAACAGCATCCCAGATAAGAGCATCTAAATGCCTCACTGAGTTTTTTTGTTTGTTTAACATTTTTATGTTTAATACTGTAGATGATTCATTATGTGTTCCTTCATAGTCTGGATAACATCAGTATTCATTTACAATGTATGGAAAATGTGTGTCCAAACTTTTGACTGGTAGTGTATGTAGATGTAGTATCTCTTCCATGGGATCGATAAACAATTTAATGCATAATTTTAAGAGCAACTGCCAGTATGAAAAATAGTGATAGAAGGTTTTTGTTTGACAGCAGTGATTTACTTACTTTTCATACACTGGAATATGTAAGTTATGTGCCTTATTTTATACATTAGCCAATTTTCTAATTAGACGTAAATATCAATCATATTATGTGAGTATTCTGGCAAAAATTATAAAAAAAAAGTGTAAAACAATGATGATAAATGTACTATAAATGTATTACAATTGATGTTTATTCATATTGTTAGCACACATATGAATTTGTTTATATCACATATGTATATTAAGCTGATATGCAGCCATATTTGCACATGTAACAGAAAGGATTATATGTCTTCACATGCTGCATATGGCCATGTATTAGTTTTCTGTATGGCCACACCATTCACTCTATTATATATTATATATACCTGTTTTTATATTTGCTTTTACTTTTTAATGTGAATCATATACTAATTTATTTTAAATCTTACTTATCTCTTTTTTTTAATAAATGTTTTTATTTTTTATTATTATCAAAATAAAAACATGTTGGTTGTTGATCCAGTGGTGTTCTATGTGGGCTGATTTGGAAACCTATGGGGCCTATTTAGGGGGCTACTTTATTCTGTGCCCGATTTTTCAGTATGCTATATATATGTTCATATTTGTAATACCCAAATGTTATTTAGAGGAATGTGCTGATAGCTAAAATTTTGATTTTGAATTATTCCTCTCTGACTGGTATTGAAGTGGTTTAATGTCACTCTCCTAATTGGGTCTAACTGTGTTCATATGTTACTGCTATAAAGCTGTAAATTACATTTTTCATGAAATGGTAAATTGTTTCTTTTTGAGCATCTGTTGTGTTCTATCGTCTGTTGTGAATAAAATATGACTCTATGAGATTTGCAAATCCTTTTATTTAGAATTATTCACTTTTTATCCCACACAGGCCTAACTTGAAACTAGGGTTGTAAATTATATATAAAATAATTTTAATTTTAATTGTAAATGATGTGTATGCAGGTTTTTGTTAACCTGTAATATGCTAACATAATGATTTCAATACTCAGTGACTTTTAATGATACTTTTATATATTATAATAACTTTTATATATTTCCAAAAATGTAGACCCCCAACACACACAACACACTTCTTTTTGAGGGTTCCTCCTCCCAAGTCATATTAATTTGTACTCACCAAAAATAAACAGTTATGAGTTAATTTATTCTGATATGATCAAAATGGTTACACATTTAAACAACCGCCGTTTTGTATATAAATAAATTCAATGAAACCTGTACATATTATGTGACATCACTGCACTGTGTGAGATATTTAATGCTTCACAATATTGTTTTTTTATGATTTATAGATGTAGTTCAATTAAAAATATTTTTTACTTGCTCAAAAAAAAAAAAAAAATCCCACTAGTGAGTTTGGTTCAGCTGCTTCTGTTTTTAGATATTACAGGCCCAGGTTCCCTAACCCCATAAATAACAATGATAGTAATAATTATAATCATACATAAGAATATAAAATGATTCATATGTTGTCATCTCAGATCATTACTTTTTCACTAATTTACCAAAAACATATATTCTAAACTAGAGAGAAAGAGAGAGAGTGTGCTCAATATATTTCTCGCTTGACCATCTAAGGATAAGTTCTGTGCTTTTGGGAAAAAGCTTTTGGGAAACCCACCCCTGACCTGCAGGGAAGAACAATCATTGAAAATATTACTTTTTAGAACTTTTCCAAATATGATTGATTACACAATAAATAATGTTCACTTCAGACCTTTCCAATAAAACTGGTGGAAGTTGAATTGCTTAAATATTATTTTGGATCATTTTTATTATTGTTATTGTTTCAATTTGCTACATTAAATACATGTAAATGTATTTGTATTTTCTGGAGAGATATTACTACAGAAACTTCAGTTTCAGTTACTTAGTTATTGCATGCTGGACTGTGGCTCAGTTTATCAGGAAATTAAACTATTCATGAGAAAAAAAATGCTATTTAAGAGATGTGGCAGCTTCTTGTGGTCATTCAAATGAAGCAGAAAGAAAGAGCCCTGTGACTTTTATCAGCCAATGAGGTTTGTTCCATGTGCTCACCAGACTATTTCAGCTCGCTCGCTTTCTTTAAGACTTTTCCACCAGGTTATAGCGGTTGTTATTGTTGAGGATGGCTCGAGCTGGGATTATATTCTTGATTCTCTACGAAATATGTAAGTGAAAAACCTTCAGCAGAACTTTTTCCAGTTATTGTTCATTATTGTTTTACTTTTAACTGAAATTTAATGTAATTGTATTTGGTGTTTCAGGTTCTGCTGAAACTGTAGGAAATACAGAACCGTCGGTTGTCTCAGTTAAAGTTGGAAAATCGGTTACTCTAAACTGCACATCTGCACTTATAGATAAGTCTAAAGTTGCATACTGGTTTAAGTACAGACTGGAGCACAAACCACAGGAAGTGGGATTTAAGCTCAAAGATAAGCAACATGAGCTTCAAAATCCGTTTAAAGACTCAAAATCAGGATTTGAGTTGAAGGAAGTTGGCAGTGGGCTTTCTCTCAGTATTAAAGAGGTTCAGAAAGAAGATGAAGGAATGTACTTCTGTGGATCGATTAGCGAGAAATCTGTGAACTTTTCTACTGGAACTTTCTTAGCTGTGTCGGGTAAATATACTGTTTCTGATTTTGCCTTTAATATTCTGACTATGGTGAATCACCTAAATATGTAAATATTATTTTATTTTTTAGTTTATTATTATTGACCCCTCTGTGATGTTCTATTGCCGGGTTCAGGGGCGAGTTTCCCACTCTCTGCCTCTTTTTTTAGTTAATCTGTTATTTTACTTATATTATCTCATTATTGTATGTGATATATGTCCTCCCTCTGCACAATTATCACAGTTACTAGAACTTTGAATTAAGACTGATAAGGAAGACAAACAGTAACACTGTAACATAAATGTCACAAATAGCAGTACGTTTATAGTAATAAACATTGTGAAATTATTAAGTAATGTCTCAACTAAGTATCAATTTACACCCGTTAAGATATTATTAAACATTACTACATTTGAATGCTTAAGAATGTAAATAATAATGAATTATGACACTTGTTAGAAATGTTATAATGAATAATAAGGTCTCAACTACTGTCAGTTGCATTAGTTCAGACATAATGCAATAAATACTGTTAATTAACATATTTACTATTGTAATTAATGTATATATAATCAAATTTGTATCTCTTACAACAGTAAACAATTATAACGATTCTAACAGTAAACAATTATTTTCTTCTTTATTTAAAAATCTATTTATCATTTACATAATCATTAAATTAATTGATACCAGCTATGGTTATAAGCTAAGATGTACCAAAATATTATATAAAAAAATCTTTGATAATTAAAAAAAAATCTTTCTATATATCCTTTGAAATAGATCAAACATAACATCATAGAAGAGTTAATCATAATTAAAACATTATCCTAAATTCTATCAGTAAAGCTACAGCACATACAGTATGTTTAAATAGTTATCAGTTCCGTCTTTATCAGAAGGAAAAAAAAATCTAATACTGTCTATGTTTTATTAACCAGATCCTTCAAACATCTCAGTTCTCCAGACTCCAGCACTGCAGTCGGTTCCTCCAGGAGAAGCAGTGAATCTTCAGTGTACGGTTCTCTCTGAGATCAGATCAGCAGAACTGAGAGTGTTCTGGATCAGATCTGCTGCAGGATCATCCTTTCCTGAAATCATCTTCACTCATCACAACAGCAGCAGCAGCAGCAACAGCAGCCGTCAGTGTGAGATCAGCTCTCCTAAACACAGCAGTGTGTACAACTTCTCCACCAACATCCCCAACAACCACCATGCTGCAACTTACTACTGCGCTGTGGAGACCTGTGGAAGGATCATCGTTGGAAATGGAACAACAGTAGAAATAAGTAAGATTTTACTACTAAATAAGCACACACACATTCACTTACTCACTGTTAGTGAGGAGAGTTCTAGGGAATTTTATTAGGTCTAAGCAGTGACTCAGGAGTTCAAAGTGATAGCGGTCTTTTATGAAGCAAATGATGGTTTTGCAACTGAAATAAGTGAAATAGTAAAATCAGTATATGATATTTTGCTGCTAAACAACACATTCATAAAAACTTCAAATTCTGTCAATAACTAAGAAAAAAGTTAAATTGTCAGTGATAATTACAGGCAGATGCAATAGAGAGATGAGGTTTGGGTTGTGGATTAGGTTGGATGTGGTCTGGCACAAAAGCCTCTGCCCTAGTGCCTCCATGCTCTAAAGTACCCTCTACTGGGGCAAAAACGATACAAACTGCTGTACTCGCTGCTCTGTGTGTGGGGAAAAAGTGATTAAGCCCCTTCTAGGCTGCCCCTTTCTGTAATAAATGATGATTATGTGCTGAGATCATGAATAATTTGATAGTGTATCTGAATAAGTGAGTGTCTTTCTGCTTCTCAAATAAAAAATGGTGCAGTTATAAAGTGTTTTCTGCTCCTGTCTATGAGACAGTGTCCCAAAGCATGCTCTATCCAGTAGAGAAAATTGGAATCTGTTCATGGAATGTGTGTATGAAAGCATGATGCGGTGACCAGGGTGGTGCCTCTTTAGTAAAGAAGTGCCCCACCAGTGAAATGTGTAATGTGATGTGGTGCCCTACATGTTTCCTTACAAAAGGAGAAACTGTATTGGATAGTAAAAGACCAAGTAAATTGAAGTTGTCAGTGATAGTATTTTTTTCCATACTCTTTATGTAATTTTTGCTCCACATCCTATAGAATGTTCTGATACCAGAGGCCGCGCTAATACAGTCTTTAACCAGAGTTGCCAGGTTTGTGGTTTTCCCGCCAAATTGGCCTTGTTTGAAAACCCAGTTGCGGGCAAAAAAGAGGTGGTGGAGTGTTTTTTTTTTGCCTACTTTAGAGAGAGAGAGAGAGAGAGAGAGAAATCACAATGTAAACAGAAATCACAAGGTGAAAAAAATGTTTGAGGGTCAAGAACAAAAATGAGTAAGTAAAAGTTTTTTTGCTAATTATGTTGCTATTAAATGTTCTACTCTGGAATATAAAACTGTTAAAGCTCACCTTCCGTGAAAATCCGATTTTTCTTGTTTTTTGTGGAATACAGTAGGTCTCTCCGAGTTGAATGTGTACACCTGCACATTAAACTGTTTTGCAGCCCCCATTGTCTGCAGGAGCTAAGCAAAGAAATCCCCCCTCCCCCCCTCCGAAAAACGGGTGAATTTTGAATTATCTTTCTGCCTACGTAGGCAGAAACTCACAGACCAGCCCACCTTGGCTCGAGAAACTCCCAGAGGCGGAGCTGAAGCGACGCAACATCACCGCTCATCAGTTAGGAGGTGGGAGGCAGTGAGCGGCAGAGCGGTGGAGGGGCGTCGCAGTGCTCCTAGCCAATCAGAGGAGAGATATTTGCATGCTGTTTGCATGTATGAATATTCATGAGCAAAGCTGGAATCTGGTCATTTTGGACACACCCCTAAAACAGTCCATTAAAAAAGAGCTATACAGAGACACCTGAGCACTTTTTTTTTACAAAAACAGCTCACATGTCATTCATTCATACTAGAGACCACAACTAGACATTTTAAAATGAAAGAAAAAACGACGGAAGGTGAGCTTTAAAAAGAACTAAAACAACACTAATGCTACAGTATTATTAATGATTTTTAAATAAATAGAAATACTCATAATAAATCCCTTATAAACAAAATACTAAGTCGTACACCCATAGTTGTTTTCCCATTTGTCTCAAATGTGTGACAGATACTTTAGCCTAGTTTAAGGTTCTAAATGGCCGGTTTTAGACTAACTGACTGGGCTGGATATTTCTGTTGGACCTGGCAACCCTGTCCGTAACCCTGGCACCCAGTTGAAGTGTGTGAGGAAGTAAAACAGCAAGATTTGTTTGTAGCTGTTAAGATTAAGTTTAGCCTAATAACACTATTATTTAAGCAATCCATTGGCAAGCCTTCAATTGTGCACAAAGCAACTTGATTTAGGGCGTGTCAATGTGAAAACAAACAAACAAATAAAAACGCCCTGTGTAGCTCCAAGTGCACAAAAGGCATGTCTTAATTTTCTATGTTAATCTTGAGTTTGTTTTGGGCTTAACATGAAATAAAACAATCAGTGTGTCATCTGCCATTCCCTTTGAGATACACTTTGGTTGATTGCTATTTTAATGATGCAGAGCTTCTGACCTGCTCGTTCAAGCTGTGAAGGTGCACAAGCAGGTCATTTATGTTTTATTTTCTACTTTTATTGTTGATGTAAAAGTTGATAAAGGTTTAATTATGATATATTTATGTGAACAGATTTGACAGAACATGTGGGTCAAAAAGAATGAAGTAACAATTTGATATGAACTCCAAATACAGAACAATAAGCAAAAGAAATATATAGATTTTTTTAAATGTATTATACACGAGTGTGGGTAGTGATTAGTGAACAGTGGATGTGACACTTCATGTACAATCGTAACTTAATTATGATCTATAATTAATATCTGAAGTTCCTGCTGACTGTTATTGTGATGTATGTTCTATTACAGACAAGGGGAACAGTTGTACTACAGGTGTACTGGTAGTCGCTCTCGGGGTGTTTTCAGGAGTGTGTGTGGTTGTAATCTGTGCTCAGGCCATCATCATTTTGAAGCTGAAGAGAACCGGGCCATGTGCTGGTAAGAATCACTTATAATACAATAACTACAGTAGATTAGATTTACTTAAATCAGACATACTGTATCTGAAATAATATTCCATCACTGTCTTTATCTTCTTTCTGCTCTACAGGGAAACTTCAGCCGGGCGCTGTGGTGGAGAACGCTTTCAGTCAGGTACTCTTTATATAGGTTACTATTCTCTGTGCTTCTCGTAATTATGAGATAATACTGATTAGAAGCTTAGTTAAGCAGAATTATTTTGTCATGTTGGATTTTTTACAAATGTAGCTGAAAAGGTGTGGAATTAACTGAGAAATATAAATAGTGAATAAATAAGCAAATTGCATTGCCATGTGTAATTAGCATATCGAGGAGATATAAATGTTAACACTTTTTTAAGGAACACAAATTAGTGGCTTATTAACATCTTGTTCTTTGCTCAATACAGCTTTAATTAGACATTTGTAAATTATGTATTCACTGCTTATTCAAGCTTTATTCACTTACTTAAGTGGCTTCTGCTTGCAGTTCAGCACCTTAAACACCAGAGATGCGGAAGAAAATGACATTTTACATACCAATAACCATTATTTCTGTGGTTGTTTATATTATATTATATTATATTACACACTAATGAAATCACTTGTCTTTAGCTTATAGCTTACTTTGTTAACTGGTTCTTAAGATTGATCATTAAATAACTCACACAACTGGCTTGTTCTTTTCCCACATCATGCGTTAGTTTTCTTGTTATTCACTAAGATGGATCGCTTTTGTGAAACACACCCCTGGTTTGTTATTAAATCTGTATTTTTGTAGAATACTGAATTTCATTATTAATCAGAATCAAACAATTTCTATTTCCCAATAAATTAACCCACCTTCTAGAAAATACTGATGCTGCACTAATTAAGCCATCAATGCAGTAATCCTGCTGACACCGGTTAAATCTCCAATGTTTTATTATAGTGTGAGGGATTGGAATTGAATGCTGACTTTCACTGGACTTATTTAAATGTATCTCCAAAATATCTGCAATTTTTTTTTAACCCTTGTGTGGTGTTCGGGTCTGTGGGACCCGTTTTCATTTTTCATCAAATATAGCAAATATTTTTGCTAAATCAAACTCATTGGCATTGGCTAATTTTTTGTGAAAAACATATATCAAAACACATTTTCGATTAACACACACTGTACACCCCCCCCCCCCCCCCCTACCATTTATATTACATACAGTATGTTTGGCCAAGGGCTAATAAACATTGCTTCATTTGTAAATTTGAAACTAAACTAATTTTCTACTCATATCTTGAGTTTAATTCATTTTCTTTTACATTTTATTAAAAAACTAATAAAAAAAGAGGAGCACTTTTTGAAAGAAATGTATTAACAAATATTAACCATGTAAGCTGTTTATATTGCTTGCAATTTAGGTGAAGCAAGCATGTGTAAAGCATTTTTATGTAAAATTGCTTAATTTTGCTGAATTAAATACAAGTAACAAAAGAAACGAGTAACAAAAATATGAACACCACACAAGGGTTAAAGAGAATTATACAATCGATACAAAATATATATATATAATACCTCAATAGAAGTAGATGAAAGACAATTTCAGCTTTGAATATTCTGTTGCCTATGTATCATGGAGTGTGAACACAATGTAAGGATATCAGATTTACATTTGATAAATAAAGAAAAAAAAAGAGATAGTTATACATAAGCTCTGCTTTGTGCTCTAGTAAAAGTAAGGGATCAAATCCTGAATTTTTACGTCTCTCTCAGCAGGACCAGAATGCTGATAGTCTGAATTACGCTTCAGTTCAGTTTAAAGAGAAGAAACCTAAACGAGAAGAGAGACGGAGGAGAGAGGAACCGGAGGAACTGGTCTACTCTCAAGTCAGATCCACCACTCACCGTCCAAAACATTAGATCTACTAGAGCTTAGTATTACAGTCTTTACAGACAGACAAAATAGATAGATAGATAGATAGATAGATAGCCTTCAGTGTGAATCTACAATTTAAATAGTCCTGAAAATTAAGAAAACACATTGAATGAAATGATGTGTCCAAACTTTTGGCCTGTACTGTAGATATATAGATATTAGACAGACCAACATATATTAAATAGAAAAAAAAAACATTGTACAGTATTAAGAGTAAATCTATTACCATATTTACATGCAGGTACACATATTGTGTTTGAATTTAAATGTATTATTTTTATTTCATACTTTCTGATTTGTTTTATGAGGTATTTTTATTGTATTTTCTTTTTCTGTTTGGCCTGTAAATAGCCATGTGTTCATTAACTTTTAACAATAGGAGATGTTTGATTTATTAATATCATGAATTTAACCTCATTTAAGCTTTATATAGATTTAAATTTAAGCAGCATGTCAAAAGGTAGAATTTAAAAATGAACTGCTTAATTCAATTCCAAGCGGTTTCTATTGAAATTAAATGTTTATATTGAAACCTTATTTGTGGAAAAATAATATTCAAATCAAATTGTTCATTTTTTTTGTGATGTTTGGTTTGTTTTTTGTTTTTATTTCATGTTATTGTGCTCTTTAGGTTTCTAAATAAAGAATGTAAATAATTTGATCAAATACAAGAGTTTATATTTAATAAATTAATATTTGAAGTTCAGAAGAAACTTTTTAGTGTTTTATTTTATCGAAAGTTTTTTTTACATAATCATATCATATCATGTTAGTTTAAATCAGGGATATCAACATCTGCTCTAAAAAAAAAAAAAAGCAAATAAAAAACACATTATTTTAATTCACACCAGTCAGTGGATTTACTTATGGATCAGAAATAAACATGTGTTAGACATGAGTTTCACCTCATTATATTTATGTTTTAATCCCAATTTAAGTAGTGTTCTCTAAAAACTGATGAATTTATTTACAATTTAAAGAGAATGTATAGATATATATCTCTTTATAACACCATTTCAGCTCTTCAACACCATATAATGATATTTCTATGATCTCTAAATACGGTTTATAAAGATCATTAAATGGTGTCGAGTAGCTGATATGGATAGAGGATATAGAGATTCAGTTCATGTATACATGAACAAACATATATCATGTAAAAATGTTGTGCTTTTTATTATTATTTAATAACCTAAAATCCAATGTTAAATAATAAATGTTAAATATCTACTTAAACAGGTAGTTTATTGCATAAATAATACATCAAAATGGCCGTTCTGATGTTGAACCAGAGATTAAAAATATAAAACTACCATGGATTAAAATATTACACTACATTAATGCTTATAACTGAACTAAGAAGCATTACAGTGTCACACTCAAGCTGAAGATTTTATTTTTGTTGGTGTTGGCTTTAGTGTAAATGGAAAAAGAAAATGAAAAATACATCCATTATTGACTTTTTTCAGTGCCACTGATGATTATATTGGAAACACTGTGCTTTTTGTGCGCAGATCCAGAGTGTCTTTAATTTCTTTAAAGGAACTTTTTTTCCGCACCTGAAGTTTTTTAGGTAAAATGGCAGGTAAAAAACTTTTGGGAAACGAATCCCATATTTGAATGCATTATGAATGCATTACAGTGTGTTAGGACTGTCTTTGTAGAGTCTCACAGGAATAACATTCAATTTCAACAAAAGCCACTTCTGATCTGTTCTTCTTCTTCTTTTCTGGTGAAAGCAGAAGTGAACTGACTGAGATGTGGGTAAAAGTCAGAGAGCTGATTTTATTTTTGTACACATATTTTAAAACTCTGCAGATTTGTACAGTGCACTTCTGCTTTTGTAAACTTGGTCTGAAGAAGCGATGCTGTGGTTCACCCTGGCCAGAAATAACTGAGCATCCTGTGGAAACTTTGATGAGTGGGAGGGAGGCTGTTTTATCTCAGAAGCTCGATCAGGGTGGTCAGAGCGGTCTGCACAAAAACAGCATCAAAAACACTTCAGCGGCAGTATGTGTAAACCAGCAACACTGCAAAAACCACAAAAGGCCTCAGTCAGAAGCAAAGGTGCCCACTGACATGATGCATTTGCTTTAAACTGTTCAGACAAAATTACTGGAGACAGAAATTGTAGCATTGCTGTAATAATCTTCACCCTCAACTCAATTTCATCAGTCCAGAAAACACAGTTCTGCTTTTCCACACATCAGGCCTGACATTAAGCATGGTGCAGAGGTGAAAAAATATTTTCTCCTTTTTGTTTTTTTTCAAACAAAACTTTAGTATCAGACAAAGAAAACGAATTTGAGGAATTTTGTTTTAATTTAGACATATTGGAGGGTTGAACATGAACATCATGTTTAAAATCATTCACAACATCTCAGTCAGACTTTGACTAGGACGATCCAAAATCTTTTTTTTTTTTAGACATTTAAAGGGGGACTTGTTTGTGTGCTTCGGGTCATTGTCCTGCTGCAGAACCCAAGTACGTCTGAGCTTGAGGTCACAAACTGATGGCCGGATTCCTGGTTCCATCTATTACAGCAAGTTGTCCAGGCCCTGAAGCAGCAAAGCAGTCTCAGACCATCACACTCCACCACCATGTTTTACTTTCAGTATGATGTTCTTTTTCTGAAATTATGTGTTAGTTTTACGCCGGATGCAACGAGACTCACACCTTCCAAAAAGGTCCACTTTTGTCATTCCAAAAATTGTACTGTTTTTTTTTTTTTGGTGGGGATTAAATTCTACTGTACATATATGTACACAAAGACGTCATTGGTAGAAGGAGGAGCTCCAGCACCACAGGAGCTTCCACCCACATTGTTCACGAAATTAAAGCTTCAGTTTATTGTATTTAATCACTTTATTTGAATATTATATATTTATAAAAATGAAACATAATGGAAAATATTTAGCAAGTTACAACAAAGCTGAAAGTCAAAAAGTAAATTGATTACAGAGATTCACAGTAATTGACACTGATAGAGCTGAGTAAAAACAGTTAAACAGCGAAAGGAAATTTGTGATAATTTCTTTAAAACTCTGATAAATGTTGTGACTGGAAATATAATATGAACTTGAGACCTTCCAATGAATATATGCTGTATTTATTGCCTGTTATTTTAATTACTGTTTTTTTAAACTATAGTTAGTTAGATGTAAATGGTGAAATATAAGAATAAATTAAGCACCTAATTAAGCACAAGAATAAATACCCAATTTCTCTCAATAGGGGTTATTTGGAACACTTTACAATAAGTGTGCTGCCTTCAGGCAGATATAAAACATTTTGGGACTTTTATTTTATGTGCAATTAATGTAACAGCAATGTAGACTTTTATTTTGACGTATGTCGTCAGAGTTAGAAACAGGAAGTGGGAGGGAGGAAGTTAGTTGCAGCAAGGCAAGCTGAGGTTATTGTGCTGTAAGAAGGCCTCCCAAAGAAATTTGGACTTATTTGCCCCAGCAGAGGCATCACTTGTATGTATTCCTTTGTTAATATTATTAGACTTCGTTTTTTTTGGTAACTTCATAGTTCATGTCGAATTTATGGTGTTAAAAATAGTTATAAAGGAAATTGTGGATGATAGAGTAAAAACAATTGTTTGATGATGCTAAATGCTAGCTATAGGTTAGTTTGACACTGCATGTGACTGTGAATGTCAAGGTCATTAGTTTAGCTTGTCTGATTTATGTAAGTTACTTATCTTAGCCTTTATAGAAAGGAAGTAGAACCTAATTATATTCTTGATTGTTTTATTTTTAGATTCACTTTCCTGACCTTGTGAGTGGATGAGAAGAATTTCCAATAAAAAGCTTACGTCACGAATAAGGAAAGTTTACCTTACTGTCTAACTGGGTTCCTACACCTTAGTGAGGACAGTACAGTGAAAAAGTGTAATTCAGCTGGAGTGCAACATCTAAAATAGCAGAAAGAATGAGTGAGAAGGCTGAGAATGCATCAGTACATACACACAAGTCAAGGAGCTCTCGCTCATCTACATCCAGTGCCGCTGTCAAGGCGCGAGCAGCAGCACAGGCTGCAAAGGTACGGGCTGAGTTTGCAGAGAAAGAGGCAAGGCTCAAAGTTGAGAGGGCTACCACAGAGGCACAGTTGGGAAGGGTTAAAGCAGATCTAGAGTTGGGAAAGGCAAAGCTGGAAGCTGAATTAAGCGCACTTGAGTCACAAAAGGAGGCAGCCGCAGCAGAAGCACAGGCTGAAGCGTTGGAATCGGCTGAATACCAAGAGAATTCAGTTAAGTCTGGTTTATCTTCACATGAGGTCCTTCAAGAGGAAATGGCAACACGCACGCAAGAGTATGTTGCAGCACAAACCACACTGCGCCGACACGGTATTCCAGTGTCTCTTCCCGACCCAGCACATGATGCAGCAATGTCTGAAGAGAGCTACATTACATGGCACCCTTCATCAGCGATAGGTCCGAACGAGGATGATGTACATGAACAGGGGGAGGCTCTCAGCAGGCCAGTTGGCCACAGCAAGCCATCATATCAGAGCGTACCTTATACTGGAAACCAAACTAGTCCAAATCGAAATAGTGGACGCCCTGAAAACGCCAAGAAAGCGCATTTCCTTCAGAATCCAGCGCTCAGTGCAATGACGCCGCCATACCTTCCTCGCAATGCTCCATCAACCTCACACGTGGCACCTGAAACAGAACACCTAGCACGTTACCTGGCTCGTCGAGAATTAGTGAGCACCAGCCTCTACCAATTTGATGACAAACCCGAAAATTACATGGCATGGCAGTCATCGTTCTATAATGCCACTGCAGGCCTGGGGCTCACTTGCACTGAATTGCTGGATCTGCTCATTAAGTGGCTCGGACCAGAGTCTGTCAAGCACATTAAGCGTATACGCTCTGTGCACGTAGGACGCCCAGATGTAGCACTACAGAAGGCATGGGAGCGCCTCCAGCAGTGTTATGCTGCGCCCGAGGTCATGGAGAAGTCTCTGTTTAAACGACTGGATGAATTCCCAAAAATATCAACAAAAGATTACGGGAAACTGAGGGACCTAGGCGATCTCCTCATGGAACTGCAAGGTGCTAGAGGAGAAGGTTACCTCACAGGATTGGCATACCTGGATACAGCCAGGGGAATTGGGCCCATCGTTGACAAACTACCCTATGGGCTTCAGGAGAAATGGCTCGCAATTGGCTCAAGGTTTAAAGAAAAGAACCACGGCTATTTCCCTCCATTTGATGTCTTTGTCAATTTCATCTGTCACGAAGCACGGAGAAGGAACGATCCCAGTTTCGTCCTACCATCTAGCAACAGCAGCAGTTTGAAATCAGACAAAGCAGCTTCACGCAACTTTGCAAGCAAAGTATCTGTTCAGAAGACAGAGTTTTCTTCAGGTAAAGATCCGCTTGCAGATATACCTGAGAAAAAAGCTGAAGGGCCAGAGAAAAATTGTCCCATCCACAACAAACCACACCCGCTGCAGAAATGCAGAGCGTTCAGAGGAAAGATGCTTGAGGAGAGGAAGAGCATTCTCAAAGACAACGGGATGTGTTTTAAATGCTGCATGTCCGCTAGTCATCTCGCTAAAGATTGTAAGGCAATTCTGAAGTGTGCTGAGTGTGGCAGTGACCGTCATCATGCTGCCATGCACCCAGGTCCTCCACCTCAAGCTGCGAAAGGGCGTCCACCGCTGCCAGACAACGGCGGGGAGGAAGAATTACCAGCTGGTGACAGCACAGTCATCCGTTCCAGCTGCACACAGGTTTGTGGTCCAGGCCGAACAGCAAGATCCTGCTCAAAGATCTGCCTGGGACGAGTATATCCCCAAGGTCAACGTGAGAAAGCGACCAAGATGTACATAATCCTGGACGACCAAAGTAATCGTTCATTGGTCAGATCCGACTTCTTTGAGCTTTTTAACATCAAAGGCCAGTCTTTCCCTTACTCACTTAAGACCTGTGCGGGGCTGGTGGAGACGTCAGGCCGCAAGGCAGAAGGGTTCCAAGTTGAATCTCTGGATGGGCAAACCAGTCTACCACTTCCGCCTCTAATTGAGTGTAATGAAATACTCAATGATCGCTCTGAAATACCCACACCTGACGCAGCCCGTCACCATCCACACCTCAGGAGTGTAGCACCATACATACCTGAGCTTGACCACAATGCGGAGATACTTATCCTGCTCGGCAGAGATCTCGTCAGAGTCCATAAAGTCTTGCAGCAAGTGAGTGGACCTCCAGATGCTCCTTTCGCACAAAAATTGGAACTAGGATGGGTGCTTGTCGGGGATGTGTGTTTAGGGAGTGCACATAGACCAGTCGTGGGGACATTTAAGACCAATGTGCTGGAGAATGGCCGTCCCTCTCTCCTTACACCCTGCAAAAGCTTCATAAAGCTGACTCAGACTATGTCTCATGGCGCGAAGCAGAACAGTAAGTCCACAAAACCATCACTGGACGCCATTGGACAGAAAGTGTTCAACGAGACAGAGAGCGACAACAGACCTGCCCCATCCATTGAGGACACAATCTTCCTGGAGATCATGGACCGAGAAGTCTACAGAGACAAGTCAAACAACTGGGTCGCTCCGTTACCTTTCAGGGTCCCTCGACAGCGCTTATCCAACAACCGCAAACAAGTATACACTCGCTTCGCTGCGCTGGAGAAGACACTATGGAGGAAACCGGAGATGAAAGACCAGTTTCTGGAATTCATGAAGAAAGTATTTGAAAAGAAACACGCAGAAGTAGCTCCGTCACTAGAAGACAATGAAGAGTGTTGGTATCTGCCAATCTTCGGAGTCTATCACCCACAAAAGCCTGAGAACATTCGCGTGGTCTTCGATTCAAGTGCCAAATATTCTGGAACATCTCTGAATGATGTTCTTCTCACAGGACCAGATCTCAATAATTCACTCATTGGGGTGCTGATCCGCTTTCGGAAGGAGCAGGTTGCAGTGATCGCTGACATACAGCAGATGTTCCACTGCTTCCTTGTTCGCAGCGACCACAGGAACTATTTGCGTTTTTTGTGGTACAGGGACAACGACATGTCCAAGGACATCATCGACTATAGAATGAGGGTCCACGTTTTTGGAAACAGTCCGTCACCATCTGTCGCCATCTACGGTCTCAGGAGGGCCATCCAAGAAGGTGCCCACAGACATGGAGCAGACACAGTCCAGTTCGTGGAACGTCATTTTTACGTCGATGATGGGCTCATTAGCCTACCTACTAGTGCTGAAGCCATCAGCCTCCTGCGTAGAACACAGGCCTCCCTCAGTGAGTCAAACCTGAGGCTGCACAAGTTCGCTTCAAACAGTGACGTCGTCCTCCAAGCCTTTGCACCAGAAGACAGGGCAGTCGTGAAGGACCTTGATTTCAGTGGTGAAGCTACGCTTGTGCAACGCAGCTTAGGACTATTGTGGGAGACCACAACAGACACGTTCACATTTGCTGTCTCGCAAGAGAAGAAGGCCTTCACTCGCAGAGGAGTGTTGTCTACGGTGAACAGCGTCTTTGATCCGCTGGGCATGGTCGCACCTGTGACCATTGAAGGCAAAAGTCTCCTGAGAGAACTCAGTGTCGACATGTGTGACTGGGATGCACCGCTACCAGAGCAAAAGCTGAAACAATGGGAATCATGGCGAGAGTCGTTGCATGATTTAAGCAGGCTGCACATCCCACGTGTATACACTGCGACATCACTGTCCAGGGCTGAGCACACAGAGATATGTGTGTTCTCTGATGCAAGCACCAAGGCCATTGGAGTGGTGGCGTATCTGAAATCCAAACAAGCTGATGGAGACATCCAAGTAGGATTCATCTTAGGGAAGGCTAAGCTAGCTCCACAGTCAGAACCAACTATCCCTCGGCTAGAATTGTGTGCCGCAGTATTAGCCGTCGAAGTCGCTGAACTCATACAAGACGAGCTGGACATGAAGCCGGATGCGGTCAAGTTCTACTGTGACAGCAAGGTAGTGCTGGGTTATATTCACAATCAGACCAAACGCTTCTATGTCTACGTTCACAATCGAGTTCGCAGAATACGTCAGTTCACAACACCTGACCAGTGGCACTACGTCAGTACAGAAAACAACCCTGCTGACCACGCATCTCGGGCAGTTCCTGCGTCGCAACTGGCACAGACCACATGGTTCACGGGACCGGACTTTCTATACAAACAAAGTCCACTTGATGAAGCCTCGAAGGAAGTATTTGAACTTTTAAACCCGGAATCAGACGCGGAGATACGCCCTGACGTGAGCAGTCTTTTGACTCAGAGTCAAATCACAAGACTCAATTCCGCACGATTCCAGCGCTTCTCATCAATGCGCTCTCTCACTAGGGCAATTTCTCTACTCATCCACATAGCCAGATCTTACAAGAACAAGTCCAGTCAGTGCAAGAGGTGGCACTACTGCAACCTCCCACGAAATCCGGATGAGTTGTCTCAAGCCAGACACATCATTATCAGAGCAGCGCAAGAAGATGCATACCTTAAGGAATTCAGAACACTTGAGAGCAGAAAGACTGTAACTAAAGACAGTTCTCTTCAGAAGCTAAGACCGGTTCTTGAAGGAGATCTGATTCGCGTTGGTGGCAGACTAAAACATGCTGACTTGAGCAGTCCGGAAAAGAATCCCATCATCTTGCCCAAGAACAGTCATGTTTCCCTGCTATTAGTGCGGCAGTGTCACGAAGATGTTAAGCATCAAGGACGACACTTCACAGAAGGGAACCTGAGAGCTACAGGCCTTTGGGTCATAGGCGGAAAACGGCTCATTGCTTCTGAGCTATACAAGTGCGTTGTGTGTCGGAAGTTACGGCGCAGAACAGAGGAACAACTTATGGCCGACTTACCTTCGGAACGACTACATTGTAGGAGTGGATGTGTTCGGACCTTGGCCAGTCGTGTCAAGGCGCACACGAGGCGGACAGGCCCAAAGCAAGAGATGGGCGATGCTCTTCTGTTGCATGAGCTCCCGAGCCGTGCATATTGAGCTCATCGACTCTTTGGACACCTCTAGTTGTGTTAATGCACTTAGACGTTTCTTTGCGATCAGAGGACCTGCTAAGCAAATAAGATCAGACTGCGGAACGAACTTCGTCGCTGCTGCAAAGGAACTGGGACTCAGTCAAAACAGTTCAGTCCAGCAGTTCTTGAGCCAACGAGGGTGTTCATGGGTGTTCAATCCACCTCACTCTTCACACATGGGAGGGTCATGGGAACGTTTAATAGGCCTCTCAAGAAGGATCCTGGATGCCATCCTGTTGCAGGAGAATGTCCAGCTCACCCATGATGTCTTGAACACTCTCATGGCAGAGGTGGTTGCAATACTCAATGCCAGACCCCTTGTTCCAGTCTCCACTGACCCAGAGTCACCCTTTGTGCTGTCCCCGTCGATGGTTCTCACCCAGAAGGCAGGAGTTCCTTCACCACACGGGGAATTCACGGGAAAGGATCTTCTCAGCAGGCAATGGAGACAGGTGCAAGCCCTTGCAGACTGTTTCTGGCGCCGCTGGCGACAGGAATACCTTCCCACTCTGCAAACCCGACGAAAGTGGAGAGAGATACGACGGGATGTGAAAAAAGGAGACATTGTTATCCTGAAGGACAGTCAAGTCGCACGCAATGCGTGGCCCATGGCAGTGATTACAGCGGTGGTCCCTGGCAGGGACGGCAGAGTGAGGAAAGTTGAGCTGAAGACAGCGGGCAAAGAATCCAAGCCGCTCCTGAGACCGGTGTCGGAAGTAGTTCTTCTGCTGCCAAAGACTGAAACTTAAAAGCAGTGACATTATTGGTTAATAGTGACCTTTAAGGTCAGACGGGGAGTGTGCTGCCTTCAGGCAGATATAAAACATTTTGGGACTTTTATTTTATGTGCAATTAATGTAACAGCAATGTAGACTTTTATTTTGACGTATGTCGTCAGAGTTAGAAACAGGAAGTGGGAGGGAGGAAGTTAGTTGCAGCAAGGCAAGCTGAGGTTAATGTGCTGTAAGAAGGCCTCCCAAAGAAATTTGGACTTATTTGCCCCAGCAGAGGCATCACTTGTATGTATTCCTTTGTTAATATTATTAGACTTCGTTTTTTTTGGTAACTTCATAGTTCATGTCGAATTTATGGTGTTAAAAATAGTTATAAAGGAAATTGTGGATGATAGAGTAAAAACAATTGTTTGATGATGCTAAATGCTAGCTATAGGTTAGTTTGACACTGCATGTGACTGTGAATGTCAAGGTCATTAGTTTAGCTTGTCTGATTTATGTAAGTTACTTATCTTAGCCTTTATAGAAAGGAAGTAGAACCTAATTATATTCTTGATTGTTTTATTTTTAGTTTCACTTTCCTGACCTTGTGAGTGGATGAGAAGAATTTCCAATAAAAAGCTTACGTCACGAATAAGGAAAGTTTACCTTACTGTCTAACTGGGTTCCTACACCTTAGTGAGGACAGTACAATAAGCGTTACAAATAACAGTACTTAGTACAGTAAATAACATTGTTAAATGGTTAAGTAATTTTTTAAGTAATTATTATTTTAACTTTAGTTGATACATTATTAAATGTTTATGCTTAAAAATACTGTAAGTAATAATAAAATAAAGCATTAGTTCAAAATTATTGAAAAATGTTACCTAAAAATATTGTATTAATTAAAAGATTCAGCTTATTGATTAAATAAATGTGATAATGATTTGCTGGTTCAGTAACCAATCACATTAGCTCCATTATTTTTAAACACAGTGAGTGTGGATTCATGTCTGACTGGTGTATCTCACTTCAGAGTATACACTATTCTGAGGACGTCCGCTTTTCTTCTTCCTTTTTCTTTTAGATTTTTTCTCAGCGAAGTTCAAAGCAGCATAATTCAGCTCTACATCATCACCAGGTTCCTGTAACAAAATCACAAATCATTATATGTGTATGTTCCTCCTGTGGTCATCATATTCTATTATTATTTTTATTATTATTATTATTATTATTATTATGTTTATTTGTATTTAACCAGGCAATGGCAGCCTGGCAACCAAAGTTCACTCATGCTAAACCTCAATACACCTTTTTAACTCAGATTAAAATCTAGCTTGAGACCAACTGATCTTTGATGGTTAAGGCGGTTGAAATGTGGTCAGCCAGGTAAAAATATAACCTATACTGGTTATTTACCTTGGTCAGTTTGGTCATGTGTGTAGACCAGCTGAACCATGTAACTCAATTAAACACACACAAAAACATTTTTATTTATTGAAAACTGCTGGCCAACCTGAAGTTCTTGATGCTTAGGATTGTGCAACAATAAAATGTGTAGGATTTTCAGAGCATGCAGAACTAAATGTTTTATTTTCCCCCAATTGATATAAAGTTTGCATATTGCACAACAATAAAAAATAGAGGACAGTATGTGTAGTGAAACACTACCAACCCATGTAATAACAATTGGTAAAGATTATGTACAGTTGTAGAGTTTTTGTAATTGAATGTGTGTCAAGGTCATTTTAGACATTAATAGCAAGTTTAATAATTTATCTAAAAAAGAAAAAAATCTAAATCTGGAAATGTTTTGAAATATTTGAACATTTTTGTCCAAACTGGAATTCTAAACGCTTATGATTTAAGAACTGACCCTTAGAGAAGGTTATTATAAAACAATGAAGGATAGAGGTTCTTTTGTTAGTACAGAGCAGGCTAAATAATTTCTGGGAATTTAAAAACTAAAACCAGAAATGTTTGACGTTTTTGTAAATTGCTGACCAAACTGGGATTCTAGAAGCTTGTAACTGTGCAACAATAAAAAAAATACAGAACCTTCTAGACATTTAATTTCTAGGAATTAGAAGAAAAAAAAAATAGATTTTTTTTTTTAATTCTTAACCCATAAAACTTAAGGGCAAACCTGCAGAACCCACACAGCATTCCTAAAAAGAGTAGAGTGAGTAAATATTTATAATTGTTTCCATTAAACATAATTAGCCTACCTGGAATTGTATTCCCTCTGCTATTGTGAGATCCTGGTGAGATTTATTACCTTGAGAGACGGAAATGATGTCAGATTATCACAGGAAAAAAAAAAATCAAATACAAATTGTGTGTGTGTGTGTGTATATATACACACCTCTACAGTGTTCGTAACCATTTCTCCATCGCACACAAAAGCAGCACAGAGTGATATTCCAGATAACACACAAGCCCAGTGCCAGTCCCATTCCAACGAGTAGAGAGGAATGTGTTCCTGTAAAATCACATTTATGTTTAGTTTGGACTTTATAACCGATTCAATCCAATATTAAAATTTGAATGTATATTATCTACTTTAATAATTACAGTGACATGAACACAAACTCGAGCGGCAGTCTGTAAATTCTGAAAAACTGTTGCTTCAGGAAACAGCGTAGATCAACCCATGTAAGGCCTCATCTTACGAGGGAGAAGGAACACTAACCACAGTGCTTTTTTATGGAAAATATAATAATATAAAAATGTATTTACACTCTTTAAATAACTTTAAAGTTAACTTGTAAATATTCATTATATTTATATATTTGCTTTTTGAAAGATGTTTCCAATATCCTTTTTTTTAATAAAGTTGAAATACTGATCATGTTACTTTTTTGTAAACAGAAAAGGAAATATTGACGTAGGCAAAAGTGTTTGCAGTTCTGCCCAAATATTGTATAAAATCCCTATTAAAACTAACCCGTGGCCACAGCTGTTCCATTCCCGATGATGATCCTCCCACAGGTCTCCACAGTGCAGTAGTAAGTTGCAGCATGGTGGTTGTTGGGGATGTTGGGGGAGAAGTTGTACACACTGCTGTGTTTAGAAGAGCTGATCTCACACTGACGGCTGCTGCTGCTGCTGCTGCTGCTGTTGTGATGAGTGAAGATGATTTCAGGAAAGGATGATCCTGCAGCAGATCTGATCCAGAACACTCTCAGTTCTGCTGATCTGATCTCAGAGAGAACCGTACACTGAAGATTCACTGCTTCTCCTGGAGGAACCGACTGCAGTGCTGGAGTCTGGAGAACTGATACGTTGAACTGTGAATCATCTGGATAATACATAATATAGAGGGTCAATGTGGATGTGTGAACTTTCTAACAATGATTGGAATTAGAAATGCTTAGATGATTTTTATTTGTATATTGAGGTTATAATTAACTATATTCATTTAGTATTGATACATTAATCATTGATGTATAATTGTATAAGAGATAGTTAAAAGGATATCTTCACAAAATATAAAGTCAGTAAGGTGATATAATAAAAATACATTTTATGTTATTTAGATACCTTATTTTTTCTACTCTTATCCTGAAACATGAACCAAACTCTTTGCTTTATAAGCCAAATGCTTTTAAATCAAACTATTGTATGAAAATCTCACTAAAATATATTTTATAAGTTCAGATTCTTCTTGCACAGAATTGCCATTAAATTATTGCAATGGCCTAAATTGACTTTTTGTGTTTTTTACTACTAAATATAGTTATATATTTACATTGCATCCCATATTTAAAAAAAAAAACTTTTGGATATTTTCATAAAAAAACATTATCAAAATATAAAATTACTTAAAATATTTTTATACATAAATTAGATGTGGAATTCAAGAAATTGTATGTTTCTTACAAAGAGAAAAATTGCTATACTGTATGTAGCTTATTAGAAGCCACCAAATTAAAAATCAAATGTATTCAATTGTAGCCAACAACAAAAAACACCTTTGCCAAACAACAGGTCTTATATCCATTTTCTTCATGTGTTATACAGTCAGATTTTATTTTGAAATGATTGTGGTATTAATGGCAATGCATGTTTAGATGGTTAGTGTGTTCAGTAAAATACATTTAATTTAGAAATTTATTTAAATGTTTTTTTTTTTTTTTTATTACACTCTTAACCTGAACCATGAATTGCACAAGTGACAAACTTTTTTGCTTTATGGACCAAATGCTGATAAACTGAACTATTGTATGAAAATCTCACTAAGATACATCTATAAATTCAGTTTCTTCTTTCACAGAGCTGTTTTTTAATGAAATTGCATAAAATTATATATTTTTTCTTTAGTTTTTTTTTAAGGAGTGTTTTTATAACTTAATTTATAACTTATGCTGAATAAAATAGTGATATATTACATACTTAATAGATCTATAAATAGATAGTGATTTAAATTAATTAATTCATTAATTTTAACTTGACCAATAAGAAATTAATCTAGACCAAGAGATCTATTGTGGAACATTTTTTATTTATTAAAATACCTTTATTATCACTCTTTGATAAAAAAAGGCAGTTAAAATATTTTTTATCCGTGGACACCACAGGACTGTAAAAAATGATGCTTAGTAATTTTGTTCAGACTTTTTACTGGTTTCAACAAAACCATATATTTCAGCTTTAATAAATCACCAATATAAGCTACATAAATTATAATTTACCTAGAAATGTAAGACACTTAACACTGCAATGTTCTGTTCATTAATGTAAATACATATAAAATCATGATATTCACATACTGACTGATGTAAAAAGATACATATATTTACCTGACAGCCAAAAACGTTCCTTTATAAAAGCTGATTATTTTTAATGCAGATGTTGCCCAGTAATAAATCCCTTCATCATCTTTAGTGGTGTGAGGTATAGTCAGACTGATGTGTTTTTCTGTTCTCTCCAGTTTAATGCTGGAGTTTTGGAAACCTGGGTACAGGATTGTATCCATAGTCCTCCCCTTGAGTGCCATTTCCTGAGGAATCTGTCCCAGTGGCTGTTTATACCAGAGAGCGTCCTCATACTGGTCAGGTAACGTACAGTTCAGAGTAACGGCCTCCCCAGAGCGAACCGAGACCAGCGACTGTCCCTGATAAATATCCACAGCTCCTGCAGAAACTAAACAAAAAAATATATATTATCAGAATTTACTGTCAAAAAAAATACAAGGTTATTTTTAAGGAATGTTATTAGTAAATAATTAAGTACATAAATATTTTCCTCTTTTTAATGTGTAATAGACACTCACATATCTTTATATAGATGCATAAACTGCAGAGAATCCAGACTGAAGTCGTCTTCATGACTAAAGCACTTGAAGCAACTGATATTCTGAACAACACAGTGGAAAGAATTGATTGACAGGCCTGAAGCTGTGAGATGGGCTCACAGCTTATCCACCTCATTGGTTCTCACCAGTCATGAGCTACTTTTCCATTCACCTGTTTGTAACCTTCTCTAAACCCCCTGACTTCTTTTAACCCTTACTGTAACCCTAGTCTTTAACAGTGAAGATTAGAGTACAAAAACATGTTAACAACTAGAACAGACCCATTGAAAAATGGCTTTAAGTAAAGCAGAAATTTTGTTCAATTTGTAAAATAATTAGTGGTTTCAATCAATTAGAAAAAAATATCTGAATAATCACAACAATATTGTATGATTAACTGTGATTAATCATAAAGTTTTTATCGAGGATATTTAAATGTAAATAAAATTTATTTGCATTGAAAAAAATATATAATTCCAAATCAATCGCGTGGGCACATGCCTCCTCTGATACAGTTTGGGAAATTAAACTCGACCACTTTTTGGACAGTCACTGATGCAGCATTACTGGGAAGCCTGGGCGCTTAGTACGGAGTGAATTTTGAGCCAAAAGTTTCACACAAAATTTTAAGAATCAAAAGGTAAAATTGTATGTTGTTAGCTAGTTACCTAGTCAGTGGACTAGTGAGTTACCTAGTCAGTGAACAAGTGAGTTACTTAGTCAGTGGACTAGTGATTTACCTAGTCAGTGGACTAGTGAGTTACCTAGTCAGTGAACTAGGGAGTTACCTAGTCAGTGAACTAGTGAATGACCTAGTCAGTGAACTAGTGAGTTACTTAGTCTGTGAACTAGTGAGGTACCTAGTCAGTGGACTAGTGAGTTACCTAGTCAGTGAACTAGTGAATGACCTAGTGTAAGGGTTGGGGAGCAGTGGCTCTCCAGCCAAGAAGGTTGCAGAACCCAATTGCAGAGCAGTAGATCTCAAAGCAGGTAAACCCAAGAAAAAGGAAAATAATAATAATAATAATTAAAAATATAGACTTGATAATATATATATATATATATATATATATATATATATATATATATATATGATATGATATACAACAATATTATATATGTAATTCTTATTATTTAACCCCACCCCAGAGGCGTTACTCGCCTTTAAAAGCCTCCGCCGAAAGGGGCGGAGCAATGAAAACGGGCGGAGAACGAAAACGGGCAGAAAACAAGTCATGCCTAGCGTGAGTGAGATAGAGTGGGAAAATCGTAAATAAAGCCCGCCGGGAGCGTGCGGCTACCTCTTATGGCGCGAGGTAAAAACTAAAGAGCTTTCAAAGAAAAGCAGAACTGAACTGAGGTGATTGTGGATTTAAACGCTGCTCCACCAGAGAGGGGAGGAACAGCGCGGGAGAGAGAAGGAAAACAAACTGCGTGCCTCGCGCTGCTTTACACACACACACACACACATGAGAGAGAGGGGCGGTGGAGGCGAGCACACCGCTCTCCTCCACCAGACTAGAGAAAGAGAGATGGAGGCTGTGGAGCACACTGCTCTACACAACTACACCAAACTCGAAGGGAAAAAACGGCTCTTGCCATGGATAGGACAGAAGGAAAAGAAAGAGCCGAAGCTCGCTCGGAAAACCGGCATAGATTCGCTCTGTTAGCGTCAAAGATCCAGCGCTGAGTGGCTGGTTGGCGTTGCTTATAAGCTGTTAAAGGCAGGTGTTGATAATTAGCCAATTAACCCTCGGCGCTGGCCTGGCACGCCCTCCGATGCACTGGAGTACACCGCAATCGGGCACAAGCCCTTACACCTAGTCAGTGAACTAGTGAGTTACCTAGTCAGTGAACTACTGAGTTACATAGTCAGTGAACTAGTGAGTTACATAGTCAGTGAACTTGTGAGTTATGTAGTCAGTGAACTAGTGAGTTACCTAGTCAGTGAACTAGTGAGTTACCTAGTCAGTGAACTAGTGAGTTATCTAGTCAGTGAACTAGTGAGTTATCTAGTCAGTGAACTAGTGAGTTATCTAGTCAGTGAACTAGTGAGTTACATAATCAGTGGACTAGTGAGTTACATAGTCAGTGAACTACTGAGTTATGTAGTCAGTGGACTAGTGAGTTACCTGGTCAGTGGACTAGTGAGTTACCTAGTCAGTGAACTAGTTAATGAGCTTGTCACCTACATTGCGCATGAATATTTCGCACACCTTGTTAACGTGAGTTTTTCAATGGAGTGAAACACTTATTTAGAGAATAAATATAACATTAAACAGAACGTTTGTATAAAATTTAATTGTAAAAGTATCTGCTGCTGTTGTGCGCTGGAATCTGTTCACTCCTGTGTTTGGAAGAACACTTGAAACTGGCGGGATGGGCGTGGTCAGTCTCAGACAAGGGTTCAGGGTACCAGCAGTCAGTCCAGAACCAGCTGATCAATGGAGATTCAAGGGGAATGCCTTCTTCTAAGCCCCGCCCACCCATCAAAACTGTGCCAAAACTCAGAAGCAAAAAACTGAAGCAGAAGCAAACGAGAGATTCCAGAACCAAAACAGATAAAAAATAAAAATAAATCCACATAAAATTCACAAAAACAATGACTGACAAAATCCAAACTGAAATATTTTCAAATAACTGCAAAAGTTATAAAGTAACAAAGTATATTTAAAAATACATATTTGCCATATATATTTTTTTTCTTTTTTGAATTTGCAACATACAATTTTTCCTTTTGATTTTAAAATTCACTCCATAGCTTAGAGGAAAGCACCGGATCCCCAGCTCTGATACATCAGCTAAAGCTATATTTACTGTAAATGGCTTTTAGCCAGATTTAACCCTAATTTTCAGTTGTGGCAAGCCTGTTTTATTTAACTTTAGTCTGCAGTTGGAGTGGACTTTCGGAGTAAAAGTCGTGAAGTGAATGATGAGCTGAGACTCGATTTTCAGCCTCAAAATCACATCTGACTTCAGTTGCAGAAAATCAAACAGGAATCTGGTAGTATAAACTCTTCACCAACTCGAGTCTGAACCGACTCCAACAACAGACAATGAAAACTGATCTTTCTGAAGTAACCCTTCATCTATCTATACTAAAAAAAAACATAATGGGTGACATAAAAATAATTAAAGGATTTTTTTTTTCTTAAAAAAATTCTGTTCCATCATATCATATTATATTATTAGCACTACTGCAGCAGCTGGAGTCAGTCCATTACTGCTGCACCATTTGTAACCAGCAAGTGGCTCATTTTAACTCCAATATAAAACTGATAAACCTGTAAAAAAAAAGTTAAACTGCTAGCGGTTAGCCACTAATGCTAATGCTCCAGCTTTAGAGGAAATCTGTAAGTCTAAGCTTACTGTAAATAATCAGAAGCGCTTTACTCACCCAAATTCGTGTTTCAGTAGGAAAATCTGTGTAGATTTTAATCCAGTTCTGTTTGACCTGTCTGACTGTTTTTTTTTTTCTTTTAAAGAATTACAGTTTTATTTACTTACTGTAGCTTAGCCTTACAGGTCTCGCCACCCAGAGTTTAGAAGGAAAACATGGCAACATCGTTCCTACTACTAGTTACTGCATCACATAAAATACCCCTAATAATATAGTTTGCTTTATGTTTGAAAATAGACCAGAAAATAGACGTTTATTTATAGTGTGCCTGATAATCCAGTGCTTCTTATTGTGTGAAAAATATGTGATGAAACCAAGCTAACTTTATATTTTAGAGTAAAGGTAATTAAAATGTCTTTGTTTTTACTATGTTTAGACTTCAGCAAAAATATAAAGGATAAAAAAAACATTATTTTGTGAATTCATTGAAAACAGAGAAATATATTTGGACTCTGCAAATTGTTAAATTCTGGTTGTTTTGTTTTCGGGTCTTTTTCTATATTGATTCCATGTTTAGAAGGCAAATGATTTACTAGTAATACCCCCAACACTACGAGGGTGAGGGCTGATGCAGCCAGTGCACTCTGAGGACCAGTTTACAGATGCCTGTGGTGGGCAGCATTACAAAGGGGTTGATAAAGGGAAAGGGCGCCACCTACTGTTCCCACCCAGAGAGAGCATGGCTGTTCTCTCTCAGACTCTGACGGCTGATGGAGAAGCAGCATGCTTAATCCAAGCAGAGCTCGACCACCCTATCTGCTTAATATTTTGTCAGCCCCCTTAATTTAAAATAAGGCATCTGTGTCCAAGGCCCCACTTACTACACATTAGGTGTCACAGGTCGTGTCAGTTAGTGCCCCACATCAGAAGATGAAAATAAAGTGTTTCTCAGTACAGGAAAAGTGTGAAAACAATCCACAATAGTGAACTGACAGAAACAGCAGTCAGGTCAACCTGTGATCGTTTTTTTCTTGAGGTGGAGACCTTTAATAAATAATAGTTTAATTAACAAATAATAATAATAATTAATAATAGAACCACAATCACAAGAAGATATTTACAGGACTCCACAGCCTTAAAATATAGAATATAGAGATATTTCAATATAGTGATACAATATATAGCTCAATTCAGGGGTTGCCTATGGTTCAATATATCTCAATATATTGTGGAAGTGTACGCAAGGCGATATACTGCATAAGATAACACACTTTCACATTTTTTAAATCATTTTAAATTAGAAAAGTTTTTACTCAAAATGCTTAAAAATACTGCTTCCTAGTTAGTGTGGTTTAAACAGAACACACAACTGCCTGACTTCATTATTTACATGTACACTAATAATTATCTGTATCTGTATTTTTTTGCTTTAAATAAGTAAGTAAAGTAAATAAGTAAAGTAAAGTTTACTTTATTTTTACACAAAATACTGTACAATACTGCCTCCTAGTAGGCGGGGTTTTAACACAACACATTATTTTTCACTTGTAAACTACTAATTAAAAAGTCTGTACAGTATAGCAACAAAAAATATCGTAAAACAATACAGTGCTGATATTTTCATATATCACTATGAAAAGCTTTCCAGCACCACAGTGAGCATGCAAAAATACTTAATCACAATCTTAAACACACCAATAAGTTTCCTACTATTCCATTCCACTTTAAAAAGTAATGCATTAGTTACGTTCAAGTTGGTAAGAACCTCATAGTTTCAGTTCCACCTTAAATGCTGGAGCATATTGACACAATCAATCTAATGTTAGCTTACTGTACATTTTCATTACACCTTAAACAGTGAAGCAGTTACAGGTGTCTAGATGAAACTGCTGCACCTTTTAAGGAATAAACAGGGGTGCATTAACAAATTAGCAAACTCACAAATGATCTTGGCGCTTTTCGTCAAAACAACTTTATGAATAATATAACATTAAGAAAGCCAATAGACAGCCTAAAACCTCCACTAGATAGAGAATGTTTTTGGGGACATGAAGATGGATATATGGATAGATAATGATGATAATATTGTGGCACAAATGTGTTCAACAGGTGTGATTTACCTGTGATTAGTCTCTGTGAATTGTGGTTTAAGCAAGAAGGGAAATATATATATATATTATATATATATATATATATATATAATCAAATGAACAGTGTTGTACATAGTTTAAGAAAAAAATAAATTAGAAACACATTAATGTTCACATTCATATATTTAAATAATCAATGATCATGATTAATAAATGAATGTGTATATATTTAGGAAACACAAAAGGTAAAAGATGTTTTTTATCACAGCATATTTTTTGCAGCTAAGCAGCTCATAATGCTCCAAATAGCTCTTCTAGTGGCTAAACATTACTTTATCAAGCAATCTTTAAAAAAGAAAAAAAAAGAGAGAAAAACCCATGTGACTCCCCCAACCAATCAGCTTCAGCATATTTTCCTTTTAGTGATTTTGGCTCTTTGGTCAGTTACTTTCTTTTCAAGTTTGCTTCAGTGAAGATCTCTGGAGTTTCTTTTACAGAAATGTCTCTGATATGGATTTTCCTTCTGTTTTTCCAGATAATCTGTAAGTGTTTGAATTTCTTACGCTTTATTTTGGTCATTTGTACTTGTTTTATGAGTTTGTGGTTAACTGTGTTTGTTAAAATGTCAGCCACTTTTTTTATTCTTATTTGAGATTTAATTTCTTTAATCTTCCAGATTCTGCTGAAGCTGTGGATTCTAATGAGCCGTCATTTGTCTCAGTTGATTCTGGTAAAACTGTAACTCTTATCTGTAAAGAAGAAAATGCTGGTCAAAGACCTAAGATTTGGGTTTGGTACAGACAAAGAGCGGGACAGGAACCTCAAGAAGTGGTAGTTCAATTAGATAACAAACAACCCACAGTAATATCAGACAGATTCAAAATAAAGGAAAAATTTTCTTTGATGATTAAAAACGCTACTAAAGATGATGAAGGAATGTACTTCTGTGGATCTCTGGAAAATAATAATAATAATAAAATAATACTAAAGTTTTCTAATGGAACATCATTTTTAGCTGTGCAAGGTAAGATTTGTGTGTGTGTGTGTGTGTGTGTAAATTAATTTAAAACATGTACATTAATAAAAAAATATATATGTAAACGCTTCCTGCTTGCTGCTGTTATATGCATATTGTAAATGATATACATATATTACCCATTTATTTCCAGATTATGCATATTTTCTGAGTACTATATTGTAGGTTTATATCTTATGTTAAGTTCTTTCTACATACTCTTTATTCTACTATGTATATTTTTGCACTTCTGTTTTATTTGGATTTCATGTGTGAACTCCATTTGGGTTGCTACTTAATTATCGCATCTTTCTGTATGACCCTTACAGACATAAATCATAATGAAATCCACAAACCATGTCAAGATTTTAATTTCACATTCTATTGTATTTGTAGAATCTCATTGTTTTGTATTTTATCTAACAATCACATATTTAGGCTAAACTCATGTTTATTTATTTTATTGATCAGGTCATCCCCAATTTAACATCTCAGTGATCCAAACTCCAGTCTCAGCATCAGTTCCTTCAGGACAGCGAGTGAATCTGCAGTGCTCCGTCTACCCTGAGAACCAATCAGCAGAACTGAGAGTCTTCTGGTTCAGATCTGCTGCAGGATCATCCTCTCCTGAAATCATCCACACTCATAACTTCAGCAGGAGCAGCCGTCAGTGTGTGTACAACTTCTCCAAGATCATCACCGATGAGAGCGATACTGGAACTTTCTACTGCGCTGTGGCCACCTGTGGGAGGATCATTGTCGGGAATGGAACACCAGTGAACTTGAGTAATTGAATTATTATTGATTATTTATGTAGTGAAGGTAAAATCATAGACTGGAGAATGAATATTAGGGAGGTTTATTGAGTAAAGTTACAGATAATAGTCAGTTGTTGTTAGTTTGCATTGTTTAGTCACATTTACACTATTTATATTCGCTGTTATTTCTCCCAGAGGGGCCTGCAGATCCCACTGTGATCATTCTGGGAGCTGCTGTGGGAGTGTGTGTGGTTGTGATCATCGCTCAGGCCATTGTGTTTTATAAAAGAAGAAACAGCGAACAAAGCAGTGGTGAGTTTCTGGGTTTAGAAGTTTGAGAGCTCTTTTTTAACTTTATTGAATCATAAAATATTTTTTTCCTTTTTTTACTTTAAAATGTGTTTAAAATGGATAAGAACCTGTTTTATTGTAGAAAAATTCAAAAACAATATCACAAAAATGAATAAATACACTGAACATGTAGATAAGAAGTGGAAAACTGTTAAAAAATGTTACTACATTTCCACAAATGTTTTCTTTTTGTTTCCACTTAAAACATTTGTTACAGTGTACAAATAAATAAAAAACAATGTTACACCCAGTCAACAATATATTTTCATGTCTTGCGCCTGCTTCGTCAAAATAGCGAGTTTGGGAATATATCCACACTGATGGGCGTGGAGGTCTGGAAGTGAGTTGTGTTTAGGTAAATATCGGGCATGTTTCTATTATGGTGGTGGGAAATACAGGTGCGCCACTAACTGACTATAAATCTGACAACAGTCAACAGTCACACGTCCATACCTAAAAATAGTTTTTTTCATGTTTTTCATGCCTAAAACTCACCCAGGATTAATTAAGATAATTAGTTCATTCCCTTTGTGTGTTCTGAGCTGCGCAAGACATATTTTTGCGTCCTCATGATACCAAAGACACATCGTCATGCACTAAAAATCAAGCTACGCTGTGCATGCTTGATCTATAGCACATCAGTACATTGTGCATCGTGCAACTGGATTTAAATATATATTTCTAAATCTAACGCTGTTTTATAAATGTCGGGACAAAGCGTGAAAATTGAAAATAGACTGTTCACAGGGTGTAAGATAACAATTCGTATCACCTCAGGTTGCACAGTTTTAAATAATAAATCATATAAGTAAAGCTATCTTTCAGATTTTCTAGAATTAAATAGCTGAATTTAAGAATAAGTAACCTTTTAATTAGAATAATGTGAGATATCAGGTCTGATAGAGATAATTGTAGATGGAAATACAAAATACACAATATTTCTTGATAGTAAAATTACATTCCACACATTCTGAGTGATGGTACTGTATATTCTTTTCCTCTGTAGGAAGATCTACCAACAGTGAGCAGCCGTGGTCTGCAGTACATAACTCAGCCAATCAGGTACATCATGAGAAGTAAATAATTCACTAATTCTCACTAATCTCACACTGTCTTTTCCTTTTATTTAACTCTGCTCTGTGTCTCTGTGTTCCAGCAGGACGGTGAATCTGCTGGAGTGAATTACGCTTCTGTTCAGTTTAAAGATCGTAAAGCTAAAGCGGGCAGAGTGAAGAGGGAACAGTCTGAGGACGTGGTTTACTCTGATGTGAGGAGACACGCTGCTGCTAATAATCGATCACATCGCTAAATAATAATACTACACTCTTTATACATAATCCCAGCTGATGAGTGTAATGTAATACATGCTATTAAATTCAGTAACACTTTACAATATGGGTACATTCATTAACAGTACTTACAAAAGAATGCATCAACTAATTAATAATTAACACTAGTTAAGGAAATATTAATAATTACAAATGTTTTTAACTAATGTCTTAATTCATTATTATTATCAACATTCTTAAGCAATAAAATTTAGCATTGATTTATAATGTCTAAACTAGTTTTCACTAATAATTATTTGAAAAATGACTATGGTGTAAGTGCTGTCATTTGTGACTCTTATTGTAAAGTGTTACTTTAAATTCTATATTCACCAACATTCTATAATGTTGAAAATTGATTTCCATTTATCAACAAAGTGATTCTATTGTAGAAAAGTATTATTATTATTATTATTATTATTATTATTATTATTATTATTATTAATAATAATAATAATAATAATAAATAAATGGTAACAATAACTGTTAATATACAGAGATTAACTATAGTACAGGATTTTTTTATATTTTATTCGGAAGTCAGTATTAGTTTTTTTGTGTCCACTGATTTATGTTTTCTTTATTTTCTGTTTTAAATAAATATTTATTTCAATTTTAATGATAATTGAAAATTAAAACTATCTAATTTAAATTGTGGAAAATCTGTAAAATAAGATTAATAGAGATAATCTGCAATGTTTACTTGCTATTTTAATTGCTCTTTTTCTTAACTTTTTTCATTATTTTTTCAGGCAATAAGTGCCATGTTTTTGTTTAATAAAGATATGTTTAAATACCATATTTCACAATAATAAAATACGTATTACAAATGTAACGTATTACAAATGTATTTGTTGCATAATTGTAATAAAGCTTTATTTAAATTGATTGCGGTATAATTGATTATTTTATCTAACACTGTTACTTAGAGTGTGAATTTGGATTAACTGCTGAATGTCAATGAAATAAGACTTTCAAAGTTTATGAACACACTCTACAGAGGTTCTTTGAGTATGCTGTTAAAAGAAATAAGAACGAAAATTGAATTAAAATGCTATAGATTAAAATAGAAATGTATGTTTGGTTGCCCCAATCAATTAACAAATCATTAAATCAATAAACAAAAGAAAATTACAGATATACATTTTAAATCAGTTGTATCTCTTAAACATAAAAAATGTTCTATGGGGTAAAATAACATCAGGACTATTTTTTTAGACATTAATTACATTGTATTAATTATATAAATTGTAGTCTAATTTATGATATAGCCTAACACTTGAACAAAATGTTTTTTGTCTATACATAAATGTTTATTTTTCTTTCAGAAAAAAAAAAAGAATTCATGTGTTCATTTGTCACAGAGATGAGGGAGGGGGCTTTTATTATATTTCTATCCAGAACAAAGAGCTTCTGATCACCAAATATGGTTTGAAGGAAGCTGAGGAGAAAAAAAAACTTTTCCAGCCAATCAGCTTCAACCAAGACAGTTCAGTGGTTAACTCAGTCACTTCTTTACTTAAATGCTCTCCTCCAGGCTGTACTGGCTTCAGTTTTTACACCATGGCTCTACAAAGGACTGGAATTATCATGCTATTTCTTTACAACATCTGTGAGTTTCATTATATCATTATTTTATTGTTTTATAATGTTATTTTTATTATGGTTATGGTTTGAGCAACATTATATAATATCCACATTTCTTAAACAATATTTATTTAAAAAAAAACTTATTTTATTTTATTTTGCATAATATTAAATATATATATATATATATATATATATATATATATATATATATATATATATATATAAATAAATAAATATATATATATATATATATATATATATATATATATATATATATATATATATATATATATATATTTATATATATATATAACATGCTAGATTTAAAACTGTTCTGAACATTGACATTTAGACATTGAAAGATAATGTAACGTACTGTTATGGTTCATCAACTGGACTTTGAAGAGTCACTGTTCTTCCTAACCTTCATGTCAGTAGTGCACACTTTACTGACAGACTTTGTTTAAACTTTATTTTACAGGTTCTTCTCAAGCAGCTCTAAATCCACAGCCGCTGGTTCTCTCAGTTGAACTTGGAAAAGCTGCTACTCTCCACTGTTCACTTGGAAACCAGTCCAGAGCAGAGGTTAGGATGTGGTACAAGCAGAGACTGGAGCATTCTCCACTGGAAGTGGCTTTTAGGTTAACAAGCGCGGAATCAGAAATATCTCAGCCAAGATTTAAAGTGCAGAAAGATACGACAGGCTTTGCTCTCACTATTGAAAATGTTGTAAAAGAAGATGAGGGGATGTACTTCTGTGGAACCGGTGAAGGAAAAACACTGAAATTTTCAAACAGCACATTCTTAACTGCGACAGGTAATCACTCCACTTGTTTATTGGCTTCAAGTTCATATTATTTGACAAATCCAAATTATGTGCCAATGTATCTTATTGTTTGATGTCAGACTTGGGTACACTCTTTTGATGGACCTGAAGGATCATGATGTATGGTGAATTAACGATGATTGGGACAATCAAATATCAAATGGGACAGTTTAGCTATACAAACATTATATTTAAAAAATGTTTGCTTAGGCCTAGCTGTGAAACTACAAAACCAAATTTGTATTCTGTTCGATTATGCTTCAATCTCACCAGTGCTCCTTCTTTTAGCCATCAGAAGTCATCAGCCAACTATTACACAAGTTTATATAGCGTTTTGTATTTGGTGCTTGCTATGTTCTGTACTAAACAAACTCACGGGTATATAATTATGTAGAGACAAAAGGAATGCTACAGGTGATCCTCACTAAAATAATGGTAATGTAAGCTTTTGAAGAAATGCAAATGTGTGCCTCTGAAAGGCCTCTAAAAACTGGTATTTGTAAAAATAACTTACATACTTCTACAGGATAGCATGGTCTCTTCGTAGAGATGGTAAAGTTATTATGTTGATTGAATTTATTTACTCAACAGAATAACTTTATTATTTAAAGGTCACCTAAAGGCCCAGCTCTTTAACAGCACTGGATAAAGCACAAATATTGGTTAAAGCTTTGGTTGCACTTACTATGTCTTGTTCTTGTTCTTCTACATAGAATTGATATGTATATATTAGTAATATCTATGCTATATCTTTGTCAGATCTATGTGAAAAGTGTGTGTGGCAAGCAATATGGTTACTGTGTGGCTAAATTCTGGCACTATCAGAGCTCAAAAGTATCTAGAATTTGGGGTCTGTCAGGAGTATCTTTGGATAATCTGAGTAAAGACTTTTGCACTGTTGAAAGTTACTATTTCCACTCATAGTTTCTTGCTGATTTAACTAGAACAGTATTACTGCTCAGACTATTGTTTTTTTAAGGTTCAATCAGTATTAAAAAATAGCCATTTAAAATGTATTAAGTGGACTGTGTAGAGTGTATAATACATTTCCTTATTCTGACACTGATGACACTATATTTACAGATCATTCCAACATCTCAGTTCTCCAGACTCCAGCACTGCAGTCGGTTCCTCCAGGAGAAGCAGTGAATCTTCAGTGTACGGTTCTCTCTGAGATCAGATCAGCAGAACTGAGAGTGTTCTGGATCAGATCTGCTGCAGGATCATCCTTTCCTGAAATCATCTTCACTCATCACAACAGCAGCAGCAGCAACAGCAGCAGCCGTCAGTGTGAGATCAGCTCTTCTAAACACAGCAGTGTGTACAACTTCTCCACCAACATCCCCAACAACCACCATGCTGCAACTTACTACTGCGCTGTGGAGACCTGTGGGAGGATCATTATCGGGAACGGGACAACAGTATGCCTAAGTAAGATTTTTTTTTGTATTTTAAGCATTCTATTAAAGCTTCATTAAATTGGCAAAAAAAACATAAAAACATTATGTTCTATTTTGTTGCGATATTTTTGGATTTCGTATAAAGACAATAGGCCAATATGTCAAAATCATTTTGAGTGGTGGACGGTAACAAAGCAACAAATTATTAATTTGTTTTAAAACTGCAATTAAGTATATTTATTATTGTATCTTTACTTTTATCTGGTATCTAAAGTATTCCAAATTTCTATTTAAAATTTTACTTTAACTTAAATATCCTGAAATATCTCAACATATCTCAAATATTCTACCTTTTACCCCACAACTTTATACAGAATATGCCATTTTCTTTGACTTATTCACATAATTTGAAAAAGCTCAAAGCAAGCTCACCATTTAGGGTACACTTAATTAGCATCCAGTTAGTTTTGGACTTGTTTTGACCTGTTAGTTATACTATAACAATCCAGTGCAAATGTACAGTTCAGTATCAGTGCAACAGTATAAAATTTCACCACAATTTTGGTATAGTTAACAGAAATACATTTTGTAGTATTTTTACTTAATTATGACACTTAAGTACGTATTAATGTGATCACATTTGTACAAGTCACTATCTACTTTTACTGGAGTAATACTGTATTGTACCTTGGGTATCTCTACTGTTCTGCTTCACCAGTCTTACACTCTGCTTTTTGATAACTTTTTGCCACTACTGGTGCAAAACTTTAAGCAGTTCAGCTTGATTTGGTGGCTTGTGGTCATCTATCTTCCTCTTGATTATATTCCAGAGGTTTTCAGTTTGGTAAAATCAAAGAAACTCATCATTTTTAAGTGGTATCTTATTTTTTTAAGAGCTGTATGTAATTAATATCAATTTGTGTGCAAATTATGCTCCTTTTTTCCAGAACCCTCTGTTCAAGGTGATTATTCTGTTCTGGTTGTGATCCTCAGTCTGGCTCTGGGTTTGAGTTTATTCTGGAACATCACTCTGACCTTCTGGAGCTGGAGGAGAGGGATCTGCAGTGGTGAGTTTACTCAGATGCAAAGAAAGGTCTTTAGTTTTCTTGTGTTGCTCAACCTCTAACAGATGTTCTCTCATTGTATTTTTTAAGGTAAAACATATACATCTGTTCTTCTTCCAGAGGTTCTACAAGATCTGGTATGTACCTGTTCTGCTCAGACTGTGGGCAACAACATACAAAGTATACATAACCAAGTTATTATTTTAAATGGTTTGTTTCGTATCAATATATAATCTGCATGGTAGTAATGAGTTTTTATATGCCCATACATATATACCATTAGTCTGCCATGGACTAAGACCACACACAACATTGTAATGATTAAATATTTTAATATTAAATAATTATTATAAACTATAGTTACTGAATATGTTACTGAACTATATTAATTACTGTAGAATATGTATAAGAATTTTCAGGGTTGAGCAGGTAAAGCACTACTACCTTATAAAAGGCCTCATTAAAATAAGAAATCTAAACGTTAGATCTAACAACATTTTCACACCTTTTAGAAGACTGGGGTGTGAAAGTCTCACTCACACTGCACTGCTGCCCTTGTGGGTCTGATGTCAGCTTCCTGGCACAGATGTACACTGAGATACATTCTGAGAAGCATTCTCAAAAATGTGATTAACAGTCTGATACTTTGGTGAGGTCAATTATATTTTCACTTAACTATATATTTACACAAAACTATACAATTGGTTAAATAAGGGTGATTTTGACAGCTTTTGATTATATATTCCAAACTTACAGCAAAGTAATTCCAAACTCACCCCAAACTCATTCCAAACTTATCCCAAACTCATTCTAAATGTATCCTAAACTTATCCCAAACTCATTCCAAACTTATCCCAAACTCATTCTAAATGTATCCTAAACTTATCCCAAACTCATTCCAAACTTAGCCCAAAGCCACCCCAAACTTACCGGAAAGTCAACCCCAACTCATCCACAAACTCATCACACGAAACTATCCCAAAACTTATTCAAGACTAATCCCAAACTTATTCCAAACTCATCCCAAATGTATTTTAAACTGAAGAACATCTCATCCAAAACTCATCCTAAACTCATCCCAAACGTATCAAAACTCATCCCAAACTTATTCCAAGCTGATACACAACTCACCCCCAAAATCATTGACCAAATCACAATATATTAAAATTGAAACCCAACTCATTTGAAACTAGTCCCAAACCCATGCCAACTGTATTCAAGACTAATCCCAAACTTATTCCAAATTCACTCAAAACTCATTCCAAGTTTATTTTAAACTGAAAAACAACTCATCCAAAACTCACCCCAAACCTCTCAAAACTCATCCCAAACTCATTCCAAACTTATCAAAACTCATCCCAAATATATATATAAAGGCTGGTTAAGAAGTATTATAGGTCCTGTTTATAATTTTATTACTGCAGTTATATGACCCCCTACCTTATTTTAGCTACTTTCTTTTTTTCTGCAGGATGATGATGATGAAGAGTTTGACTTTTCTGATTTACATTTCTCTGATAAGATGAAGAGAAGAGTGTTGAAGGAAAACATTTTCAGCAAAGTCAGATTTACTGGTTTTAATTTCAATAAACTAACACGGTAAAACTGTATCATGCAGAGTACAGAGTTACTGCAGTGATGTAGAGTGCCCTTGTTCCTTATGAGATTTCGTTATATATTTTTGTTGTATATTTTCTTGTAATTTCTTTAATTATTTTTTTTTCTGTAATGTTACAATTAACCACTGATTTTAATCAGTTCCACATAAAAAAAATGTGAAAATGTCATATTAAACTTTTTTTTGTTATTTTTGCTGTTTTGCTGTTGTTTGTCCTGGTTTAGAGCCCATATAGCATAAAGGAAGAAGCTCTTCCTCGTCCTCTCTGTGTTGGTCTTCAGGGAGCAAAAAGAGGCACTTCCTTTTTAGTAAAAAGGAAAATTCTTGCATAACACTTTACAAAACAGGTCACAAAAAACAGTATTTATAACAGATACAATACAGTTAAACGTTAAATGTTGAAGTAATGTTTCATCTAATAATTAGTTCTTACTAATTAAAACATTATGAAACATAACTGAAACTTAATGCTTAAGAACCATTAGTTAGACAACAGTATTGACTGATAATAACTAACTGCTTTTCCCAAGTCAGGCTGTAATGTTTCCTGTGTGTTCTTCTGTGAGTTTAAGGTTTGTTTAATGTTATACTAAGTTTTAATGCAAGTAATTAGATATTGTCTTACTTATTTGCTTAAAATATGCTGCTTGTTATGCAAAGGTCAAAAGGTCAATTAATTGAAGTTTGGGAGCTCTCTGTGACTATGACAGTCTACAAAACTCAACATGTTTTACAACAAGAATGAAATTATTACTAAATGTTAAACTGGCAATCCTGGCTCTGACAAATACTCATTGTGTCTAAAAGTATTAACAGGCTAATGCATATTTTTAAATAAAACTTAAAATCTATCCCTATCCAGCCGCAGCAATAATACATTAATTTGACAGTTGAAGAGAGAATAGATTTTTAATTTTAGAAACAATTGTATTATGTTGTTTGAAATAGTCTATACATACCAGTAGAAACAAATGAATCAAATTCTCTGATAATAAAACATTAATTATTTTTGGGGATTTTAACAGGCCTGTAAAACACTAGTAAAAACTTAGTCCTATATTTTTTTTTGGATTGACTGAAGCATTCAGATTAAAGTAAATGATCAAATGACGTACTTGTCGTCTACCTACCTCTCTAACTGAGCTGCGTTCTGTCAGTATATCAGAGAAAGATACACAATTATTTAAAGGTTAGATAAAACAAAAGAAAAAACAAAATCCTCACTCCAGCCTAATTTCTCATTTTTAAGTACATTTTAATTCGTATTCGTACATGGAAATTAGTTATAGATATATTACACTATTAGATATATACTATATTGATTTTTTAAATTTATGTAATTTAGTTGTTTTCTGGCTTATCAGAAAATTTATTTATAATGCTAAACCTATTTAAAAGAAGGTCACGTGACTTCTGATTAAAATCTTGTTGCAAGAAAAAAAGCAAAAAACTACTGCATATCCAGCCAATCAGATTCAGCTCCAGTCTCCACCCAACTTATACACTGTGAGTGTTCTCTAAACTGCTTCCTTTCCATCAGTTTACCTCCAACCAGAATGGCTTGTCTTATGAAGACGGCTCCATCATGTATTCTCATTGTCCTTTTCTACATAATGAGTAAGTGTATAAAGCTTTTTTTCTATTTACAGTTTTTTATCAGCTTTAAATGTAGATATTAAATTTAAATAATTTAAAATGAATGGTAAACACTTTATTTAAAGGGTACCTATGTATGGGGATTTTTATATCAAATTAATTTCATATAAGCATTGCATAATGTATTTACAAAGCAATAAAAGTGACACTTGAATATTAATCTAACTATTCAATAACACTCTCAACGTGACATAAGACGTTTTAGTAAACAAATTAGATTGTGTTGACATAAAATGCTTTAAATATATTGAGCATCATATTTTAAAATGAATAGATATAACAGCATTATAAATACAATAAATGGACCCTAGTTATATCACTTTAGCTTGATTTCTTCAGAAGCTAAAAAAAAAATGCATTCTGACACTGCTGAAAGGACCAGGACTTCATTAAAAAATACAAGTAAAGCGCTTTAAATATATCTACATACTGTACATCTGAATATAAAAGTAGAATTATATTATATTATATTCTATTATATTCAACATTTATATTATATGTCACTTTGGTACAATGTAAGCACTGTTTGGTTTTATAAAATGCCATATGCCATTTTAAGAGTAGTCTTAAAATCTAAAAAGAAAAACAAGTGTTTCTTTATAAATATGTTATTTAATGTGGTATTAAGCCCCTATGTAGCTATGCTTCAGATAAATTGTTACCATTTTAATTGTAGAAATGCCCTTCTACTTTTTCTTATTGGAATTTATATCAGCTCTATTTTATTTTATAGGTTCTGCTCAAGCTGTGGAAGATCTAAAAAGAGACTTTATATCGGCTCAGTCTGATAAACCTGTTACTCTTGACTGTAAACTTGAACATCAGACTGTTAAGGAGAATCAGTTTTGGTACAAACAAATATCGGGACAGGAACCGCAGGAAGTGGCATTAAAACTGAAAGATAAAGACAAAGGCAGTCTTTCACCTGGGTTTGATAAATCAGGATTCAAACTACACAACAATTTTTCTTTAACTATTGAACAACCTAATAAAACTCATGAAGGAATGTACTTCTGTGGAGGAGGAGGAGATAGAAACAGCATTAAGTTTTCTAAAGGAACATTTGTAGCTGTAAAAGGTAATGACATACTATTTCTTCTAGTATTTTTATTTTCTTTCTTCTATTGCTTCTGTAGGACACATCATTTCTGTTAATACATAAAATTGCACAATTTCTCACACTATACAGTTAAAATCAGCTACATTATTTCATAATTTAATAATTAATTAAATAATTGTACAGCACTGGTAACAGACTGGTACATGAAGCTAGTTTAACACACTGAGTTGGCCGTGTCTAAATGTTGTCTTTATTATATTGATCAGATCATTCGCAGTCAGAAATCTCAGTGCTGCAGAGTCCAGCGTTCCAGACCCTTTCTCCAGGAGAAGCAGTGAATCTTCAGTGCACGGTCCAGCCTAACAACCAACCAGCAGATCAGCAAGTGTTCTGGTTCAGATCTTCTGCAGGACGATCTTTTCCTGAAATCATCTTCACTCATCACAGCAGCAGCAGCAGCAGCAGCAGCAGCAGCAGCAATCGTCAGTGTGAGATCAGCTCTTCTAAAGACAGCTGTGTGTTCAACTTCACCAAGAACATCTTCAACACCACTGATACTGGAACTTACTACTGCGCTGTGGCGAGCTGTGGGAGGATCATTATTGGAGATGGAACTCCAGTAGACTTCAGTAAGCTCTATTTTTTCATATAAAACCTATTTGGGTTAATATATATATATATACATATGTGCACTATTTGTATTATTTATATAGACTGTATTCGAGATTGTAGGTTTGTAGATCTGCCATCAGACATTGAAAAGACAATGGTAAAAAAAAAAAAAACCTCTCACACCTTCTGAAGACATGGGGGTGTGAACCGCACCAGATACACTGCAGCTAGCTTTACTTAGTAACACGTCATCAGTGTATATCTCAATACAGATGTACAAAGAGATAAAATATCAGTCTATATTATTGCTGTGTTTTGAAAAGAACTTGTAGATATGTTATATATCACCATCCAGGGGTTCCGATTTAACATATTGCATTATATTACCATACTTTAAGCAGGACAATACAAATGCACAGTATATCTGTGTGTGTACTATTTGCATTATGTATATAAATGTTTTATTTGAGCTGCAATCACATAATAAAAAGTAAGTAATTTGTTAAACAGTTACTGCTTATGAATATTAATTTGTAGTATTTTTGATGATTGGTGTTTTGTAGAGAAGCCTGTGGATCCTGTTCTTGTTCTTGTGATGTTTCTGGGAGCAGCGCTGGGACTGTGTGTGGTGGTGATCTCAGCTCTACTCTGTAAAAGAAGAAACTGTGAACACTGCAGATGTAAGTGTTTCTTTTATGCTTAGTATGTGTATAACGTATACGTTCTGTGTTTATCTGTGTGTTCATTTACAGTAATTTAAATCACGTAGTTTGATCTGGGTTTAATCTATTTATTTGAGGTAAACAATTGCAGTTTAATTGACGAGTCATACTTTAGGTTCACTGGATGAAGCATTTTGTTTTACAGAAATGTGGTTTACAGTAATAAACTTCATTTCTAATGCACTATGTTGTGTAACAGGCTTTAGCTATAAAGCTTATAGCACACATTTAAATATTATAATTAATAAAATTATATTATAAAACATGTTAATATATTATAATAAATAAATTAGTAATAAATCTAATCACACAGTGAGGTTTATTGATTAATTATTTAATTAATTTGTTTAATGAGTAGTTTGATCATTTATTCAGTACATATTATTGTGTATTATACCAAAGTTAGTTCTGACCCTGCAATGTGATTGGCTGAGAGGCTCTGTAACCGAAGCTCTCCATGTATTACTCCACATACAGGTAACCTAGCAACGATGCAGCGCTTACAAACCAAACAGCACTGCTACAAACTGAGTAGCAATGGAACTATTTTAACTCGCGGAGTGTTTATAACCAAACAGATCGTATTTTCTTGCCCTCTCTAACTCAAAACCTTTTAATAAACAGCCATCATGGAACTTGGTATAATCGCAATAATACACTCAAGGTTCATGCTATAATGTGTAATACTGGCACCGCTGTGCTGATCTGTGGCCTACATTGTAACATGTGATATTGGCAGTGCCTCTTATGTATTATTGCTTAAGTAAAATGGTATGACAAACTAAAAAATAAAATGACTTTTCTTCCAATTTAAAAAGGTTGTATTGACCAGCTTAAAATTTCCAGTTCATCCAATTTTGAGATTCACTCTTTCAGCTGGATTTGTCAGTGTACCTTGTAGCTTGTCTAAACACCTTAAAAAGGTCATATTGATGTGACATAACGTGATTTTACAAGTACTTGTTAAAAAAAAGACATATTTGTCCATTTTGCATCTAGAGCTTATAGGGAAATAACTGTAAACATTTTCTTTATTTAATAACAAAATACAAGCACATGTGTAACATTATGTAAAAATGAAAATATAAAAATGATAACAATATGTGCATAAATTTAATATAATGTGGTAAAATGAACCTTCGTGTACAAAGAAAATTAGTAAAAGCTAAGAACAGACTGTGTCTGAAATGCACTGAAAGACAAATGTTTATATTTCTTTTTCCTCGTATTATTTTGTTTCCAGTACGACATCAGCTGGATTTACTGGTGGAAAACTCAGCCAATCAGGTAATAGTCCTGTCTTCTTAAATATTCATTAGATTTAACTTGTTTAACACTGTATCTATTTTCCTAAATAAAAAGTTAATGTTATTGGGCTGAATTATTACTAGTTGTAGTAGTACTGCTTATAGAACTGCACCAGACACACTGCAGCTATCTTCACTTTGCATATCCATCATCAGAGTTCAGTACTGTGCAAACGTTTTAGGCACCAAAGAAAATTAGACTAATCCATTTATCTCAGCAATAGGAGTGTTTTACCTGAAAAGACATATGATCATATGATTTGAACAGATGGAAATAAACATTCAATGATTTCAACGATTTCTCATTTTTAACTAAGTATGTTTTATCCTGAGAGTCAAGCTGAAGAACAAAGTGTAGTTCCACATTTCTCCTGGATGCTCCTCAGCCAGCATGTGTACATGTTCAGTTCCATCAGCAGCTCACCTGATTTACCAAATTTACCAATTTACCAAACCAGGTGTTGATATGATGAGAACTAGAAATAAATCTATTAAACTCAGATGTTTTAAGGACAACAGTGATGTTAAAGCACTGCTTTTGTAAAATTGCTGTTTGTATTTATTGTAATGCTGGTGTTTTACTGAGCTAATAAACACTTACTTCACAGATTATTAATAGATAATTAACTTCTCACTGGTGGCTAAACATTTGCACAATACTGTATATCTAAATACAGATGTACACAGAGATAAAATATCAGTCTTATCAATCTATATTTGGGCTGTGTATTGATTAGAAGTTGGAGATATGATATGTATCACCACCCACTGGTTCTGATTCAGTATATTGCATTATATTAGTCTTTTTATCTAAGCACAGCAAAATGTAAAAGGGTTGAATACTTATATTAATGCAATAGACTTTATAAATGCATTGGGTGTACAGTTCACCCATGTTAGAATCTGATTACTGAAGTTATACTGCCACCTACTGGATTTTCACATTTCAGCTCTGTTCTTTATTTCTGTTAAAGGAACCTGATGATAAAGACGAGGAATTCTTCTTCACTGCCTTCAGTCCAAATACTCTTTTCACCAGAGTCAGATTCACCCCCTTTTCTCCCCACAAACCAACTCAGTAAAAGTTACTTTATGTAAATAATAATTTGTGATTTTCATAAACCCATTTCTATATAGTTACTTTATTGTTTTGTAGCTTTAATTTAAACTGCTCTGTATGAATGTGTGTGGTTCTATGTTCATTTTGATGTGATGGGTGAAATATTTGTATTTTGTGAAATTAAGTTTAAAATAATGTGTGTTTTTTTATTTTAGTTTTTGCATGGTAAAGACAGCAGCGTTCTCTTTTTTTCTATTTTTTTTAAATAAGTTTTAGACAACAAAATATATCTTATTTAGTACATGTAATTAAAAAATGCTTTAAAATATTGAAAACTATACAATAAAAAATAAAACTTGGAAAAACAATGTCTTTATTTTACATTTTAAATTATGTTATTATGAACATATTATGAATATATATATATATATATATATATATATATATATATATAGAGAGAGAGAGAGAGAGAGAGAATTTGATTGTGTTGAGCAATAAGCACATTAGTGATGTCAGCATGTTGCATGATCGCCAACCCGACTCATGCCTAATTCCCCATTTAACTCATCACCAACTCTCCAATCATCTTATCCCTAGCTACCTGCCCAACTCCCCACTCAACTCATCACCAATTACCTCCCTAACTTATCCATAACTATCCACTCAACTCATCCTATCCCCAACTACCTCCCCAACTCATCCCCATCTCCCCACTTACTCATCTCCAAATACTTCCCCAATGTATCCTTAACTTCCTCTCACACTCTACAACTACCTCCCTAACTCATCCCATTAACCTCCCCAACTTAACCCCAACCGCCTCATCTACTTTCCCAATTCATCCCCAACTCACCCCAGCCACCTCCCGAACTCATCCGCAACTACCTCCCGAACTCGTCCCAAACTACCTCCACAACTAATTTCCAAATCCCTAACCCACCCCCAACTACCTCCCCAACTCATCCCAGACTAACTCCACAACTCATTTCCAAATCCCTAACCCACCCCCAACTACCTCCCCAACTCGTCACAAACTACCTCCACAACTCATTTCCAAATCCCTAACCCACCCCCAACTACCTCCCCAACTCGTCCCAAACTACCTCCACAACTCATTTCCAAATCCCTAACCCAACCCCAACTACCTCCCCAACTCATCCCAAGCTACCTCCACAACTCATTTCCAAACCACTAACTTACCCCAGCCACCTCCCGAACTCATCCTCAACTACCTCCTAAACTCTCCCGCAACTACCTTCCTAACTCGTCCCAAACTACCTCCACAACTCATTTCCAAATCCCTAACCCACCCCCAACTACCTCCCCAACTCATCCCCAACTCCACAATTCATCCCCAAATTATTGGATGGAGCGCCATAATTCCAGAGAACACAGTTCCACTGCTCCACAGCTCAATACTGGAGGATTTTACACATATTTCCCATGCTTAGCATTAGGCTTCTTAGCCAATATTTATTCATCATAAAAAATAGCATAATTTTATTGTATTCGTATCCACTGGCAGCAATAATGCATTAATCTGACTCTTAAAGAGATAATAGATTATCAATTTTAGAAACAACTGTATTATGCTGCTTAAAATAGTCTATACAGACCAGTAGCAATACATTAATAAAATTATCTAACAATAAAAATATGTATTATTATTTGATGACTGTAACATGACTGTAAAACATTATTAAAACTTGGAACGACTGAAGCATTCAGATCAAATTAAATGATTAAATAATGTACTTGCTGTCAAACTACCTCTCAGTTATATAAAGAGTGGATAAAGCAAAAGGAAACACTTTTTTCTTCCTCTACTCGTAGCTCAGACTGGTGTATTTCACTCTCCATTGTAAACTTTTTAATATTTATGAGTTGAGTTGTTATTCTTTTGCAAATAAAATTAATAAATAATGCTAAACCTATTTAAAGGGAGGTCACATGACTTCTGGAAAAAACACTGGTTGCAAGCAAAAAAGCAAAAGATGACTGTTTATTCAGCCAATCAGATTCAGCTCAAGTCCCCACCCAACGTATACACTATGAGTGTTCTCTAAACTGCTTTCTTTCCAGCAGTTTACCTTAAACCAGAATGGCTTGTTTAATGAAGACGGCTCCATCAAGTATTCTCATTTTCCTTTTCTACATAATAAGTAAGTTAATAAAGTTTTTTTTTAATACAGATACTAACCTGCTATTAATTTGGAGATTAAATTTGAATTAATTAAAACAAGTGAAAACACTTTTTTAAACTGTAACTACATAGTAGTCTTAAAGTGGTCTTAAAATCTAAAAAAGCGTGTTTTTTTATAAGTATATTACTCATTGATTATGAATGTTTTATAAAACCCCTATGTAGCTATGCTTCAGATAAATTGTTACCAATTTAATTGTAGAAATGCCCTCCTCCTTTTTCTCATTGGAATTTATATCAGCTCTAATTTTATTTTATAGGTTCTGCTCAAGCTGTGGAAGATCTAAAAAGAGAGTTTATATCAGCTCAGTCTGATAAACCTGTTACTCTTGACTGTAAACTTGAACATCAGACTGGTAAGGAGAATCAGTTTTGGTACAAACTAATATCGGGACAGGTGCCGCAGGAAGTGGCAACAAAACTAAAAGAAAAAGACAAAGGCAGTCTTTCACTTGGGTTTGATAAATTAGGATTCAAATTACACGACAATTTTTCTTTAACTATTGAACAACCTAATAAAACTCATGAAGGAATGTACTTCTGTGGAGGAGGAGATGGAAACAGCATTAAGTTTTCTAAAGGAACATTTGTAGCTGTAAAAGGTAAAGACATACTATTTCTTCTAATATTTTAATTTTCTATCTTCTATTGCTTCTGTAGGACACATGATTTCTGTTAATACATAAAATTACACAAATTCTCACACTATACAGTTAAAATCAGCTACATTATTTCCTAATTTAATGATTAATTAATTGTACAGCACTGGTAACAGACTGGTACATGATGCTAGTTTAACACACTGAGTTGGCCGTGTCTAAATGTTGTCTTTATTATATTGATCAGATCATTCGCAGTCAGAAATCTCAGTGCTGCAGAGTCCAGCGTTCCAGACCCTTTCTCCAGGAGAAGCAGTGAATCTTCAGTGCACGGTCCAGCCTAACAACCAACCAGCAGATCAGCAAGTGTTCTGGTTCAGATCTTCTGCAGGACGATCTTTTCCTGAAATCATCTTCACTCATCACAACAGCAGCAGCAGCAGCAGCAGCAATCGTCAGTGTGAGATCAGCTCTTCTAAAGACGGCTGTGTGTTCAACTTCACCAAGAACATCTTCAACACTACTGATACTGGAACTTACTACTGCGCTGTGGCGAGCTGTGGGAAGATCATTATTGGAGATGGAACTCCAGTAGACTTCAGTAAGCTCTATTTGTTTTCTTGTTGTATCTTTCTTATTTGTATATTTGTATACTTCCATATTAAATTTATAATGGCAAATACCCGTATACAGTTCATATAAAAGGAAACAAAATGGTTACAATGGATATATGGAGAACCTTAAGAATGCATTTGAATAGTTATGTGTTCTTTGAATAAGTAGAGTGGTGCTTGGATAGCCTGCTGAATTCAATTACTCTCCAAAGATTAATCCATGACCAGTATAATGCGAATATATACTAAAAATAAACTGAAAAAAAAACGTTAATTCTGATGAAAATCTTGATCTATTTCACATTTGTAGATCATTAAAAAATATTTGCAGGTCCAAAAATGAACTAATTTATTTAGGTTTTAGATTGATTTTTTTATCTTTAAGCTTTCTTTTTACTACAAGCAATATACTGTATCTATGATTTCCAGACAATCTGCAAAAATTCACAAAAAAAAAAAAAAATCAGACTTCAGATGTTTCTACTGCAAGCACCAGCTTATATGTGTTAATAGAGGCAACCTGAAGCATGGAATTAAAAAATAGTGTGATTCACTTCTGTGTAAATGAGGGTTTTATTTGTCTCTTATTTTTTTATTCAGTAAACTCCATTCGCTGATCAGAATTCATGCAAACACCAACAGTAACAATGTACAAAGCAAAGCAGTGGAGAGAGTTGTTTATAAGTTTAAAAAAGCCACAAACCTTCAGTGATATTTCAGGTTTTAAAAGGTTAAAAGAGCATTTAAAAAATGTATCCATATAGGAATCATTCCAGTTTTAATCTTAATAAGTTACATAACTTTCTTTAGTACATACAAGATAGTTCTACTGATTATATTTGGGATTTAACATTTCTATCTTCTAAAAACTTGAATCACCAAGTAGCTCATTGGAACTTTATATCTTCCAGAGAAGCCTGTGGATCCTGGTATGATGTGTTTGGGAGCAGCGTTGGGATTGTGTGTGGTTGTGATCTTCGCTCAAGCCATTTTCATCTGTAAATTAAGAAACGGTGTACACTGCGGCGGTGAGTGTCGTCTGTTCAATACATGAGTTTAACTGTGTGCTTAAATAATGGTTAGTTCTGTTTGAAATGGAGATTAGGAATTGAAATTATTGTTTATTTAATTCAAATTTATTTTTTATGTAAAATAATATTAATTATTCTAAGTATTGACAGTGTCAGTACATATTTTATTTGTTACAAACTAAAATACAAAGTTTAATATAATTTTAGAGTCTAACTATATTATTCTGAAATATTTTACAGGCTTTAGCTATTAAGCTTATTTTAGTACAAATTGTATTATTGGTTACTTACTTATTATTAATAACGGAGCTTTATTTTAGCTTTCTTTGTATGTTATCTGTACTTTGTATCACTGTTTATAAATGAATAATGATTTGATTAGTAATCTTATTATTGTTACTGTTTTTTTTTCAGGTAAAAATCAGCAAAGTACAGTGGAAGAGAAACCAACCAATCAGGTACTACCATTAAGAAAAATTCCGCAAAATATGATGCAAAGTTCTAAAGTAGAATTCTCTAAACCCATTAACTCTGTATCTCCATTCCACCAGACCCATGATGCCGCTGGGATGAATTACGCTTCAGTTCACTTCAAAGAGAAGAAGCCCAGAAACAGCAGAGAGAAGAAAGAACATCCTGAGGACATCATCTACTCTCAAGTGAGAAGCTCCACCGCTGCTCAGCGATCACATCGGTAGCTTGCTTACCTTCACATAAACGTGTGCTGAGCACTTTTACAGAGTCCTCCAGAAAATACACCCAAACAATTAAAGTAAAAAGTAGTTTTTTATTCTTGTTTTATTTTTAGAAGTTGATCTCTGACAACCAGAGAAGCCAGATGGATAAACAAAATATTTTAGTAATAGAAATACAGCAACATGTGTTCGTGTCCCGACTAGCACTATTATTTTTTATAAAACTTTTCACTAAGGGTACATTAATTAACAATTCATTAATGACTTTGATCAGAATGTCTCAGCTAATTATTAATTAACACATAATAAGACATAATAACAATTACTACATGTGTTAACTAATGTCTCACTTAATTATTATTTTTACAAACATTTAATAATGATTAATTGTGTATTTATTAGTGTTAATTATTAATTACTTAAAAACTGAACAATTGAATTTTTGAAGTTTTGTTATTTGTGACCCTTATTGTAAAGTTTGTATATTTCTTTATCTGCTAAAAATATATTTAAAATGAAAGTAACAAATCTGTAACCTGTGTGCAATAGTTTGGGTCCTAATCATATTTTTAGAATCTAAATGATCTTCATAATATTAATAACAGTTATTATATTTATAGTGTTACATATGCTTTGCAAACAACCAGACAGTAGATAATAATAATGTAAATGGTAAACATGCTGAGTCTAATATACAAGTGCAATTATAGCAGAAAGGAATAAAACAGACAGTGAGGTAATTACATTAATAAATAATAATAAATAACAATAAGAGGTAAAAGAAAAGAAATAAAAAAAAAGAAAGAAAGAAATTAAAAATAATACATTAGAAACCTGTGACAGGAGATTTTTAATATGATTAATTATATCTCACCACATAACAATGGTGTGTCTGGCATCTAAATCTAAATTATTTAAATACTTAATTTAATTTTTCTGATACTTTCCCTGATAAACAGCACAGTCCTTAATTTTAGTCCAAAATTGCATCGAAATGTATATTTTTAATTAAAAACTAACAAAATCATGAAATAAATAATATAATTATTTGCAGTTCAGCGTCTATAAAGCTGTGGGAACACTTCTAGCAGAGACAATGCTCACTTAGCTTCAGCAACCAATGATGTGATATAATTGTTGGAAAAACTCTGTGGATGAAGACACTTAGAGACAACACCTGTGATTGGTCATTAAAAAGAGATGTGTGGTTGTGGAGCATATGCAAATGTTCATATGGAACTGCAGAAAGTAAAAGTGCATATGGCTACCTGTAATCTATCGGGTGTAGCCTGGTGAGCGAAGCCCCTGCGTTAAATCAGCAGCTCTCAGTTTTTCTCAGAATCGTGTCACATAGGCAGCGAACAACCCCCCCCCCCCCCCCCCAGAACTATGCTGCAATCCATCACACCTGCACATCATGCCACATCACAATCCAGCAAGAACATAGCAGAAATATGCAGTATAGTAAGATAGTAAGATCAAGAGAGTTCAAGAGAACTCAAGCTCTTGAAACGTCCTAACGCTTCTTTAATATATTTTCATTGTACTAAAATACATAATTTTTAATGTGCATATATGCAGCTGATAAAGGGGAGCCTTGTTCATCCCAAAATTTTCAACATTAACATTTATAATACTCTATATAATATAACATTATAATCATTATGGCTTTTAGAAAAATGTATTTTGGGGAGGGGGGTAGTGCACTATAGCTATAACTATAGCTTTTCCCCCCTGCATTGTTTGTGCTTTTATGCTTTAAGTAGTTTTAAAAACACAACTTTTACAGTTTTACTTGAGTAAAAACATATTTTAAACCCTTGTATCTATACTTTCACTCGAGAAATACATGTGATTACATCAAATTAGTTGCTAAAGCCAATCAAATGTGGCCTCCACAAAAAGTATGCTGAGGCTTAAAGGCTCTGATTTATTAAAATTATAGAATCACCACTCTGGCTAAATGTTTTATTTTCATGTATTTTTGCTGCTATTCTAAATATTTCAGATGAGCTCCTGCAAGAGTCTTCACTTAGTTCAGCTTTAGCATCTTTAACCTCTTTATTTGTGTCTGGTTGATGTGATTTCTCACAAACTGCGGATCTACAACAGATCTACAACTGTGTTCTGCGGTTCTCTTAGACCCCCGCTGTGGTTTAAACCGGGGAACGATAAAAGCAGGTTCAGTTGGTTGTGAGACGTGGAGGACTCTTGGAGAGGTGATATGAGGGGTGTTGTGGTCAGTAGGATTCTTTAGATGTGGTTAAAGGCAGGCCTGAGCTCACACTGATGGTATCTGATATGGAGCACCATTCAGGGGCTCTAAGCGTAGAGATGCGACAGGGCACCAAGCTGAATCTGAAGGCCTGATGCAGAGAGCATTTCCCCAGACTGATCTGTAGATAAACACTGTGTTCATTATTTAGACTTTACTGATAAATGTAGCGTAGGTATAAGTACATAGAATTTAAATTGAGTTCAAATGCAATTCTGTATTCTAATAAAGGAGCTCAGTGTTAATAATGTACTGCATCTTGTAAGGCAAGAAACTTAAATTGCTTATTTCATTTATAATATTCATGTTAATTTTTTGTTATTGTTTTTGAGTGTTTGCTGATCTCTGTTATGCTTCATATTTGCATGCTAATGCAAAATTCTAATAAAATTGATATTTAAAGGTTAATTTTGTCTTTTTCTTTTCACTGATACATATGCCATGGTCATTTCCAAAAGTTTATGCCTCTTTTTGTTTATATTATTTTCCAGTTACATTTGGTAGGTAGATATTTAGTATAAATAATTTGGTACCACTTTAAAATAAGCTTCCTCTATAAAGGGTTTATAAATAGTTTATGACAGAGAAAAGGCTATAAATTAGTAAAAAAGTTGTAAATACTTTAAAAGCATTAATAAGCACTAAATCAACACATAAATAGAAAGATCAACACTGACAATGACTTTTTTAACATATCTAGTAAAATAATGTAGAAAGTCAGTTTAGTCATTTAATGTGTTATTATAATTCAATAAATAAAGTTATTTACATAAATGTTGAATCACTATTCGGTACATGAAAGGCTACTGTTGCTCTTTCTATTTAAGGGTTGGAGCTGCTTATTAATGGTTTGTAACCTAATTAATAACCATTAATAAACTCCTTTACAAAAACTTTAAAAAACCCTTTACAAAGGATCCTTATTTTAAAGTCAATAGTCAATTCACTTAGCAATTACAATGACGCACAAAATTGATTTTACAAAAGTTAATAAACAATTACAGATATTATTTTAAGGTCAGCCATTCACTTCAAAAATGATATGTTGTGATGCTTTAATTTATTATAGGTAAATTAATTTAAAACAGGGGCTAATGATATAAACATTGGAATAATGAAACACAAAGTACATATAAAATGTTCAGATGCTCCGTTGCTGGTTATATGTTCAAAATAGCAACTTTAAATGTTGGAGGAAAATAAAACATCTTTTCATGGGAGTCAATCTAAACAGATTTTATTCCAATATTACATATAATTCTAAAGCATTTATAATTGCTCCATTTATTAGGAAATTTTGGTCCAATATGAAGAACTGCCAGATTTCAAATACCAAAAAGTCAACCAAAACACTAAACAGAAAGCAAATGTGGGAAAGGTATCATAAAACGAATTAAATATTGGTAAGGAAACTCAATTACAAAGACAAGAAAACAAGAAACACACAAACAAAACACTCACGGATCTGACCAAAGTACATAAAGCACACAATGTTTACAAAAGACCAGAAAAGGAAGACTGAAACAAAGGGCCTCTATATACACAGGGAGACTAGGAACACCTGGGGAAGGTAACAAGGGAGCAGGGTTATAAAATGAGACTGGTGTAAACAAAAAACACTGCTAGGTTCCTTAAAGAGCACATGGGGGAAGAAAAGAAACAGGCTGGGGAAAAGACAGAAACAGAACAGAGCCAGAAGGTACAAAGAAAGTAAGAAAACAAGAAACACCAGGGCTGGGGTGTGAGAGTTACTATGACTGAGTTATTATTAATATATGCAGTAAACCAATCTTGCAGTGGATCTTCTTTAACAGTGTCTTTAAATGTGTTTTTTAATATATATTTTATTTAATTAATTTCTTTCTTAGTGCTTTTTGAAAGCCTTACTGCCATATAATGTATATGAAACTGATGCCGAAAAGACCAGGCGTCTTTTGATGGCCAAATATAGTTAAAAGTAAATCACCCAATAAGAAAGAACCATGTGATTTTAACAGCCAATGAGGTTTAGCTCAAGCCCTAAACCAGCAAATACAGATGAGTGCTTTAGTTCATCACTTCCTTTAGTGTGCTTTTCTTCAGCTGGTCACTGTGATGAGCACATTCCAGATTAGATCATGGCGTCAGCAGTGATTGTTATTTTGATCCTCTACAAAATATGTAAGTTTTCTTAAATACTGTAAATTGTAAAGCCTTAAGTCTTATCCATATTTCTTATTTATTAACACTGAACTTAATGTGATGTTTTAGGTTCTGCTGAAACTGTAGGAAATACAGAACCGTCAATTGTCTCAGTTGAAGTTGGAGAATCGGTTACTCTAAACTGCACATCTGCACTTATAGATAAGTCTAAAACTGCATACTGGTTTAAGCACAGACTGGAGCACAAACCACAGGAAGTGGGATATAAGATCAAAGATAAGCAACATGCGCTTCAAAATCCGTTTAATGACTCAAAATCAGGATTTGAGTTGAAGGAAGTTGGCAGTGGGGTTTCTCTCAGTATTAAACAGGTTCAGAAACAAGATGAAGGAATGTACTTCTGTGGATCGATTAGAGAGAATTCTGTGAACTTTTCTACTGGAACCTTCTTAGCTGTGTCAGGTAAATACATGGTTTTTATCTATCTATCTATTACAGAATAAAACAGATATTTAAAATAGTTGTACAGTTAGAAACACAGAAAAAAGTCTAATCATTAAATGTTTTTAATTCACATTTATTACATTCACTAATAAATAAATATTGATAATTCCATTAATAATACCTTATTATGATGCATTTACATTTTTTATATATATTTATGCTGACTTTCTTTGAAAGTTAAAAGTTTTTTTTTACTTCTGTAAAAAGAGAGAGAGAGAAATAGATACATGTATGTTGCAGTATATAGAGCTCTGGAAAAAAATCAGAGACCACTTCAGTTTCTGAATCAGTTTCTCTGATTTTGCTATTTATAGGTTTATGTTTGAGTAAAATAAACATTGTGGTTTTATTCTATAAACTATGGACAACATTTCTCCCAAATTCCACATGAAAATATTGTCATTTATCAACTTTATTTGCAGAAAATGAAAAACCTCAAATAATGCAAAGAAAACAAGTTCATATTCATAAAGTTTTAAGAGTTTAAGGAGAGAAATCTATATTTAGTGTCATAACCCTGTTTTTTTAATCACAGTTGTCATGCATCTTGGCATGTTCTCCTTCACCAGTCTTACACACTGCTTTTGGATAACTTTATGCCACTCTTGGGGCAAAATAATTCAAGCGTTTGGTTTGATGGTTTGTGATCATCCATCTTCCTCTTGATTATATTCCAGAGGTTTTCAATTTAGTTAAATCATATTTTTAAGAGCACTCTTATTTTTTCCAGAGCTGTATATATATGCTGAATTTTCAATGCAAATTTGCTCCATACACTTATCAAAAGTTTACATAAAAATCTGGTAACACCTCTCAATAATAGTACATTTATTGACAGTAATAAACACTGTTAAATAGTTGAGTAATATTTTGACTAATTATTAATTAACATTAATTACGGCTTTATTAAACATTACAAAATGTAAATGCCCAAAAATGTGTAACTAATAGTGAATTAAGAGATTAGATACATTAATAATGATTAATAATGTCTTAATTACTGTCAGTGAATAATTAGTAGAAACATTTCATAGTGTGTACTGTTAATTAATGTACCCTTTTAGTAAAGTGTTTCAGAAAGTCCTTATAATATAAAATGAGATCCAAATAAAGCAAATGAGAGAAATTGTTTAAACGTTAATTTCTTTTTAGATTTGTTTATCGAGGAAAAGGATCCTTAGATCTGTGTGTGACACAAACATGTAAAATTTGGTATACTGTAGATGATCAAATTAATATTTTATTCTGTCTATTTTTTATTGAACAGATCATTCCAACATCTCAGTTCTCCAAACTCCAGCACTGCAGTCGGTTCCTCCAGGAGAAGCAGTGAATCTTCAGTGTACGGTTCTCTCTGAGATCAGATCAGCAGAACTGAGAGTGTTCTGGATCAGATCTGCTGCAGGATCATCCTTTCCTGAAATCATCTTCACTCATCACAACAGCAGCAGCAGCAGCAGCAGCAGCAGCAGCCGTCAGTGTGAGATCAGCTCTTCTAAACACAGCAGTGTGTACAACTTCTCCCCCAACATCCCCAACAACCACCATGCTGCAACTTACTACTGCGCTGTGGAGCTCTGTGGGAGGATCATCATCGGGAACGGGACAACTGTGGACTTACGTAACTGGATTTTCTGTTTGCTACAAAAATATCACAAGATTTATATTTTCCTACAGGTTTATAATCAGAGGTGGAACGCAACTAATTACATTTACTCACATTACTGTAATTGAGTAGATTTTATGAGTAATTTGTCATTTTTAAAGTAGTTTTTAAAATAGGTAATTTTACTTTTACTCAAGTACATTTTGACACAAGTAATTTACTTTGCTACATTGGAAAATTCCCCATTACTGAGTAAAAAATGAAATGCTGGGGGGAAAAAAAATCGTCTGAAATAATTAAAAAAAGAGTTTTGTTCTCTATGGCAGAGCAGCTGAAATTCTCCATGTAGTGTTTAATACGGTTAGCGGGAGAGACGCTGTGTAGCTTGGGGTCTGTGCACGCGGCTCGGGGGAACCCGTGTTCTGTCGAGTTATGTTACCCATCGATATGTGCTTCTTTACGGCACTGCGCATGCACCGAACATGCTTTATAATAATTCCTTATGTTTTTATCAGGAACATTAAACAATCTGCTTGGATGTTAAAGAAATGTAAATAGCAGTTAAAGCATAGGAATGGCAAGTTAAAAAATAATAATGAACTGTAAAACTATTAAAATACGGTTTATAGTCACCTACATGACCATAACCTTTTAACAGTAAAGAAAAAAATGGATCATAGAAACCTATACCACTTGTTCTTGAAAATGTTTTATGGGGTGGTCTGAACAAATACTGCCTGAAAGATCCAAATTATTTAATTTAAGAATTATTTAATTTATGATTAGTACTTTTTTTACATCAAATAAATAAATGTAACTATGTAACTTTTACTCAAAGTACATTTTAAATTGAATACTTTTTTACTTTTACTCAAGTAGATTTTTAGATAGGTACTTTTACTTTTATTTAAGTAGAATTGTAGCAAAGCAAAGGTACTTTTACTTAATTACATTTTTCAGTACTTTTTCCCACCTCTGTTTATAACACAGTTTTATTTGATGGCTCTTCTTTTCTAGATGATCACAGATCTGCGCTGGTTGTTATCTTGGCTCTGGCTCTGGGTTTGAGCTTTTTCTGCAATGTCATTCAGGCCTGCTGGAGCTGGAGGAGAGGGATCTGCAGTGGTAAGTTCATTCAAAAGAACAAAATATCTGCAGTTTATGAATTTCTTCAGTTTATTCAACTTATAACACATTTTCTTCCCGTTGAATTCCAAGGTGAAACATCTCCTTCTGTCCTCCACAATCTCCCAGAGATTCTACAAAGCCAGGTAAGTTCCTATTTCACTAATTAACCTGACCACTGATAAACTGTTTAAAGCTAAGCGTATGATTCACCCTAAACAGCAAGTAATAGTAATTATTCTATGCATTGTTTTTTTTTTGTATTGAGACACAATAAATTACATTCAGTAAAAACAGATAAATAACTTACTTTTTCTATTGAGTCTTTATAAATGTATTACAATTAAATAATTATAAAATGCATCAATATCAATGCCAAAAGAGTACCAATGCCATCAAGAGATTAGCGTGTCATTTAGAGTGACACAGAGGGCACCCATCGTACACCCTGTGAAAGAAACGTTGCAATCTTACACACCGTCAACAGTCTATTTTCAAGTCTTGCGCCCGAGCCGTTAAAATAGGGCTGGAGTTTAGGAATATATCTACACTGATGGGCGTGGTGGTCTGGAAATGAAAACACAGGTGCGCCACTGACTGAAATGAACCTAGACAAAGGTCAATCTTCAAAATCTATTCCTATAGATGCGCCATGCACACTGCAGAGCACAAAGCCGACATTTAAGCTCAACAATAAACAGAATAAAAAAATAAAATAAAGTTGCTGTTACCTTAAATGTGCTGCTGGTGTGCCTTCACAGTGTGAACGAGCCAAAGTCAGAGCGCACCTGTCTCTTAAAGAGAATGGCAACTGACACACTGATTTATTTATTTCATGTTACTCCCAAAACACACCCATAATTAATTAAGAGAATACGTACATACCTTTTGTGCATTTCAAATCGCATAAGGAGTTTTGTGCCCTCATGACACAGAAAAAAAACACTTTTTCACACCACTGTATATAGTGTAATTTTAGTCCATAAGAACCCAGATCAATTTCTGAATATTGAGACCAATTTCAATAAATCTGTAAATATTTTAAGATTAAAATCATGATGTCACATAAATGACATAAAAACAATTTCCTAACTTGAAATCAGGCCAGAACCTGTTATGTGGAATCTAAAACATTAATTTAAGCATCTGAATGGTTAAATGGTTGGAACAGAGCTGAAGATACAAATAATAATAATAATAATAATAATAATAATAATAATAATAATAATAATAATAATAATAATAATAATAATAATAATAATTGTTATACACAAAACATTACACAAAATATTAAATTAAAAATGGGTGTTCCAAAAAGGATTCCACTGTTAGCAACCCTGATAAAAGCCCTACTTTTATTGATTACACTTAATAACAATAATAACTCTCATATCTCTGACTAAACTAATTTATACCTCCTGTTATGTTCATTTGTCAGGAACTGCAATTGCGTTCCTGGGTCAATTTGATCCGGTGCATGTTTAATTATCCAATTAATATTCAAAATAATATAATAATAATTATCCAAAACAATATTTATTCAAAGAAATACAAACAAGCAGTGTGAATATTTTATTGTTAACTACATTGCTAATTATTCTATCAATATTTATTGCAATGGTTTTCCTTAGCTCTAACAGGTAATGGTTCAATCAGGATAAAAAAAGACATGTTCAAACATGTAACATAACATATAATAAAATACATTAAATTCAGTAACTGATTTTAATAATATACTGTATTCATTTTCAGACTATTAGTACGCCCTGTTATAATCTGATTACTGAGGTTATACTGCCCCCTATCGGTTCATCTCATTTCATTTCAGTTCTGTATTTTTTTTTCTGCAGGATGATGATGATGATGATAAAGAGTTCGACTTCGCTGCTTTCTCTGATAAGATGAGGAGAAGAGTGCTGAAGGAGAATGTTTTCACCAAAGTCAAATTTACCCCATTTACTTATGATAAACTAACTCAGTGAAGGTGTAGTATCTTGAGCTGTGATGTCATGTAGATGCATGAAATAAGTCTTCGCTGATACTGTTCTTTGTATATAAGACAATTTATTAGAGAAAAAAGAATAATTAGTACAAAAGATAACAGCATCATATTCAAGCACCTAGGTTTGCTTGGAGAGAGTTCTTTTCCCAAATCTGATCTGTAGCTCTCTGGCTGGAATTGCTGAAGTCCAGCCTTTATGTTTGAAAACACCTCACAGCTGGAAACACTTAACATACGCTCCTATAGCGCACATACATAGAACATACACAAGTTAGTCTGACGCAATGCATGGGAGGGGAAAGAAGTGCTCCCCCACACTAGCCTATGCTTGAAAAAACAAATGTGTTTAAGTTAGGGCTTACTCCATCTGTTCCCTGTGGTCCAGTGGTCATTCTGTGTGGAAAATATATATGATAATAGTGAATAACCCATGTGTTTACAACTGTGTATGCTTAAATATACGTCAAAGGCATTTCCACAACGAAAATCTGCTGTATATGAATGACTGTTCACACGTTAACTGTTTGTAGCTGAGCTGCATGTTTGTTGTTTCTGATTGTATTTTTTATCATTATGACCAAGAAGTAATTTTATTTAAGTTTCTAATTAAAGATTGTTTGAATTTCTTCTTTTCTTTCTGTTCTTAGAATTGTGCTTTAGTATCATATTTTTTTTTTCTTTTATTTCTTTCAAAAGTATTTCTGAAACTAATAAATCATGCAAACACACAGACCTTTTATGAGTTTTGTAATGGAACCAATAGAGCACTAGAGGGCCCCAGCCTACAGCATTATTGCTAGAGTGCATTTATCCAAAAGTATAGTTGGGCCCTATCTTACACACTGCACAAGGCATGTCACAATGCTCATTGCTATCTTACACCCCACCAACAGTCTATTTTCATGCCTTGCACCTGCACCCAGAAAATAATGACAGAGTTTAGGAATATATCTTTGGAGATGGGCGTGGTGGAAGTGGAACAACAACAAAAAAAAAACAGGTGCGCCACTGACTGATTAAAACCCTGACAACAGTCAACCGTCAGACGTCAGCCATCAGCCATCAATTCCTATCTTAGCTAAACAGGTACACCCTAACTCGTTACACACATACAAGGACACACAGCAGTGCACAAACCCAATCTCTAAATCAACAGTAAACAGAATACTAAATAAAAAAAAACAATGCTGTTCCTGTAAATGATTGGCTCACGCACCTTTACAGTGTGAACGAGCAGGTCAGTTTCCTCTGCTGAAATGCACAGAAGCGCTGCGCCATTGTAATAACAATCCGCCAAAGTCAGAGCACACCTGACTTTTACAGGGAATGGCGAGTGATCTGCTGATTGGTTTATATTTTATGTCATGCCGAAAACACACCCATGACGAATTAAGAGAATTAGCACATGCGCGGTTGACAGCTCAACTCTAAAATGCTAAAATAGGGCCCAGAGTATTTTTCTTGTTTGCAAAGCTTAAGACTATTTAAAAGGATAATTTTATTAAACAAAATAATGTGTGTGCGCACTCAGGCATAGAAGAAGAGAGAGATTTAATCCATATAAGTAAGTAAAAAAGTAGCAAAATCTGTATTTACAATACTAACACGTCACTAGACTCTGAAAAATGAGTGACTTAAGGCGGCTGTGGCAAAACTTGCATTTGCACTAAAAAAATACATATATTTATTAAATTGTAAATAAAATTGTATTAAAGTTTCCAGATGACTAGCAGCCATTAATTTGTTACTGTTGACAGCCCTAATCAAAGGCACAATCAGTAATAATTGGGAGCAGGTGTGCGAAATGGCTACAGGATGCCAATTTCTAAACACTGGATACTCCACCTGCTACTCCCCAGACACAAAGTTTACAAAGGTTGCCAGATTGACACACAGTGACAAGCAATGACAAGTCTTATTCGAAAAATAACCAGTGATTGTATAAGTTTTTAAAGTCAAAACTGCCCATCTCTACTATACTAGTGGTCGTGGTAAAGCAACTGTATGTTAGAAACCGTACTGAAGCTCAATGATTACCTGCTCAGCAGAACAATAGAAGGTGGAAATGGGACTGGGGGAAAGCCAGTGGGAAATTTCTGAGGCAAATTTTTTACACAGATTACTAAAAAAGTACTGTATGTATATTGGCTGAAGCTGCTTGCTTAAGAGCTGCTTGTGTTAAACTCATGTCCAAAAGCATGCTTCTTAATATCTGATGATACATTCTGATTCTGTTATGAGTTACTACAGAAAATATAATCTACAACCACAATGAAAGAAAATGTACACTGTAAATGATTTGAAAGGCAGGCTGTGTGTTGCAAAATGTTAGATCCCCTGCTGTAGAATTGTAGGACACTCCATTAAAACCTTTGCTGTTTTAAATATTGAATATTAAACATTTGCACATTTGCACTTCATTTGATCAATACTGAGAAATAAAGAAAAACATAAGCATATTAGCAAAATGTAGTTAATAAAACTGGAAATATCTTGAGAAAATGTTAGGATAAGCTGCAAATTAATAAATCATGGTTAGAAAGGATTCTGGAGGAGCCTGTCTAATTATTGTGCTGCCATAACTGGGCTTTGATCCATCGAGGCATAGACCTTACAAGAAATTACCAGCACTAATTGACAGTGAACATTCTAAGAAAATAGTTTATTCTAAAATGAGAAGCTCCACTTCTTCTAAAACCACTAGCTCTATTTCCCTTTGATTGCCATTATATTGCTATTTTCAGCATTTTCCTATGTAGTTAAAAGGCAGGCATGAGATCACACTGATGGTGTCAGATATGATCCATGCTTGTGGATGAAGTGTAAAGCTGCGACTGTGCAGCAGCCTAAAAATGATGGCCTGAAGATAAATGCATTTCTGTTTTTATCAATGCCTACTGTGTAGAACAATACAGTTTTTTTTATTCTTTTCTATTTACTATGATCTTTCTCTGTTATTGTCTTTAAGTGTTGTTTTTATTGTTGTCGTGTTCTAAGTAAATTGCATACAATATTGTAAAGTTGTCTGTTTCCATATATATTTACCTTGATAATTATGACCTTTTAGCAGATCAAAAGTCTGATTGACTCTATTCATGGTATTGCAATCAATGAAATATCAGGACAATAAATACAGTAACAGACTGTAAGAGTGAGCTCTCTAAATAGACCCTCTGCCAATCCAAGCACTGTGTACATGTATGAATCAGGGAAACTTTGTTGACCAAAAATGAAACATTCTGGCTTCAGGAATCAGCATATGCCACAATAATGATAAAAACAAGTCCTAGAATTTATATCTTTTCACAGATTAAAAATTGTATTTTAATTGAGTTTACTCCATATTGCTAGGCAGTTACCTAAATTAAGACACACGAAAGACAAGGTAAAGTTTATTTACAATTTCTTAGTGCAACCAAAAAACACATTCTTCTTGGTATCATTAATTTCCATTGAAAATTGCTCATTTATTCAGAAAAGTTTAACTTATGTTTTTTGTTTTTTTAATACAAGATAAAATCACCTTGCTTTCCTTCTACCAGTTGAATTACATATTACATAAAAAACTAACCCAGCATCAAAGCCCTCTTTGCAGTAAATAAAATGGTAACATGCTCTCATGGCCTACAACACTGTGGCCAGGAAGTCAACCACTATATAAAACATAATGGTGAGAGAGGGTTGGAGGGACATGCACATTTGCAATGTAAATAAATTATGCTAGAGACCAATAAAAAAGATGTACTTTTTTTTGGTAACAAAAATAATTTTTAGTGTGTCTCAGCGGTTTAGTATAGGTAATATCCACCCAAACATTGGCTGAACTTTACCAAATAAAGTGAGTGCATTTTACTTATTTCTTGTTAGAACACAAGGTTCTCAGTGTTTAATACTATTAAATGGCTACCCTGACGTATGTTTTTCCTGCTGACAGTGTGAATAAGGTAACTGAGGATTTTACTCAGAATTCTCCATGTACTGCATTTTTTGCACTATAAATCACACCGGATTATAAGGCGCACTAATAATAAACTTCTGTTTTCTGGTGCACAAGGAGCACTAGATTATAAGGTGCATTATGCAACAATAGTAAGGTACAGGGGTGTCACCATGTTTTCCTTCTAATTCAGCACCAGCGGGCAGACTTCTTTTTAAAACTTAATGTTAATCTACACAGATTTCTCTTGAAAACTGTTTATTTGGGTGAGTAAAGCTCTTCTGTTTATTTACAGTGAGCTTAGATTTCCAGATTTCTATTAAGGCTAGCATGACAGAGCTACACTGAGGAACCCTGAGTAAGCCAGGGTAATACTAGAAAGTGGTTAGTCTCAAATAGCTCGTTTTAACATTCGTGCAACGTTTTGTGTAACGTTTTGTTCAAATGTTATACAATTAACTAACTCCATCGCAATGTTTTCCAGTGTAAAAAGGAAACTGACTATAAAAGGGAAGTGTCAGGTTGACCTTATGAGTGAATATTGCAGGCCACCTTTCAAACACTCATAAGTTAAAAGTAGCAAAAGTAGTAAATAATATATTATAATT